>NC_091777.1:6605530-6908560 GCF_029378745.1 Bos indicus | reverse complement strand
CCTGCTCTTTGCATCAGGAGGGTGTCAGCTGCTGTAACAAATAAGCTCCACAGTCTCAGTGGCTCACACGGGATTTCTCCCTCCTGGAGGAGTCCGTTCAGATTCCCCAGTGGACACTGGCTGTCTTCCAGGCAGTGACTCAGGGACTCTGGCTCCTCTTGTCTTGTGGTTCCATCATACACTGGGGCCTCAGTGGCATCTACCCCCAGCCAGTAGGAGGGGAAGGAGGGCATGGAGCAGACATGCTCAGTTGAAGCATCTTGACCTGGGCGTGGCCCAGAATACATCCACCCACATCCTTTTGGGCAGGGGTGGGGGCTAGTCCCGTGGCCATACCTGGCTGGGAGAGAGAGGGTGAGCCTGTGTTTTCCTGGCGGTTGCTCCATATTGTGAAAGGGAGAGTGTGGGTCTGGATGGACAGCTTTGCCACTCTGAGCATCCAGTCCATGCCAACCCTATGAGAAATCGTTAGGATTTTTCCTTTTCTAAAATAGAGTACTCGAGACGCAGATGGAGGCAAGTGACCCAGGTATATGCGGTTGGCAACAGGCAGGTCAAGATTCACATCCATAGAGGTGATACGCCTGTATCTCCCCATTCTTTCTTCCCCTCTCTTTCCTGCCTCCCCTGTTCCTCTCCCCTCCACCCTCCTTCATTCTTTTTCTCGTTCTTTCCTTTGCTTCTTCCTTGCTTCGCTTCTAAACCTCGACGGTTCCTAGAGTACAGAGACTGTGCTCCTGTCTCTTTGTTTTCTATGAGATTGTTCTGGGAGGCTCGAAAATAATCCCTGTTGAATAACCTCTCACCTACAGGAGGTTTGTCTGAAGCAAATCTGTTTGATTTGAACTCGTAATGGGAGTTGGCCGTACTCTGAGCCATAGGAAGCAGCTTTGTGTCTGCGTGGAAGGGTTTGGGGGAGCAGGCGGGGTGGCCCTGGTATTTGTCTGTGCACCTGTGCGTGGGCACCTGTAGCTCTCCAGCTTCTTGCGAACAGCCGTGTTCTCAACACCTTTAAAGTTACGGCCCAGAGCTTGTTTCTGCATTCGGTCAACTAAGTTACAGATTGTAGGCTGCCTGTGCTTTACGACTCCATTTCTTTTTATTACTGGTTTGAAGATGTTCGTCTGAGTAGGGAGATTGAAACGGAGGCCACGGTATTCCCAAACTCCAAAACACGGCTGACTGTAGGACCTCTGACCCACTCACTCCCGTTAACAAATGTTCCCAGTGCCACGCAGAGACCTAGCCCTCCTCCAGGTTACACAATTTGGGGGTTTTGTATGACGCTTTGCAGGGAGCATGCCAGAGCCTGTTTCTAAACAGTCCAATGATTTATTTGATGCTGTTGGATATTTAAGTAGTCTGCAGTATACACCAAGTGTCTGTAATGTTTATTTCTTCCTTGCCTTAATGTGTGGGACTGCTCCCAATGCCTTGTACACCCCAGGCACTCAATAAATATGATTTATGGAAGATGTAAATAAATCCAAACCAGATTAGGTCCACATTCATTAATTTGCAGCTCTAGAAGCAGCCCTGTTTGTCAGGCTTGAGAAAGAGAAAAGTCCTCACCAAATTACAGAAGAAAAGGGAATTCGAAATTAAGTGACATGTAGGCCCCAGTAGAAAGTCATGAATCTCTCTGGGGTAAAATATGAAATGCTTGATTATGTTCTCAGCCTCAGTATACACAGGCTGTGTGACCTTGGGCTAATTACTTAACCTTTCTGGGCTGTCCCTTCTTAATTAAATTCTGAGCTGGAGTGGTTAAATGAAGCCACAGCACCATCGAGCTTTGGAGAAAAGGAAGAAAATAGGTCATTGTTAAATTTGAGTTCCAGCCACATTGCAGGCCATTTTACTTAGGATTTCACACTGTTTCCCTCCATATAGCCCCTAAAGAGGACAGTGGAGTGGTTAGGAACACAGATTCCGCAGCCAAGATCAGCTCAGTTCAGTTCAGTCGCTCAGTTGTGTCCGACTGACCCCATGGAGTGCAGCACGCCAGCCTTCCCCGTCTATCACGAGCACCCAGAGCTTGCTCAAACTCGTGTCTATCGAATTGGTAATGCCATCCAACCATCTCATCCTCTGTCACCCCCTCCTCCTTCTGCCTTCAATCTTTGCCAGCATCAGGGTCTTTTCCAGTGAATCAGTTCTTTGCATCAGATGGCCAAAGTATTGGAGTTTCAGCTTCAGCATCAGTCCTTCCAATGAATATTCAGGACTGATTTCCCTTAGGATTGACTGGTCTGATCTCCTTGCTGTCCAAGGGACTCTCAAGAGTCTTCTCCAACACCACAGTTCAAAAGCATCAATTCTTCAGCGCTCAGCTTTCTTTATAGCCAAGACACCTGGGTTTAAACCTCTGCTCAGCCCTTTGCTGGCTGTGTGACCTTGTTCCTTAACCTCCCTGTGCCTCAGTTCACATATTTGCAAAATGAAGATGACCTCTCAGTACCCTCTGGTGAGTTGGTTGTGAAGCTCACATGAGGTCATGTATATAATGCCTTTATGTAATGCCGCTATGTGACAAGGAATGGTTTTCATTGCTGTGATTCTGGTTTTGGGATGAGATGGCCGAAGCTTAGAGACTTACACACTGTGCCCTGAGGTTAAGCTACTCAGGGCGGGGGTGGGGGGTGGGATAACTGACGGGGGAGGAGTGTGAAGTTTGACCCTGATTCTCCAAAGCCCTAGTAGCTTCTGCTGCCATGTCCCCAGGCGCCCCTGCAGCAAGGGGGGCCCGTCATTCATTCCTATGCACCCCTGAAAGCCGGGCTGTGTCCCTGTCTGCACTCTGGGAGTTCTCTCTCTCTCTAAATGTGCTCAGGGCAGGAATACTGGTCACATCAGGAAAGGGTCCCATCCTTCCTGGCCACCCTGCTCCTTCTGAAGTCCACCTGAGTTAAATACAAATATAAATTTCTCATGTACATTTCAACTTGATTTAGCTCTTTTTCAAATAAGCCTTTCTAACAAGTTTTGGAAGGCTGTCCTGGCAAGGGCACCAGGAAATTAACCCTGTCAAGTCAAACAGAAAAGACATAAAGGAAAGATTGGGGGCGAGGTCTTTTTTTTAAAAAATCAGTCCCTTCTTCAATAGCCTCCCAAATCAAGATTTCTTTCCTTCTGATTCTATACGTGTCTGGTTTTGCTTTTTTATTAAACTAAAGCGCATAAAGTGTACTCCCAATGCTAATGCTAAGTCAGTTCAGTCGTGTCTGACTCTGTGCAACCCCATAGATGGCAGCCCACCAGGCACAGGGGATTCTCCAGGCAAGAACACTGGAGTGGGTTGCCATTTCCTTCTCCAATGCATGAAAGGGAAAAGTGAAAGTGAAGTTACTCAGTCATGTCCGACTCCTAGCGACCCCATGGACAGCAGCCTACCAGGCTCCTCCGTCCATGGGATTTTCCAGGCAAGAGTACTGGAGTGGGGTGCCATTGCCTTCTCTGAAGAGACCTGCATTTTCAGTTTGCACTAGATCTTGCAAATGATGTCGTCCATCCTGAGATCAATGTATCGTCTGTCCACAGCCGGGTGACTAACCTCCTTGATCAAAATATTGACCATTGCCAAGCCTGGAATGGCCTCCTGCCCCTCCCCTCCTGCCCACCACCCCCCTGGTGGTGACCGCCCTTCTGACTCTCGTCCCCGCGTCCTGGAACCGCTTGCAGGCAGAGGGGGTCAGTTTGGTGTGCGTGTCCCTTTGCTGGGGCTCCCATGGTGCTGCAGTGTCTGGGTTCTTCGCCCACCTCGTTGCATGACCCAGCAGCTCTTGCGTTGCTTTGCTGGGTAGTCATTCAC
Source organism: Bos indicus (assembly GCF_029378745.1). Lineage (NCBI taxonomy): Eukaryota > Metazoa > Chordata > Mammalia > Artiodactyla > Bovidae > Bos > Bos indicus. Next base: position 6,904,749 of record NC_091777.1, on the reverse strand, counting down.
TGCACGACTCTTCCCCAGTGCGTGATCTGTTCTCCTGATGGACACATGGAGGGTTTTCTGATCTCTTGTTTATGAACAAAGCTGCTGCAACTATTCGCACACGTGTCTTAGGGCAGGCTCTCACACGCTGATTTCTCCTGGGTCCTTTGCTGTGTCAGGGACAACTCTCCTGTTCAGCATCAGTCCTGTCTGTGTCCGTTTCCTGGGAATTAGGCATGTAGCGTATGGACGGTGTGATCACTGGTGGAGACGGCAGGCTGGGTTCTGGTCATGGTGATGTCGCCAGCTCTCAGAGACACTGGGATCCAGCCTTAGACCGCGTATTGTCTCGTATGGTGTCTCATGCAGAAAGACTTCCATTTCTAAAAGCTTTATCGGAAGTGAAGTTGAGATAAATTTTCTCCACTCTGACTCGCCTGTGGAAGTCAGAGTGACATCAATGCCTCCTGGTGTCTTGGGTCATCTTGGTGGCACCCTGTTCATCTCAGGACTGGCGACAGCATCTGCTGCATCATTCCACTCGTCCAGATGCTCTTTTTGGTTTGCCCTCTGTTGTTTTTACAGACCTGCCACTGACCAAGTCCTTGCTAGTCTGCTGATCCTTCTAGAGGGCAGGGAGTGTAGGCACTGAGTTAGAAATAAGGCCATCAGGAGCGTTCGGATTAAACAGACCCGGAGGTCTGAGATCACGTGGGGTCAGATCAGCAAAGAAAAACAGGCCTGGTCCCAGAGGGACTCAACGCTGCACCTCAAGTGATGCATGAACGTTCCCCTGCTCCACGGAACCACAGGGACCACATGGACCAGGGCCCTGGAGCACCATGCACGCCCTGACGCTCTGCAGGTCATCCCCGACTCACCTGCCCAACGGCGGGGAGCACCTGCTGTGGGTCAGGCCACCTGCTGGGCTGGGGGTGGTGGGCAGGGGATGTCCCGGGCGGTGCAGTGCATAGAGCACCTTGGACTTGGAAACCAGCAGCACCCGCATGTGAACCCTGGCTTAGAAAACTTTGACCTTCAGCCAGGCGTTTTCCCCTCTAGCCAGTCAAGCGGGGTTCAGTTCAGTTCAGTTCAGTCGCTCAGTCACGTCTGACTCCTTGCAACCCCATGTACTACAGCACGACAGGCCTCCCTATCTATCACCAACTCCCAGAGTTTACTCAAACTTATGTCCATTGAGCCAGTGATGCCATCCAACTGTCTCATCTTCTGCCGTCCTCTTCTTCTCTTGCTTTCAATCTTTCCCAGCATCAGGGTCTTTTCAAATGAGTCAGCTCTTCACATCAGGTGGCCAAAGTATTGGAGTTTCAGCTTCAGCATCAGCCCGTCCAATGAACATTCAGGACTGATTTCCTTTAGGATGGACTGGCTGGATCTCCTTGCAGTCCAAGGGACTCTCAAGAATCTTCTCTAGCACTACACTTCAAAAGCATCAATTCTTTGGCGCTCAGCTTTCTTTATAGTCCAACTCTCACATCCATACATGACCACTGGAAAAACCATAGCTTTGACTAGATGGACCTTTGTTGGCAAAGTAATGTCTCTGCTTTTAATATGCTGTCTAGGTTGGTCATAACTTTTCTTCCAAGGAGTAAGCATCTTTTAATTTCATGGCTCCAGTCACCATCTGCAGTGATTTTGGAGCCCCCCAAAATAAAGTCAGTCACCATTTCCACTCTTTCCCCATCTATTTGCTGTGAAGTGATGGGACCAGATGCCATGATCTTAGTTTTCTGAATGTTTAGCTTTAAGCCAACTTTTTCACTCTCCTCTTTCACTTTCATCAAGAGGTTCTTCAGTTCTTCGCTTCCTGCCATAACGGTGGTGTCATCTGCATATCTGAGGTTATTGATACTTCCCCCGGCAATCTTGATTCCAGCTTGTGCTTCCTCCAGCCCAGAGTTTCTCGTGATGTACTCTGCATATAAGTTAAATAAGCAGGGTGACAATATACAGCCTTGACGTACTCCTTTCCCAATTTAGAACCAGTGTGTTGTTCCATGTCCAGTTCTAACTGTTGCTTCCTGACCTGCATATAGTGTTGGCTTTGGACATCTGCTGAGTTGCCTTGAAGCCTGACTTCACTGATTTCCTGATTGTGTGGGCTGCTTTTTTCATCAGTAACCTCAGTTTACTCATCTGTAAAATGGGACTTAAATAGTACAGGCTTCTTGGAATTGCTGTCTGGCATGAAGCAGTTGCTTGATAAATATTACCTGTTGTTATTATGACTGTGGTCATTCTTCACTGTCTTATCTGAGAGTTGTAAGTATTTAATGAGGTGATAGGTATGGACAAAAGAATATGTAACGGGGTCAGTTTTGTGCCAAGTAAACCACACACATTTGATAAGTAGCAGAACTGGAGCAAGGGTATTTTAGTTATTATTTTATTGTTATCTAATCATTCATTTGATAAATATTTATTCAGTACCTAGCATGTGCTAAGCACCCCTTCTGGTGTTGGAGATATCACAATGAGAAAAATGAAGTTTCTGCCCTCATGTTTAAAAGACAGGCAATAAGCAAATTAACATAGACATCTATCATAAGTCAAAATGTGACACCGTTTTAAGAAAAATAAAGTGGGATAAATGCTAGAAAGTGGGAGGGTGGGATCGTGAGTGATGGGTGTCAGGGAAGGCCTCTGATGGGGATGTGTTTGGAATGAAGAGCTGTACAAGGGAAGCGGGGAGCCAGGGGAGTCCCTGAGGAGGAGGGTTCCAGGAAGACGGGTTAGGGAGTGCCAGTGAGGCCGGAATGGAGGAAATTAGGTGAAGAGTGAAAAGATGGCAGAAGTAAGGAAGCCAGGCAGACACCCGGGGCTCGGGCCATGGCGATCTGGATTCTGTTCCAGGAGAGATGGCAAGTCATAATGAGACTTAGATATTTAAAGGATATTTCTGGCTTCTGTGTAGAGCAGAGAAGACAGGATGCCCTGAAAAGAGACAGGGACTCAGTCAGGAGATTGTCATCGTGGTCCAGGCCAGAGATGACATTGACTCACAGCAGGCTGTGTGGTGGGCGTCTCAGAAACATTCTACTCTGTGGTGCCCTAGAGTGGTAACCAGACATTCTTTCCAGTGACAAGAAACTCTCATATCCCAATCTCTGTTCTTTCCTTCAAGTCTTTGAGGACTTAGTGCTGGATGTTAAAGGCACAATGAAGAATAAGATGCGAGCCTGCTCTAACAAGATATGGCCCTGCTCAGTATCCATGCGATGTTGAAAAGCAGAATTCCCTTTAAGATCAATGGTACATGGCAGGGACCTTGTTCTTGGTACCCATGGCCACTGGGTCCAGAAAGCTCAGAGGAAATGAACACCCACCCATGGTACCAGCTGGAGACCTTTGGAGATTCTAAGAATGATGGAGGAAGACCTGGAAATGCAGGCAATGACAGGATGCTCATCCAAAATGTGAAAAATGGTTCTCGGGCCGTTAAATATTCACTTGGGCTGCTACTGATCAGGAACAGAGTCACCTGATGACTTGATGTCCATGAAGCCAAGTGTGCAAGGCAGAGACCACAGGCCTACATTTTCTTGGGGCAGGAGGGATCTCACTCATTTCTCACTGTAACAGAAAGTACCCTGATACACGGAATAAAGGACATGTCTAGAATTCTTACTTTGCAGCAGTGAGTAGTAGCAGAGACATGAAGTAGTGAAAGTCAGCACCACCCCTTCCCCAGCAGAGAAAGTCTCCTTGACTTTCCGGAGGGACAGCCAAGCTCTGATATTTCAGGCCAGGGGAAAAAAATTGAGATACATTTTTCATCTTCTGCATGGGATTAGGCTTGCATTAGCCCTTTATTTGTTAAGGGACTTGATCTCATCATGGGTCAATTTGCTGAGTATCAAGTAAATGGGAAACTGAGGTGCTCCGTTCCTTGAACAACCCAACTTTATTTCTTGAAAAATCTGAAGCAATTTCCCATGTGAGCCCAGAGGATTAGTTTTAGTTCTTGTTTTACAACTTTACATGGTTACAGGCCCTTGTCCGTTGCTCACAGGATTGACCTTCATAGCCAAGGGTTTACGATGTTTTGCAAGATAAGAAAGGTGGCTTTGCATAGGGGAAGGGAACTTGGCGGAGTCAGGCAGGCCTGGCTGGGATTAACTTTAACCAGCTGCTTACTCACTCTGTGACCATGAACACGTTCCCTCGAGACCCACGTTCTCTTTCTACACTGAGGAGGACAACGTCTGCGTGGAGGAGCTGGAGAAGGATTCCGGGTCCCAGCTCGGATTAGCCGGCCCTGTGTCTTCCCCCATGCTGCTGCTGCATGAACGGGAGCTGTTTCATCTGAGCATCTCCTCCCTGCATCACTCACAGGGCATCCTCCCCGCTGCTCACTCAGTCTTCAGCCTCCAATCATGACCCAGGAGCGCTTCTTCCCACCCTGTGGGTGGCCCATGTCCCCATCTCTCAGCTTCCTCTAAGCCCAGTTGACCCAAAGCACAAGTCTTGCCCACAGCTTGTGCTGTTCCCCTGACAGCTCTCACCTTTCCTCCAGCTCTGCTCAAAGGCACACTGAGCTTATGAGACCCAATTCTTACAAAAGAAAAAAAAATTTTTTTTTGGATCCCTTATCACATTATAAATACAAAGCTGTTAGGATCTTTCCTGGCATCTTGGGAGGAAGTCTGTGTAATTCCAAGACCCTGGAACTTGAGTTTCCTTAGCAGATCTACTTCTTAGAGGACTTTATTCTAAAAAATTAAATGCGTGCTAGCGTCCAATTATGCTTGGAATGATCCAGTCACAAAAGGGGTTGAACCATAAAATTGGATTGCCATGCTGCATTTATAGATGACCTTTGCCCTCCTGGAATACAACAGCAGAGTGATAGCCTTTATAACTCATACTTTTACCTGCCTCGAGTCAATCAATGACAAAATAGATGGGCTTAATTTGATCAGTGAGAATGATGCAAGTGTATTTTAACTGAGATAGCTTTATTAGGAAGAGGAAACTTCTGTTGGTTGATTTCTTGACCGGATCCTAATCTACAGTCTTTATGCTTTTTCCATGGTAACTTACTGTCTATCTTAAGTGTGCACTTGTTCCTCATATTATATGGATAATAACCATATTAACCAATATTTCCACATCAGAAGGAATCAGGAAAGACGATCCAGTGGGGGAAAGGACAATTTCAAGTTTGTTTTGAAGTGTTTTTACTTAGGTCAATAAGATAGTACAGTTTCCTAAAGTTACTTCTATGTTCATAAAGGTGGCTCAGACAGTAAAGACTGCCTACAACGCAGGAGACTTGGGTTCGATCACTGGTTTGGGAAGATTCCCTGGAGAAGGGAATGGCAATCTACTCCCTATTCTTTTTTTTTTTTTAATTTATTTTTTAATTGAAGGATAGTTGCTTTACAAAATTTTGTTGTTTTCCATCAAACCACAACATGAATCAGCCACACTCTGTTGTTCTTGTCTGGAGAATCCCATGGACAGAAGAGCCTGACAGGCCACAGTCCATAGGGTTTCAGAAAGTTGAACATGGCTGAGACTGAGCATGTATACACATACAAATTTTAAAAAGACCGAACAAATATCTGTGTTCATGTCACAACAGAGGGATGCAGTGTGGAAGGGGTTATTCATCTGAGGAGAGGCTCCATCACCGATAGGAACCATTTCTATCATATTTCAGGGATATATATTCCTCCATGTTGTTCTTTGCTGTATAGGTTTGGAATTTTAAGACAGTAAATGGAGATTTTGGAAAGCAAATTTCAGACTGCAATAATGTAGTTCTCGCATTTTTCTTTATGAATTCCACTGTAGACCCAGAAAGAATGGCACTGTTCACCAGATACCCAAGGTGTGACATTTTATTTATGTGGCATTTTCTTCCTATATATATATTTTGTTTCTTTTGGAAGCATGGAATTGATACAAACTCTTGCTTCTCTAAAGATAAGCTTGGTCAGACCAGAGTCAGATTATTTCCATGCGTTTCTCAGACTCACTTGCAGCCCCCATCTTATGAGGAACTGGGTTTGGAACATCAGTCAACTCTGATACCACTGGCTTTTCCAGCAGAGAGGGGGAAATAAGGTTTCCTTTAACCTAATGTGCCCTGATGTTTTTCGCCTGGTCGGGGTCTCCAGGAAGAGCAAGAAGCAGAATGTAGAAGTGAAACATGAGTTTAAAAAAAAAAAATTACAGCAGAAAAGGGCAGGTTGGGGTGAGAGGGAGAGAAACAGAGCTTGCAAAGCTGCCTTTGGTGTTTCAGCACTGTGGTTATCGGGACGAGTTAGAGACAGATGCCAGCAAGGATGTGCTGCATTCTGCACCAGGTACCACCGTCTCTCAGAGTCTGCCAGGGATTGGTGCCAAGACGCCAGGGATGCCTGCACCCGCAGATGCTCCTTCCTGTATCCAGTGGCTCAGCATTTGCCTGGAACCCTGTCATATCCTTGTGATATGATACATTTTAAATCATCTCTAGATTACTTTAATTCCGCATACAATGTAAACTCTATGTACACACAATGTAACTGCTGTGTAAATAGTTGCCTGCTGCTGCTTAGTCCCTCAGTCCTGTCCAACTCTTTGCGACCCCATGAACTGTAGCCCTCTAGGCTCCTCAAGTCCATGGAATCCTCCAGGGGAGAACGCTGGAATGGGTAGCCATTCCGTTCTCCCGGGGATCTTCCCGACCCAGGGATGGAACCCATATCTTCTGTGTTGCAGGAAGATTCTTCTTTACCATCTGAGCCACCAGGCAAATCCAGCTTACAGCAAATTCAAGTTTTGCTTTTTGGAACGTTCTGGAATTTTTTTCCCAGAATATTTTCTATCTGCGGTTGGTCAGAGCCACCGATGTGAAGCCTGTGGATGCTGAGGACTGGCTGTGTGTCCTTAGCACTTAGGATACAGGCAATGCAGAACCAATAGTTAAACAGTTTGGCAGAAAGCTAGCCGAGCTGGAGGCAGCAGCCTCCTGGCGTTCAATCAGATGGAGGATGCCTGGCGCAGTTGAGAGAGGAGGGATTCCTCTAAGGGCTCCGTTTTAATTGCACACTGTTCGGTGAGTATGACTTTCACAAACCCCCATGCTACCTGGGTTCACTTCCAAAACCTAATGGAGTTATATTGGCCCAAGGAAAGCCTTCAAGTCACAGTGACAACACCCACCCCCCCCCGCACCATGCTTTGTCTTCACACAAGCGCCGGCTCAGCTCGAGGGATTTTAGATTCTGCAGAGAATTCACTCCCTCTTGCCTCCTATTTCATTAAGAAATTGGCACGAGATCAAAAAAAAAAAAAAGACCATGTTCTCATACAAGGCTCTACATTCCTGATTTCCACTGCACCGCAAGAACCCACTAGGACTTGAAATTCTCCGTTTGCCTGTTCTTCTCTTGAAATTCTCCATTTCTTTTTTCTCCTCTTCAGCACAAGCAAGTGATCCTGAAAAGAGGAGTTGTTCTAAATGTCCCAAATTGCATTTCCTGGTCTGGAAGCTGTTCCAGAAAAAAAAACAAAAAACAAATCTGATTTTTCTTTTTTTTTGTTTTAACGGAGCCTCTGACTTAACAACCCCTGGAGGCCACGCATCAGGAAGATGCTCTTGGTCAGGCAGTGGCCTCTGAAAATCAGTGAGGAAAAAAAGGAGAGATGCTTAGGGAGGCAATATGTATTAGGCATCTATCGTAGGCCAGGTGCTAATCACCTCCAGAGGCACTTAATGCATGCCCGCTGAATGCTTCAGGGATGAAAGAACCCGGGCACCTGGCAACATCTGTCATTTCACCTAATCCTTACGACTCAGACTTAGATGTTCTTATTCCCGTTGCACCAAGAAAGAAACTGAGACTCGGGGAATGTCTTGGGTATGCTCAGATTCACCGATCTTAGGGAAACAGCAGAGTGAAGCTTGGCCCCTCTGTCTGGTTATGTAACAAGCCTTCATGAAGTGAAAACCACGATGGAGCAGGGAGGACCCCATGAAGGAGACTTAGAGATGCTCACTGTTCTTGTGAGTGCTTGAATTCTTGTGACTGAGCTTCCATTGCCTCCTCTGTCAAATGGGATTCTAAGAATATTCTCCTCATGGGCTTGTTGTAAAACATAAGAGATAAACCAGTCAAGACTCATGGCACGGACCCTGTGATGATGCAAGGCTTGCTAAGCCACTGGATCACAATGAAGGCGAATGGATATCATTTGCATAGAAAGAGAGAGAACGCTTCACCTCAGCTTGGCAAACTCCGGGGCTGCCCTGGGTAAAGTCTCCTTACCTGCAGCAGGTTTTCCCGAAAGCTCATTCTATGCCTTGTCTTGTCAATGCCTCACCACATCATCTGATGTCAAACAATAACTCAGGGCTCTATCTGTACAGGATACAGCCATCCTCAGCCCATCTGCCTCCAAGAGAGAGCCTGTCACTGAGAAATCGATCAACAAGTGGATAAAAAGTGCTTGAAGAATATCAAACACAGTCTCAATCATAAATGTCATAAAAAAAAAAATAAGTGTCATTGTAAGAGACGTGCGTGGGGGCTGGTTTTGTAACTTTTTCACCTCGGGGTACTACCCAAATGGCCACCTGCTGCCCCCAGAGTTCCAATCCCCTCCAGAAAACAGGGTTTAAAAAGCCTTTTTAAATGTAGAAATCCCATCATCTTCCAGTGGACAGCTTCAGTGGTTTCCACTGCACTACAAAGCAGGTGAGAACAGGCACGACAGAGGCAGAAAGCCTGGGTTCAAACCCCACAGCTGCCATATTCAGTAAGAATTGCCGTGGGCAAGTTATTCTGACCCTCAGGACCGCTCTTCCCTTCTGGTATTAGAAAAGGCAGAGGAACCAGAGATGAAATTGCCAACATCCTTTGGATTATAGGACAAGCAAGAGAATTCCAGAAAAACATCTACTTCTGCTTATTGATTATGCCAAAGCCTTTGACTGTATGGATCACAAGAAACTGTGGAAAATTCTGAAAGAGATGGGAATACCAGACCACCTGACCTGCCTCCTGAGAAACCTGTATGCAGGTCAAGAATCAACAGTTAGAACCGGACATGGAACAACAGACTGGGAAATTGGGAAAGGAGCAGGTCAAGGCTCTATATTGTCACCCTGCTTATTTAACTTACATGCAGAGTACATCATGAGAAATGCTGGGCTGGAGGAAGCACAAGCTGGAATCAAGATTACTGGGAGAAATATCAATTACCTCAGGTATGCAGATGACACCACCCTTATGGCAGAAAGTGGAGAGGAACTAAAGAGCCTCTTGATGAAGTGAAAGAGGAGAGTGAAAAAGTTGGCTAAAATGCAACATTCAAAAAACTAACATCGTGGTATCTAGTCCCACCACTTCATGGCAAATAGATGGGGAAAGAGTGGAAACAGCGAGAGACTTTATTCTCTTGGGCTCCAAAATCACTGCAGATGGTGACTGCAGCCCTGAAATTAAAAGATGCTTACTCCTTGGAAGAAAAGCTATGACTAACATAGACAGCTTATTAAAAAGCGGAGACATTACTTTGCTGAGAAAGGTCCATCTAGTCAAAGCTATGATTTTTCTAGTAGTCATGTATGGATGTGAGAGTTGGACTATAAAGAAAACTGAGCACCAAAGAATTGATGCTTTTGAACTGTGATGTTGGATAAGACTCTTGAGAGTCCCTTGGATTGCAAGGAGATTGAACCAGTCCATCCTAAAGGAAATCAGCCCTGAATATTCATTGGAAGGACTGATGCTGAAGCTGAAACTCCAATACTTTAGCCACCTGATGCGAAGAACTGACTCATTTGAAAAGACCCTGATGCTGGGAAAGACTGAAGGCAGGAAAAGAAGGGGATGACAGAGGATGAGGTGGTTGGGTGGCATCACCGACGCGATGGACATGAGTTTGAGCAAGCTCTGGGAGCTGGTGATGGACAGGGAGGCCTGGCGTGCTGCAGTCCATTAGGTTGCAAAGAATCGAACACAACTGAGCAACTGAACTGAACTGATCCCTCCTCTGCTTTTCTCTCTCGGAATCTTCTCATTTCCTGTCCAGAGGCTCCAGGACATGACCTTGTTTCCCTGGATGCGTCAGAAATTACTGTTTACGTCTGCAGAAGTTTGGCGTACTCTAGTTTAGAGGTCAGCAAACTCTGGCCAAATCCTGGCACCACCTGTTTTTGTAAATAAAGTTTTAATTAAAACAGCCACTCTCCATTATTTATATATTCCCTGAGACTGCTTTCACTGGAGAGTTGAACTATAGTGCCAGAGACCATATGATCCTCAAAGCCTGACCTATATACTCTCTAGATGACCCTTTACTGGAAAAGCTTGCCAATCCTTGCTCTGGTTCTGTGTCTCTAAAACTCATTTCGGGTGTTGAAAATCTAATGTCATGATCATTTCTGTTGAAACATATAACTGTCACTACATCCAACAGAAATTCATTAAATATAGATGTTGTGCTAAATTGGATGTCATTTACAGTGCAAATTCTTAAAAGCTGCAGTTTGGGATGGAAACATTTTAAATTGGGAAAGAAAAATACCTTGTTCATCAACTTTTCTGGATGGTGGATCGGGCAAAACATCTTAAATCAAACGTGTTGAATACCTAGTATGCCAGGCACCCCGGTAAGTAATTCTACAGGTATTAATACATTTAACTGTCATGACAGCCCTATGAAGTTGAGAAAGTTATTATTTTCACAGGAGAGCATAAATTCTGGAAACAGGGGAAATATACATAATGTCGCCAAGGAAATCTTCAGTCTATAAAAAAAAAAAATAGACTCTGTGTCTTTAGGCTTTATGGATGGGACTGTATTGTGGCGATTAAACATTGAGATGAAGCTGAGAAAGTGGTGGCCAGAAGTGGCACAGGAGGTTAAGTGAAGGAGCGAAGGGTCAGATTGGATGTCAGAGTCAAGTTCTTGTAGCTTTCACCCCATGGCTCCTTTGTGACTTCTAGTCCAGCATCTGGGAGCATCTGCGTTCAGTAGGACCAGCGTGTGAGGATCCTGGTTATATACCAGCTCTTTTTTTTTTTTTTAGTCATTTCACCTATCTTGGGCTTCCCAACCACGTTGGTTCTGCTCTTTCTTGTCTAAGCTCATTCCCTTTGATGGATGAGACAAAAGCAAATGAAAGGTTGGCTCTTCCTGTCTTCGCACTGTCATCTTTGAACTTTACATGCCAGTCTCCTGCAGGGTACTTATATCTTGCTTTGTTCTGGTTCCTGTTGTTCAGTCGCTCAGTTGTGTCTAACTCCTTGCAACCCCATGAACTGCAGCATGCCAGTCTCCTCTGCCCTTCAGTGTCTCTGAGAGCTTGCTCAAACTCATGTCCATCGAATCGGTGATGCCATCCAGCCATCTTATCCTCTGTCATCCCCTTTACCTCCTGCCTTCAATCTTTCCCAGCATCAGAGTCTTTTCCAATGAGTCAGCTCATCGCATCAGGTGCCCAAAGTATTGGAGTTTCAGCTTCAGCATCAGTCCTTCCAATGAGTATTCAGGGTTGATTCTGATTCTTCCCAGGCCTCAAAAGGTCTGTGTAAAGTGCACACCTTACCAGCCCCAGGGTTCTGGAGACAGCCTGTCTCTATTCAAACCCCGGTTTCCACTTACTAGTGGTGGGGCCTGGGCTCGTTCCTTCCTCTCTCTGTGCTTCTCACGCCTCCTCTGTAAAGGCAGGATTGTGATCGTAGCTGAGTCAACATGACTGCATCTGAAGGCTGCGATTTGAGGAAGGAGCCGGCTGTGCCTTGAAGCACTCAGTCAAACTGGTGGTTGTTACTTAGAGGTGATTCCAGGCTTCTGTCTTCCCCAAAATCAGGTTTCCTGTTCGATTTACTCTTTGATTTACACTACGACTTCTGTAGTGAGTGGAATAGTCCCCCCCGCCCCCAAACAAGAGATGTGTCCCTGGAAGCTGTAAATGCAACTTTATTCAGAAAAAAGGCTCCTTGCAGACTTTGAAATTAAGAATCTTGAGGTGAGATTAACCTGCATTAAGGTGAGCCCTAAATCCGATGACGAACGTCCACAGAAGTCTAGTTAAGGGGAGAAGACAGAGAAGAGAAGCTGGTGTAAAGCTGGAGGGAGGTTTGACACGATGTCTCCACAAACCAGCCAACACCAAGGATTGCCAGCAGCCAGCAGAAGCTGGAAGAGGTGAACCACGATTGTGCCCTGGAGCCCTGAGAGGGAGCCGGGCCCTGCTGACACCTGGGTTTTGGACTTCTGGCCCCCAGGGCTGTGGGAGGATAAATTTCTGTGGTTTACAGTTTGGAGTTTGGGGTTTTGTTTTGATCACATGGCACGTGGGATCTTAGTTCTCCAATCAGGGAGGGACCCCACGCCCCCTGAATTGGAAGCACAGTCTTAACCCTGGGACCACCCGGGAAGTCCCTACATTTCTGTTATTTAAAGCCACTGGGTTAGTGGTCACTTGTCACAGCAGCCGAAACCAGCACAGCCTCCCTGCCTCTTCCCTAATCACCTTGCAGCCATGACCTCCAACTCCACCCTCTGCACACCCCACCCCATCCCATTCCTCTGGACATGTCGGAGGGTCCTGCACAGAGCTTCACGTCTATTCTCCCTTGTGTTTCTGGTCCAATTCCTTTGCCTCCCTGAGCCTCCATTTCTTAATGTATCATGAATGATAATGCTTGCTGGTAAGGTCATCGTCATCATCATAACAACAGTAACAGCAATATCAATAGCTGCTGTCTACTGAGCTCTGGCAATGACCAGGCACCCATCAAACGCATCATCTTATTTAATCCCCACAGTAGCCCTGTGAGCGGGCACTGCTGTGATCTGCCTGCTAGAGACAAAGAAACCAGGGCAGACAGTGTAACTTGTCCGCAGTCGTATACGTGGCTAATCCTAGCATTCACAGTTTGGTCAAGTCCTTACTGAGGCTGAACTCTGCCGTGATCACAGAGGACAAAGAGGCGAAGAAATCAATGTTCCTCCCATAGCGGAGCTTCTGTGTTAACTGGGGAGACATAAATTTTGGAGAGTTTCGAGCATCCTGCCAGCCCGTAGTAATCATTCCATAAATATGTCTGCCCACTGCTCTCTGACCCCACTGTGGAAAAGAAAGGAGAGAAACTGAAGAGCTTCAAGTTCACGGTCACTTTCTCCCAAGGCCCTGTCACTTCTACTTAACCAGCGGTTCCTTCTCCTGGGCCGGCAGTACCCCCCACCCCCCGCCCCATCCTGTTACTTCCTTCACCTTCTGGGAAACCCCGTCGTCAGCATCTGAGCTCGTGCTGCGATCAGATGCCCTGAGTGGGGGGGACAGGGCGGGGGAGTGAATATCCAGGAAGCAGCGGGCCACGGGGAAGGCCCCAAGGGTCCTTCTTGCTCCACGGCGGGGCCAGAGGCCCAGTGGTGAGGCCAGGGGCCCTTAGGCACACCGAGCCTCCGGAGCACAGGAGTTTACACGATCGGGCGGCTTCTATTTCTCCCTCCTTTCATCTGTACTCATATTGTCTCCGTGGGTTTTGCACCCTCAAGTTCATTCCTTTCCTTTCCTTGAATTAATTTTTAAATTAGTTTTTAATTGCATAAGCGATATAGTTTTGTGTAAAAAAAACAAAACAAAACAAACCCATGGCACAGAGAGCTATTTAAAAAGACAAAATAGGTAACTGACAAGGACCTGCTACTATATGGCACAGAGAACTATACTCAATGTCTTGTAATAACCTATAATGGAAAAGAACATGAAAAGTATATATATATATATAATATATGTTTTTAAAAAGTCATCAACGGACAGATTGTAAGGAAATAAGAACTCCTTTTCTGCTAAAGTATCAGTCAAAGGAGACATTGGGTCTCATGATATGGAATGAATGTCATATCAGGGACGGGGTTCTTTGTTTATACGCGTAAAGGTGTTGTTGAGTGTTTCTAAGGAGGTCGTGGCACCAGTGGCCCCTTGGCAGACCCCTGGGACCCCTACTTAAGTCAGAACTTGAACTCCTTTGTGACCGTGAGACTGAGTTCCTCCACCCGCCTCTTGCTGTGGGGTGTGCACACCCCCAGCCGTGACCTTGAACTTGGCCGGATCGATCTTTTGACCTGAGCGCCCTGCAATCTGCCATCTGTTGGCGTGACCCTTCACCCGTCTCCTCCAGGAAACAGGAAGACCTCTTCCTGCTCATCCTGTTGTTCCTGGCACGCAGCACAGGGCCTGGCTCGTGGGAGACCCTTCATGGATTTCTGGTCGCTTTCTTTTTATCTTCTGCGGAGAGTTCCCGGCACCTCTCTCCTGCCTTTCTCTGCAGCAGGGCTATTGTTCTCATTGGATCACGAGCACGATCCAGAAAAATTAATTGTCATCCTGGACCTAATCTATGGAGCCACTCACTCATTCATAGTCACCTGGTCCCCTGGGGACCTTCAAAGTGGCCACTCGCCAGGACCTCCTTAGAGACACTCAGTAACACCTTTATGCATATAAACAAAGAACCCCCATCCCTAACGTGACATTCGCGCTGTATCAAGAGACCCAGTGTCTCCTTTAGTTGATGTTTTAGCAGAAAAAGAGCAGTTCTTGTCTTTATTCTTACTTCCCTCTAATCTGTCCACGGATGATCCTTTAAGAAATACATTTTATACCATAGCAAAGCCCTTTCGTTGGCTTCCATTGAGCCTGAATAAAAGCCACAGTCTATGAGGGTCTCCTGGACTGGCTTTTGCCTCTCGGGCACCTTCACTTGGTAGGTACCTGTCTCCCTCTGAACCTTGACACTGGGCTTCCTTCCATTTGCCCCACAATCCATGCTTGGTTAGCCTCCTGCCCTTGCACCAAGCCACAGGTGGCCCCCTTGGCTCTACCACAGAAGCTCCTGGCAGCAGCGTCTTTTAAGGATCTTCTCCATACGCAAGCCTCAGCTGCAGTGCTGTCTCTGCAGAGAACCCCTCTCCAACCAGCCTGCTGAATCATGGTCCACGACATCCTCAGCCCCTCAGCACCCTCCCTCCAGCTGCGCCGAGTGCCTTCTGTGTTCTTCCCATTGTCTCCATCCCTCACTGGACTCTAAACTCCAGGAGGGCAGAGAGGTGCCCGGATGCTTTCTCTCCATACCCAGTGTGCCCCAGATGGGCCCAGCTCGTCCTTGTCGCTCAATAAGTAGTTACTGGAGGAATGACTATGCGAATGCATCAATTCATGGATAAATAGGTGAATTACCATTTTTTACATAGCAAAATATGACATGAACCCCACCTACTTTAAGGCGCACTCTTATGGTCTCAGACCCCTTCCACCTCTCCCATGTCTGGTAGAGCCATAATTTTCTAATTATTCCTGTATCTGAGCTTTTTCTCAAGCAGCTGGACTTGGTCAGGGAGGGGGACTGAAGGTCAGTGTTAATTTAATACCCAAGCTAACATCCGGTCTTTCAACCTTCCGTTTTATAAAGAAGCACTGTGTACAGTTTCACGAATCGTCTGAAGCATTGATCCATAGAACTTCTAAAGTTTACTTCAATTAGAAAGAGTTTCAGAGAAAGAGCAAATTAATTAAGTTCTCCCCTCACCCTGGAAAGTTCACCTTAATTAGCCATTGTTTCTTTCTAGATGGCTCAGTAATTGGCTGGGCTTCAATCTGGAGGTGGAAGAGTTAGAGGGGGAGCCCCCTTAAAGCAGGCATCCACTCCTGGTTCTCTGCCTGGACTTTGAGAATATGTAGGACTTCCCAGGTGGCTCAGTGGTAAAGAATCCGCCTGCAACGCAGGAGACGCTGGTGTGATCTCTGTGTCAGGAAGATGTACTGGAGGAGGAGATGGCCACGCACTCCAGTATTCTTGCCTGGGAAATCCCATGGACAGCGAAGCCTGGTGGTCTACAGCCCATGGGGCTGCAAAGGGTCAGACCCAACGTAACAACTACACAAAAAGGACACTCAGGGGAAAATGGGCTGCTAGAAGGACAAATCTGAGGGAGTGAAAACCTGGGGCTCCTCACATTAGTGAACTCCACCTTTCCTTGCCGAATCAAACAGTTGCACAGGAAGAGCTATTTGATTTTGTTTTTGCCCCTTAAACATTTTTCCCTGTGAGTTGCACTGATTTTGAGGGTTCCAATTGGTGACCACATCTGTTAATTGCTAGCCTGGCTGTGGAGGTTCAGACAAGTTGGCTTGCTGGAAGGATGACTCTAAAGCTTTTCTCTTCCACATGACAGCTACCTTGGACTTGATAAAATAGGGGCATCTTGGAACAGAGGCTGTGTTTTCGGTATCCTAGAAGGCCTTTTGCCCTGTGCTTGTTTAGCCTTAAGAGTACTTTATGGCATCATCTCTGATACTTAGGGAACAGGTGCAGAAACTGTTAAGCGATACAATGTGTTGCACAGATGATGTTAGAAGGAGTCATAAAATGGATGTAGCCAACAAAAATATAATGTTTAATGTGTTCTTCCCAGAATCAGTGGTGCTGCGCCAGGGGCTGTCAGCAGTAAATCATCCCATGATTAAATCACACCGCTGCCTGCGATGGGGTTCTGGTGGGTGCAGGTATGGGCTGACGAATTCCCCTGTCCAGTGCTAGGGCGGGCTTGGGGCTGCTGTCTTCACGTCTTTGCATCCTTGGGGAATGTAAAGGATGGCAGTGGTGAATGCTTTAGAAATGGCTTGGGCACTGGGTCAGAGGGATCACGTTCCCCTCCTCCAGAAAGCCCTTCCCGATTAGCATGGTGGGAGCCCTTCTCCCACTGTTTAGCATTCCACACGGTGGTGGTCCCAACCAGAGCACCTCGATCACGAGTGCAGCTGGGAACAAGTGTGCTCAGGTGAGTCGTCACACAATGGACATCCTCTTTCTGGATGGTCTGAGGCAACAGGGGCAGAGGCCGTACTGCCCTGCTCACTCCCGAGCCTCGGTGCCTATGCAGGCTGATTTCTGTCATGTTGTAACTGCTCCGGGCATTTTTGGAAAACACATGAGTGAGTTACAGGGCATGCTCAGCTTAGGCCCTAAAAGAAGGGCTCCGTGACACTATCGTGACACTATCGTGTTACAGAACGTGCCTGGTACACAGTGATGGGAGTGCGTGAATTCTGCTTCCCAGTTTATGTGCGTGGGTACTTAGTCGCTTGGTCGTGTCTGACTTTGTCTGACCCCATGGACTGAAGTCCACCAGGCTCCTCTGTCCATGGGGATTCTCCAGGCAAGAATACTGGACTGAGTTGCCATGCCCTCCTCCAGGAGATCTTTCCAACCCCAGGCCTCCCGCACTCAGGCAGATTCTTTACCAGATGAGCCACCAGGGAAGTCTTCACAGATTGTAAGCTCCCGCTAAACAGAGCAGGTGAGCTAGAAAGTACAGTCAGCTTGCCCTACAAGGAAAGGTTCAGACAGTGTCACGTGTCCGGTGAGCTCCAAGTGAGTGGGAACCCAGAGCGAAGCCAGCAGCCGGGTGGGAGGATGTGGGTCAATGATGGCTGAGAAAGGTGAAAACAATTACTGCCGCCATCCCTGGGCTGGACCTCTGAGAGGTCAGGAATCCCGTGGGTTTTACTCACAGTGCCTGGGAGTTAGGAAAAAAGATACAAATGAACTTGTTCACAAAACAGAAACAGACTCACAGATTTAGAGATGAAATTTACCAGGAGGGGAAGGGTGGGGAGAGGAGTAGATCCGGAGTTTGGGATTGACACATGCAAGGACCTGCTGTAGAGCACAGGGAACTCTGCTCAATATCCAGTAATAACCTAAATGGGAAAAGAATAGATACGTGTTTATGTATAACTGAATCACTTTGCTGTTCACCTGAAAAGAACACAACACTGTTAACCAACTAGCACTTCAGTTCAGTTCAGTGCAGTTCACTCGCTCCGTCGTGTCTGACTCTTTGCGACCCCATGGATTGCAGCACGCCAGGCCTCCCTGTCCATCACCAACTCCCAGAGTCCACCCAAACCCATGTCCATCGAGTCAGTGATGCCATCCGACCGTCTCATCCTCTATCGTCCCCTTCTCCTCTTGCTTTCAATCTTTCCCAGCATCAGGGTCTTTTCCAATGAGTCAGTTCTTCACATCAGGTGGCCAAAGTATTGGAGTTTCAGCTTCAACATCAGTCCTTTCAATGAATATTCAGGACTGATTTACTTTAGGATTGACTGGTTTGATCCCCTTGCAGTCGAAGGGACTCTCGAGAGTCTTATCCAACATCACAGTTCAAAAGCATCAATTCTTCGACGCTCAGCTTTCTTTATAGCCCAACTCTCACATTCATACATGATCACTGGAAAAATCATAGCTTTGACTAGATGGACCTTTGTTGCCAAAGTAATGTCTCTGCTTTTTAATATGCTATCTAGGTTGGTCATAACTTTTCTTCCAGGGAGTAAGCGTCTTTTAATTTCATGGCTGCAGTCACCATCTGTAGTGATTTTGGAGCCCAGAATAATAAATTCTGACACTATTTCCATGGTTTCCCCATCTATTTCCCATGAAGTGGTGGGACTGGATGCCATGATCTTCGTTTCTGAATGTTGAGCTTTAAGCCAACTTTTTCAGTCCTCTTTCACTTTCATCAAGAGGCTCTTTAGTTCCTCTTCAGTTTCTGCCATAAGGGTGGTGTCATCTGCATATCTGAGGTTATTGATATTTCTCCCAGCAATCTTGATTCCAGCTTGTGCTTCATCCAGCCCAACGTGTCTCATGATGTACTCTGCGTATAAGTTAAATAAGTAGGGTGACAATATACAGCCTTGACATACTCCTTTTCCTATTTGGAAACAGTCTGTTGTTCCATGTCCAGTTCTAACTGTTGCTTCCTGACCTGCATATAGATTTCTCAAGAGGCAGGTCAGGTGGTCTGTTATTCCCGTTTCTTGAAGAATTTTCCAGTTTGTTGTGATCCACACAGTCAAAAGCTTTGGCATAGACAATAAAGCAGAAGTAGATCTTTTTCTGGAACTCTCTTGCTTTTTCAATGATCCAGCGGATGTTGGCAATTTGATCTCTGGTTCCTCTGCCTCTTCTAAATCCAGCTTGAACATCTGGAAGTTCACAGTTCACGTACTGTTGAAGCCTGGCTTGGAGAATTTTGAGCATTACTTTGCTAGTGTGTGAGATGAGTACAATTGTGCGGTAGTTTGAGCATTCTTTGGCATTGCCTTTCTTTGGGATTGGAATGAAAACTGACCGTTTCCAGTCCTGTGGCCACTGCTGAGTTTGCCAAATTTTCTGACATATTGAGTGCAGCACTTTCACAACATCAACTTCTAGGATTTGAAATAGCTCAACTGGAATTCCATCACCTCCACTAGCTTTGTAGTGATGCTTCCTAAGGCCCACTTGACTTCACATTCCAGGATGTCTGGCTCTAGGTGAGTGATCACACCATTATGGTTATCTGGGTCATGAAGATATTTCTTGTACAGTTCTTCTGTGTATTCTTGCCACCTCTTCTTAATATCTTCTTCTTCTGTTAGGTCCATACCATTTCTGTCCTTTATCGAGCCCATCTTTGCATGAAATGTTCCCTTGGTATCTCTAATTTTCTTGAAGAGATTGCTAGTCTTTCCCATTCTGTTGTTTTCCTCTATTTCTTTGCACTGATCACCGAGGAAGGCTTTCTTATCTCTCCTTGCTCTTCTTTCGAACTCTGCATTCAAATGGGAATATCTTTCCTTTTCTCCTTTGCTTTTGGTTTCTCTTCTTTCACAGCTATTTGTGAGGCCTCCTCAGACAGCCATTTTGCTTTTTTGCATTTGCTTTCTGCATATAGTATAACCAACTATACTCCAGTATACAATAAAAATGTCAAAAAAAGAAAGAAGAGAAAAAGAATTTGTGGAAGACAGGGAGGAAGGAAGTAAAAGGAGAGAAGGCAGGAAAAAAGGTTGGAAAAAAGAGAAGAAAGGAAGAAAGGACCAGAAGGAGAGAAGGCAAAGGGAGGAGAGAAGACAGGAATCTAGGACCTAGTGAAGGGCTCGGGAACCCCTGACTGTCACTCTCCTGCTGTGATATATGCGTTTTTATTTCTCTGAACCCTGTTTGTTTTCCACTTTCGCTGAAGAGGGGTGAGAAAGCTTCCCTAGGGGATGGGAATGAGGGTTTAGGAGGTGGCTTTTTTCAAGCAGCCTCCACGTTGGTGATCAGTCAGTGCTGGTTCTCCAACCTCACTCCCTCCCTCTCAGCCTCGTCTCGGTATTATTAGCAGCCAGCTCAGAGTGAAGGAGAGGGTGAGTGATGTCTCTTGTCTTGAGTTCTCCCATCTTTCCCCCTGTCTCCAGTGGGAGAGCTATGTAATACCCCCTGAATATTCTTGGAGGTCCCCCAAGCCCACATGTTTCACCCTTCCTCTTGCAACATTTCTCTTTCCTCTGATGGAAGCTCCTGGCAAGCTGTGAGAGGTGGAAAGCGGCCTGACACTCGGGTGTGGAGTGACTGATAACCATTTCCAGGGATCCCTGGGTCAAGGACAACCTGAGAGACGATGCTTCAGCGACTCGGAGATGGTTCGTTTATCTCATTTAGCAGAAAAGGAAACTGAGGCTCTGAGAAATGAAAATTGGATCGTGGTGCACTTGTGGGCACCAGAGCAGGTGTGTGTGTGTGCCGGGGAGGAGGCAGCCTGGGTTTGCAGAGAGCTCTAGCCAGTGCCCTGCAGACCACACTGTGTGGGCAGCCGCCTTCTCCATCTGTGGTGAGCCTGGCTCTGGGGAGAAACGCATCGGGAAATGGAATGCGGTGAGCTTGTCGGTACAATCTTCACTGTTTCGCTCATCTGCTAAGTCAGGTCCCCAGCAACTTCAAAGCCATCTCCAACAGCAGATCGGGAGTGGAAAAAGCTCGCACAGGGGTGAGTCACGTTTTGACACTCGCCCACAGCCTGAGGTGCAGTTGGACTCTGTTTTCCCCAAAATAAAGCCCGTGCTTTGCATAGAGGGTTTCACATGTTGGTGACAATGACAACTGATCCTTGGTCATGAGCATGAAGCCCTCCTCCTTGCAAGGACCAGCCACTCACTCGAGATGATCAGGGCAGCAGGTGCTGTTCTCAGGCCCTCCATGGGCCCTGCAGAACAGCATGGACCAGGAGGAAGCCGATGGCCGGGGACTGGGGCCACTGGGCATGTGTTTGGGGCCCTGCTGAGATGTTTCAGTCACAGGCCCTTCTTGGTCACTAAGGTTCCCCTATGAATGAGAGGGGCTGCGGTAGAGAGGAATGAACTTCGGCTTTGGAGCACAACAACTCCGGATTTTAATTCTGTCCTTGCTAGCTTCACCTCTCTGATCCTCAGCTTCTTCATGTTTATGAGTCAAAATACCACCCACCTAGGGTTGTTATAACAGCCCGGTTAAAACACAACTTTCTATATCCAGACAAAGCAGGTTGTGAAACTCAGATTCACTGATTAGTATCATGAACTTAACCAAGCCTGGACTCAGTTTTCTCCTCTGTAAAATGGGTTGATTCAATAACGGTGTACATTCCAGTGTTTAATCATCGTGTGGCACCTATTCACAGCACAGAGATGCTTCCACTGTAAGAGTAGAAGCCTTTGACAATTAACTTTAATGATGACACCATTTATAATCTCTAGATGTTGGCTTCTCTTAGTAGTAGCAGAGTCTGAATAGTTTCAGAATTAAAATAGTAGTCATTTCATCTCTCCCCCATCCACCAATCCAATTGCATATTTCTCTAACTGGCTTCATTTTTCTTACGCGTCTCACCTCTAGCATCTTACATGGTTATTTATGTGTTATTGCCTGGTTCTTCCCACTGGGATGTAAGCTCTGTGAGGGCAGGGGCTTCATTTAGGGCACTGCTACATCCCCTATCTGAGAAGCATGCCCAGCACATAGTAGCTGCTCAGTAAACGCTTGCATGAATTAATAAATGAAATTAATAACAGACACAGAGGGGCCAGCATGGTGTGTAGCCCAGACCAACTTCTCCTACCTGTATCAGGGACCCATGTCTCCATCCTGCAGAGGAATAAGAGAAGAAGCAAAAGCTTTCACTTCTTCCCTTGCCATTCATTCCAAAAGTCAGTTCCTGCACAGGGCAACTAGGGAAACCCGCATTTCCCACCGGAACTTGCAGCGGGAAGCCTGAATCAGCTCCTTCTTAACCTAGCAAACAGGAGCCGCCCCCTCCCCCATCCCTGGTTGTAAAACTTTGGGGGGTTGCCTCTTAGAGGAGCCCATCCTCCGATCTCCCCTCTCTGTCACCATCTCCCTGGCGGAGGGTGGAGCCTGATGTTGGATGAGAGGCCTGGCTAGGGTGTGGCCCATCACATCCCAGTGCTTCCACTCCATCTGCAGCCTGGGTCTTGAGCCACTTCACTCTGCCTCAGAAAGAGCCCTGGGTGCCCGTGAAAGTGGCCCGAACCAGACTGACTCAGGGGTGGAGTGAGTCATAATAAGGTGACTCCCCCCGTGCACTGCTCCTCCAGGAACGTGGGGCGCCTTGCAGGCGCTTGACTAGACAGTTCCAGGCTCCTTAACTCAGGCGTGTCATGAGATGGGACCGTGGATTTAACAATAGCTTTGCGGAGGCGAACATGAGCAAGGGGCTCCACTGTGTGAAATGGGCCCAGCAAGTTTAAGAGTTTTAGAAACGTTACCGCACGTATCTGCCACCTCTCCTAAGCAAAGAAGTCCGGGGAGACTCACCACTGTTTACCAAAGGCTCCTGTGTTCCGTCTGCAAGGCTCTCCCTGGCCATTTGCCCACGGGTCTTTGAACCATCACAGGAGCCCTGAGCACGTCAGTGCCTTTATGCTAAACGCCCCTACAAGCAGGCAGGCTCAGAGAGGCTCTGGGACTTTCCCAGACTCAGCGAGGGTGATCTGAGGCTTACACACCGTGTGAGTGTCTGCCTGACTCCAGGCCTGGGCTGTTGGTGTCCGTGGCCAGAAACCTGGCCTTCACCCCCTGGGGAGCTGAATGAGATCTGGAGAGCATCCCCGGAAGGGCTTTCAGGTTCTGCAGAAGCAGACTAACACTGGGAGGTCTCACCCAAAGCACTAGGAGATGCTCAAAGCAAAGGAACAAGAGACACAGAAAATCAAGATGGCCCGACATGTGGCCCCAAACAGGGAAGAGGGAGACGGGCGTCTGGTTCCTGGGATTCCGAGGAAAGGAGAGGCAGATGAAGACAGCTTAGGTTGGTGGGGGGCGGGGGGGTGGCGTGCGGGGGTGGCGAGAAAAGTTCTGATCCAAGCCCCTGAAGAGCCACTGAAATTTGGCATCAGTTTTTACAGGTTCTTTTTTCAGTTTTTTCCCAGGAGGTGGTGTTGCCTGGGGCCTCCAGCTCCGAGGCTGTTTATGTCCTGAGGGCCCTGGTTTTCTGTCTTGACCCCTACTCCCTTCCACTCTGCCTTTCTCGTCAGACAGGCTCAGGAAGAAAAGAGTAGAGCTTCTGCTTTCCATTCTGCAAGACTCTTTCCTTCCCCTTCCCGCTGTTCAGGGAAAATTAGTCATGGTAGTTGAATGAAATGTTGCCATCCTCTCTCCTCTTATTTTTTAAGCATTTAAAAAAATTGTATTTATTGATTTAACTAGAGGATGTCTGCTTTACAGTATTGTCATTTTTGCCACATGTCCACATAGATCGGTCATGGTTACACGTATGTCCCTTCCCTCGGGAGTCCCCCCCGCCACCTCCCTCCCCATCCCGCCCCTCTCGGTTGTCCCAGAGCACCAGCTTTGGGTTCCCTGCATCATACAGCTAACTCAGGCTGGCTATCTGTTTCACATTTGGTAGTGTGTATGTTTCAATGTTACTCTCTCAAATTATCCCACGCCCTCCTTCCCCCACCGTGTCTTAAAGTCTGTTCTTTATGGCTGCGTCTCCTTTGCTGCCTTGCACGTGGGATCACTTCTTTATTGAGCTCTTACCACACGCTCATGTGCCAGGGAGGAGGTTAACCACTTCCTAAGTATTTCTGTATTCAGTCTTCATAACAGGCCGGGAAATGGGTATTATCACCCCCTGTTACAGATTAAGAAACTGAGGCCCAGATATTCCATCTTTGTTCCAGGGTCATTTAACGCTGTACGGCTGGTCCACCTCTCTCAGACTCTAAGCCCCGGGGTTTTGTTTGTTTTTATTGACATAGCATTGATTTGTAACGTGACATAAGCTCCGCGTGTGTTACTTTGTGTTTCTATTTCTGAATACCCTGCAGGCATGCTCACCACCAGAGCCTTAGCTTCTGTCTATCACCATAGAGTTGATCTCCTTGATGCACTGGACTCTCTGCTCCCTGGCCCCCTCCGTCGATGGAAGGAGCAAAGTAACAATGACTCTCTTCTCTGTATCTTCATTCTTGTTTAGTTTGGCTTGTTCATTTATGTTATTTGTTTATATTTCACGTATAAGTGAAATCATGCAGTATTTGTCCCTCTCTGTATGACTTATTTAACTTAGCATATCCTCAAAATCCGTCCGTGTTGTCAGTCATGATAAGATTTTCATCCTTTTTATGGCTGAGTAGTATTCCATTGCGTGTATGTGGATATGTGTCTATTTCATGTCTTCTTTATCCGTTGGTGGCATTTAGGTTGTCTCTGTGTCTCAGATATTGTAAATAATGCCCACGTCTTGAAATACAGGCAGTTCCTTCTGCCTCCCCTGTCCCGGCCACGCCAACCCCCTCCCATCCCACATAGGGCGGATGGTGCCATAAGACACATAATCTCAGGACTCGCTTTTGGGTCCCAAACACAAACATAAAACAGACCCAGGCCCGGTTGCAGAATATATAAGCTCGCAAAGGGGCCTGTCTTAGTGTAGCCCAGAGGATCTGACTTATCAAATCTCCTTATCACAGATGCAGCCGGAGATAAGGGAAGGTCTGCTTTCTTCCCGGGGAGACAGGCATGAAGACAGGCCATGTGATTAGATAGGAAGGTAGCGGCTCATTGGGTTACAGAATAATTGCCATGTTCTTCTGACCTTGATAGCTGAGATGTTTGCTTTCGAGACTGACCTGTGTGTCCCGAACAGGCCCGGGACTGTAGGCTCTGGAAGGAAGGGGTTTCTCACTCTCTGCCGTGTCTTGTGGAAATCCCAGCAAAATAGCAGAGGGACATTTTGGAGTTGGGGGTGGGCCCTGGCGGAGAAGCCGATGAGAGAAGCGTGTGTGTTGGACGTCTGCCCTCAGCCGGCTCCCGTTGTTGATTTATCTGTTTCACAGCCATTTTTATTTCAGGCTCGCAAATGGCTCTTGAATGTGGGTGCAATTCACTCTGTCTTGCAAATGTGTGGCTTTGTGGTTGCACATGAGAAAAGTCTGGAAGGGTGTGTGCGAAGCTATTAATAGGGGTTACCCATCAGGATGGTTGGAGCGGATGATGGCGAACGCCAGGTTTTGCTTTCCGTCCTCATTTTCCTTTGTAGGAGAAGCTGTGTCCCTTTTGTAATAATAACAGGCATGGAGAAGGGGGGAGGGAGAGGAGGAGAGGGAGGCAGGGAGGAAGCAAAAAGAAATGGGAGGCGAAAAACCAAGTTTCAGAGGAGTTTTCTCAGCTACTCAAGGTGAGGAGGGCCGCAGGAAAGTGGGCTTTTATCAGCAGCTTCACTGGGAGCCTTTCCCTTCCCTCCTCAGCCATCCTGCCTTCTCCCCTGGGGGGCGCACAGCGCTAAGTGACAGCTCAGGACACTCCCAAGATCCAGGGGTCTGTCTGGGCAGAAGGGATGTGTTTCTGTCTCGTTCGTGCCCACAGAGACACGGGCCATGTTCTGGATGTCGCAGTTCAGTGGCCCCGGACATGCCCAGGTAGTCACAGGCCAAGCCAGGAGACGTGGGCTGAAGGGCTTAGGGGACAAAGGTCGTCTAGGCTGTGAAATCTGCGTCTCTTGAACAGAGCGGCAGGAGCCTCTGGACTGAGACCCAGCTGCTGAAGTAGGTTCACCCTGGCGGATCCCTTCTCTTTCCAGCCAGTGCCCCTCTCACACACAGCACCCTGCCCCACCCACAAGGGGCCAGAAAGTAAACAAGGGCTTCCCCCGCAGCTCAGAGGGCAAACAATCTGCAATGTGGGAGACCTGGCTTCAATCTCTGGGTGGAGAAGATCCCCTGGAGAAGAGAATAGCAACCCACTCCAGTATTCTTGCCTGGAGAATCCCATGGACAGGGGAGCCTGGCGGGCTACAGTCCATGGAGTCGCAAAGAGTCGGACACCACTGAGCAACTAACACTTTTCACTTTCAAAAAGTTAAACAGAACACCTCCAAGCCCAGATTTGGTAAAACCACATACTAAACCCTGGACATTCCTTACAGTTCCAGAAGAACTCAGGTTACTCCCAAAGCATCACGGAGAAGGCTGCTTGATACAGGCTTTCCATGTCAAGAAAGATGTGAAAAAAAATAAAGAAAGGCCAATGCCAGCGTGCCATTCTTGGAGCCAAATAGTGCAAACTCAAGCTAGTCTGGAGGAAAAAAAAAAAACAGGCAAGAAAAAATGAAGTGGAAGTGGGCTGCTCCTCGGCTGGGGACACCCTTCCTCCTTCTGTGCGTGAGTGAGGCAGCTCAGAGCCAGGAGAGAGGGCCTCTCGGGGCACGCAGCCTGGCACGGGGCTGGAGCCGAGGGAGAGAGCCGGGTTAAGGAGCCCACGAGGCACCGCTTAGGGAGCAATCTGTGCTGATGCACTGGGCGTTTGGCTTCTGTGCCTTTTGCAGGAAAATAAAATAAAAAGCAGCAGCCGCCTGGGTCTTGGCCGGCGCTCCCGGGACCAGTGGAGCCAGAGCAGTGAGCTGAAGCCTCGCGGCTCTGATGCCGAGCACCTGCCAGCACCACAGACTCTGCCAGAGCCACTTGGTACCAGCTTCAATCATATCGCAATTCAGTATTTAAACAATGCGACAAGACGCCTTTGGAACCTGACCAGGGGCTGCTCAGGGCGGTAATTTTCCTTTTAGCAGCAGGAGCTGGGAATCTAGTTTCTCAAAAATAATACCGCTCTGCCCTTCTCTGGAGAAGCCCAACAAATGGGCAGTGGAGGGAGAGAAACCCACCCAGGCGAGCGGATGACAGTGGAAGGGATCTCAGGTCCTGACCAGAGGCGTGCCTTTGCCTCCGTGGTGAAATGGGGCACTCTTCGGGACTGCAGTGCCCGTCTCCAGACTCCAAGTATGAAGACAATAAATTAGTGAGGGCGGTCAGCCTAGGTGCAGAGAGCCGGTGTGCGCAGCTGGCTTAGTTCTTAACCACATTTACTCAGGGCCCTTTCTAGCTGATTTCTAGCTAGCTTCCTTCTGTCCAAAACAGCTACAGCCGAAGGCATCGCATGGACTCTCTTTGGCTTGTCTCTGACTTCTCCCTTGATTGCAGCTCACTGACCTTCCTCCTCCCCATAAATGCAGAATGAGAATGCAGGGGGCAGGGACTGGCCTCGTGTGCAAAATAAGTGTCTGGACCTTGTGCACGTCAGATGGAGACTGCACGTTGCCCAGTTCTGTGAAATAAAGAAAAGGGGGCAGAGGGAAGAAGTTCCAGATTTTCTTAATTCCCCGTTCTGGGCATTCATTCCTCTTTTGTTATTTTCCCATACATTCTGCTAACTGACCACTGATGGCCGGGTGATGGATAATGCCCTTCAAGCGACCGTGTAAGTTGCAGTAATGTCACCAGGCTATTAACCTCTGGATATTTGCATTATTAGTCAATTTCCTAAGTTGGTTGCTGTTAAAGCTGCCACAGAGATTTTTCCACTTTGCAGGAGCCGGGAGTCTCATGGTATGAATTTCCCCTAGCATGGAGATAGGGCTGAAATAAATACTTCTCAATTTGCCCCGAAGGTTTTTGTCGGAAGGGAGCAGATGATCTGTACCATGTGCCTGGCCGGGAAGGAAGTACTCCAACAGCAGCCCTGTTGTTCATGCTCAAAGTTGAGTGCAGGGAGCATCTTTGTAAACAAACCCAGCATCCATTCCTTCTGCAGAGGGGGACTTGGATCAGATCTTGTGGCATTGCCATAGGGTCTGTATTAAAGTGGAAGCATTTTAGCTTTAGAGAAGCATTACGAGCCTCTTTGAAAAAATGAAATGTAAGCCCAGATAAAACATTCACGCTCTGTGTAATAGGAGGCGACTGGCCAAAATCTAGGGCAAAACCATTGACATACAAAAGCCAACTTGCTTATGAACACACAGGTTCATCACTAAGGTTGCTCACAAGGAAGCAGAAAGGAAGTGGGGGCTGAGGAAGGTTGAACTTCAGGGAGAGCCAGGTGGATATTGAAACAGAGAAACAGGGAGAGCTGGAGAGAGAACTGCAACCCTGACAAAATGGTCACCTTCTGTGAATCTTCTACAAATAGCCAATAATGGCGATTATGTAAGAGGGTGCTGGTGAGCAGCTGGCCAGAACCCAGGCACCAGCCCATGGAGGCCATTGGCTGGACGAGCCCAGCATCTCCCTACCTCTACAGCGTTATCCACACTGCCTGTGGCCTCAGGGTCCCCCTGGGTTGCGGTTTACTGGAATTCACTTGGGCAGCTGGAGCTCAGACCAAATACCAACTTGTGCTTATAAAGCCTGTTCTGCCCACCCATCTCCCACCCCTCTCTGTGCCCAGGGCTGGCGACAGCCTCACCTCCTTCCTGTCGGGCAACCAGCACTTACTTCCTGCTGTTGTCCACACAATATTATTTGCATCAGTGGCTCATCACCCAGAGGACCCCCAAGCTCCCGGAAGGTGGGACTCCTGTCTTTTCTCATCTCCCCCAGCTTGGACCACAGAAAGAACACAGATTCCAGAGTCAGAAGACTCTGGCTTCATACCTGCTACTTCCCAGCTCTTCAACTGTCAGCAAACTGATGTCCACTGTCTCTTAAAACTCAGAGCATCCTTCTGAGGGTGAAGGGGTGTGCTTGTGAAAGACAGACATTGGTATAACCGTAGCCCGCCAGGCTTCTCTGTCCATGGGATTTCCCAGGCAAGAATACTGGAGTGGGTTGTCACTTCCTCCTCCAGGGAATCTTCCTGACCCAGGGATCAGACCCACGTCTCTTGTGCCTCCTACATTGGCAGGCGGGTTCTTTACCATTGAGCCACCTGGGAAGCCCCAGACATCAGTACAGGACCAGGCAATTTCTAGCAGACTTCAGTATTTCAAGATGCTGATGGAAAAGATGTTTTGCAGGGGAGAAAACTCCTATGCAAAATAAATCATACCAATAAACCAAATTTTACCAAACACTTGATAATTTCCAGGTCAATAATAAGCACTTTACCACCTCATCACATTGCCAGGTCTCTGTGACTCCATGAGACAAATACCCTTTCACCCCCATTTTGCTGAAAAGTAAACTGGGGCTCCGGGCGGGGGGCAGGGGAGTTCCTGCAGCCACACCAGCCCTTATATGATAGAACAAGACTTGACTTCAGCTCTGCCTCCCAGAGACCCAACTCCGGCCATCAAGGGCCTTCATGAAGTCCAAGGGGTTTTTTAAGTTAACACTATATTTTTTAAAAGGCTGGTTCCTTGTTTAGCTAGGGCTTTAGGGACCAAAGTTCCCGAATCATGGCGCAGCTGGTGCGACAATGCCACGTGTCTTAAATGATCAATGTGGACCTGCGTAGGGTCAATTCAGCCACAGTGGTCAGTATTGATTGTCTAGACAGCCCTGTCGATCTGGTCAGGAGGGCCCTCTGTCTTCACGGACACCCGGACTTGACAGGCTTGGACCTTCCCCTCGCTCTGCCAGATTTCATCACCATTGTCCTTAGAACAAGGGAAACTGAGGCACTGACAGGCAGTCTCCTGGCACATGACCGGGTTTAGAGGCCAGGGAGGTAGGTCTGCTGTTGCAAAATCCAATCCAGGATTCACCACAGTATAGAGGGTCGAAGGGCGGGGTGGGAGGCACCACCCTGTGGAGCTTGTCGGCGTCCTAGGGAAGAAGTTTCTCCATGACGTCCGGCGTCTCCACAGGCTGTGATCCGATGGACAGTGTAGAGCACCAGCAGGGAACGCCGGGAGCCTGGATCTGGCCCTGAGCTCTGTTTTCCCCTGAGCCACGTGACCTTGGGACCAGCCCGTAGCCCACTGAGTCTGTTTCTTCGTATGAACGTAATGAGTAAAACAATGATACCAACCTCAGTTAGTCCTGAAGGAGGCGTTTTCTGGGATGTGAAAGCTTCAGGACTAACCCTGGGAGAACTGGTACCCTCCATGCAACCCAGCCCGGAAGGGCTCGGTGAAGGCTGGCAGTTAGGGATGCTGAAATCATTTCCCAGCAAGCTTGCACACGCGGCTGGTGTCCCTGTCTGTCGATGCGTTTTCCACCCATCAAAGTGGACAGAGAAAGCAAGAAGTGTTGACCTCGTAACCCCCTCAGGGACCTGCAGGAGGCAGATTCCGTTGTTCCCTGGCTGCCAGGGGCTTCGTGTGTAGTCTCGCAACCCTTGGCCGCCATGAGCAAGGGCTGCCCGGCCAGGGAACAGCGAGGCTGTGGGGGACAGGATGGTCGAGATGACATGTCTACTTGGAAGGGGACCCCAGCACCTCTGCCTGCCCCAGCCTGGCTAAGCTCAGATCGCCCTGTTCCACTGAGACAGCTCAGCAGACCTGTGCCTTCCTGGTATGTTTCTCTGTGTGTAAATTGTACGGTGCACCAGATAAGTGATCTGCCGGCCACAGTGCTGAGTCACGTGTTCGCATTAACTGTCACTCCTGTGTACATTCGTCTTGGCCCACGCCTCATGCAAATCCCAGGGATGCAAAGATCAGGCACATGAAGATCAGACCCCACAGTCACCGGAACACAGTCCAGGGGCCAATTTCATGCGCTGTGTTTGAGGTCAACTAGAAGACTTAATTCTGGAAAATGATTCAACATTGGCTAGACGGTGTTGTTAATATATATATATTTTTAAGGTGAAGGGGTGGCTGTGGACACTGGCGTGTTTTAACGTCGTTGCTGGCTGACTCCAGCTGTGATGGCGCGAGTGTGGTTGTGTTTCTTTAACGTTGTTGCTGGCTGACTCCGGCTGTGATGGCACGAGTGTGGTTGTGTTTCTTCACTTCTCGTTTCGAGCAGGCGCAGGAACTGCGAGCATCCCACCATCACGTGGAAAGGTGCTGATGTGTTATTTCCAGCCCGGCCTGAAAGCAGAAGTCCAGCCTGTCTCCTCACACTAGGGGACCTGGGCTGAGTCTCCCGTCTAACCTCAGGACAGTCGTTCCCGTCGCGGAGACCCCATGGCACCCGGCTCTGAAGCGAGGCCATCCGGAAGGTCATGCCCTCCCCGCTCGGAGGGCTGAGCATTTGTGGAAGGAGCTGGTGATGAGCAGGCCTTGGCGGGGTCAGAGTGACCCCAGCCTGAACCACAGAGTCACCCACAATCACCAGACTCACCACAGAGCTCTGGTTTATGATTCAGGGGAGGATTTCATTTCAGTGTGGGCTGAGGACATCTACTTTCTCTCTTCCATTCTCAAGTGGAAAAAGAGGGTCAGATGTTTGAGGATCCGTTTTTCAGACAAGCAGTTTGGATGGCAGGGCGGGATGTGACTGACACGGGACAGTCGAGGACACGGCTGGTTGTGCGTGCAGCGATCTTGCGTTCTGGGCACCATCCGAAGGCTTTTTCGTGAAATAGAACGTTTAATCCTTCTAACAGCCCTGTGACGTAACTACTTTTCTCATCTCTATTTTACAGAGGCAGAAACTGAGGTATAGAAAGGCTAATTCTTTTTGTGGGGGAGGGAATCATTTGGGCTTCCCTGGTGACTCAGACAGTGAAAAATCTGCCTCCAATGTAGGACACTCCAGGCGCACAAGACTCTCAGGCACACAAAGATCCCCTGGAGAAGGGAATGGCTACCCATGCCAGCGTTCTTGCCTGGAGAATCCCATGGACAGAGGAGCCTGGCAGGCTGCAGTCCGTGGGGTCGCAGAGAGTCGGATACGACTGAGAGCATATACCTTGACTCACTTCATTTTTTTTAATTAAATAAAGTTGATGCGTAACAATGTATAAGTTTAAGGCACACAGTGTATTACATTGATGCGCTTATATATGGTAATGTACTTGTGAATGGAACAATACCTATCACATTATGTAATCATAGCACAATATTATCGTAGGTGTTCATTATATTGTGCATTAGATACAGTAGTCTTACTTTTCATTTTTTGAGGAACCTCCATATGTGTTCTATAGTGCTTGGGCTAACTTGCATTCCCACCAGTGCACAGGCGGCCTCTTTTCCCCACCTCATCAATACTTGTTATTTCTAGTCTTTGGTTAGCCGTCTAATAGGCGTGTGGTGGTGTCTCACTGCAGCTGTGACGTTCCCTTCCCTGGTGGTCAGTGATGTTGAGCATCTTTTCTTGTGTCTGTTGGCCATTTTGATGTCCTCTTTGGAGAAATGTCTATTTAGATCTGCTCATTTTAAAATCAGATTGTTCATTTTGTTGTTGTTGTTATTGAGTTGACCGAGCTCTTTATATATGTTGAATATTAACCCTTTATTCAATATATGGTTTACAAAACTTTTCTTCCACTCTGTAGGTTGTCTTTTTATTCTGTGAATAGTTTCTGTTGCTATGCGGAAGCTTTTGAGCTTAATGTATCCCATTTGTTTTGTTTCTCTTTTGTTTGTGTTTTTGATATTATTGCCCCCCCAAAATTATTGCCAAGACCAATATCAGTGACGGAAGTTATGTAGTCTGCCCAAGGTCACACAGCTGGAAATGCAGAGTCAGGTTTTGAACCCATATAGGCCGAGCCCAGCCTGTAATCTCTATGTCATACTGATTATCAAAGTTATCTGTGTGGGCTGGCCAGCAGGAGATAAACATTGAAATGATGATATTGATGATAACTGCGCCGGCAATCATGTTGGCAGTGAATACTGGTTGAGCACTTACTGTGTGCCAAGAACAGAGCCAGTGGCTTTACCAATGGAATCTCCCAGAAACGGGAGACGTCTCTTGTTTCCTTCCTCTCTTTCATCCCACACATCCAGTTCATCAGCAGAACTTACTAAATCTGCCTCCTGCTTCCTTGGGAACTGCCTGCCTCTCCTCATCTCTGCTAGGAGGCCAAAGGCTATTTCGCTGTTGAGGGGCTTGTCCTGTTATATGCACCATTACGGAGCCACCCTGAACCTTGCCCATTGCAGGCACTCAGCACGTGTGTGTGCAGTGCGTTAATGCAGTGCCTGGTTTCGTCATCATTACAGCCTGTGAGGGAGGTGCTCCTGTTGTCTCCACTGGGCCACAGGAGGCAGGTTCAGGTTGGGAAGGTGGCTTGCACAGATCACACAGTGATGAGGAGTGGGCGCAGACATCTGACACTTGAATGCAGTCCTGTGTGGGAGAGCTGGTCTCATTTCAGGGGAACTTACTCCTTCACAACAGACCCTGTTCCAGCACCGAAGCTACTAGCAGGCATGTGGCCGGTCTTGACCAGTCATACGCAGCAATCCTAGACCTGGACTTGGTCATCAGGGACACCAAGAAGTGGCGAGAGCGGCCCCCAGCGCCCAGGGTGTCTGTGCTGGAGCCCAGGATCCAGGGTCCCCGAGGGCAGGGAAGCACGTTGGGCCCCTGCATCCCTGGGCAGGGCCAGGCAGTGGCCGCGAAGAGTTGGTCCCTTCCTTCCACTTCCCCTCCCCGTGTTTTGTGCCCCAGTCGCCGTCTGGCTCCCCTCAAGGCCCCAAAAGGCCTCATTTCCCTTTCGATAAATTCCTCTCTCTGCTGAAATCTCCCAGAGTCAGCTTCAATTGCTGGTAACCAAGAGCCATGCCTGTAACAGCTCAGATTCGAAGGCATGGCTCATCCAGGGAGCCCCGAGGGTCTAAGTCCTCCAGCTGCCATGCAGCCCCTCCCAGTGACCCCTGTCCGCTTGAGGACCTCCCCTCCTGAAGCCTCGCCGACCCTCAGCGTGGACCTCAGAGAAAGCCAGGGCTGGGCCCTGGGAGGGGGCACCCCTGGGTCACAGAAACCCTTTCCCACAGGCCCCAGTGCGGGGGGCGGGGGCGGGGGGTACGGGAGAAGCATCCTGAACTTCACTCTCAGATTGCAAGTTGGTCTGGCTGGAAGCTGCAGACCTCACCTCTGCACTTGACCACCATTTGCTGGATGCTCCTTTGCTGGATTCTCAGTGACCGAGCCCTCGCATCTCTGCCTCCCGGTGCTGGCGGGAGCTGGCAGGGACTTATTCATGAACGAGCCCAGGGAGTGGGAACAGTTCACCTGCCCCACTGACTCCGGGGCTCCCGGGGACCAGCTCCTGGCCCTTGGCCGCGACCTTGTTTCTTTGGATGTTCTCCACAAGCCAGAAAGGATATTAGCTGTAATTACTCATTCCGCACGATCCAAAGGCCACTCTCTGTACAGAGCTGAGAACCTGCATTGTCTGCGACACTTAAATTACTGTATGTTGCGCCATCCATTCTGAATGAGCGCTCGTTAATGAGCTGGTGGTTCTAGAAGCTCCTCTTTATTATTCAGAGGCCAAGCACCATCCAGGCAGATGCCTGGGAACCCCACTCGTGTGACCTTTGATCTGTCATGGAAAGAGATGGAAAACAAAACCCATCTATTAACTTTGCTTTTTCCTGACTGAAGGTGTGATAGACACAAAATAGTCATTTAGTCTCTAGCTTACAAATGCGCTTTTGTCTTGAAACAAAATGTATGATTGGGAGGGTGACATCTCTCATTCCTGTAAGCTCAATGTTTCAAACCTCTGCTTATCTCAGAATCTTAATACAGAAAACACTTTTGTTTTTCCTTCTCTCACTGACTCCTCTTTTCAAGTTCTCCCCAAGTTTCAGAATTGAAAAGGCTAGTCCTGAGAATGAAATGGCCAAAAAGAAAAAGAAAAAAACAAAAACAAAAAAAATGGGCAAACAAAAATTAAGGATCAAACATTCAAACCTATCAATCCACTCAAATGATTACACGCCAAAAGAAAAGTCAGAGTTCAATTAAAAAAAAAAAAAAGAATTTGGAAGGGAAGATGGAAAACAAAAGCACTCCCCACTTCCTGCCCACGTGTTATCACACGGTAATATTGCACAGCAGCGCGGTACCGCCTCGCCCCGAGTCCGAGAGGTCTGACTGCATCGTTAGCCAGTGGCAGCGTTGCTCGTTGGAGGGAGGGCTCGCCTGGAAGTGGGGGGGCTCGATGCTTCCCAGGCTGACGTTAGTGTCTCTGCAAGGACGCTCTGCCAGGGTGCGACGGGTCACAACCAAACGGATTGCTCCCCAGTGGGCCGGACTCCAGTCAGATTGTCAGGTAAACACAGAAATATTCTGTCTTCGCCTGCCAAGCCTTGTCAAGTGCCTGTATTTGTTATTGCATCTTGGGCCCCTCGAGGTTCCCACCCATATTTCTTTATAGAGAAAATGTAAACCATATGCTTTCGCCTTATTTCCACCGAATGTATCCAAGCACCGTTTGAGGCCAGACGTCGTCTTTTGCAATGAGTGTTTTGAGCGGCAGGCATTGGCCTGCTCAGCTTCTTCTTTTTTTTTTTTCCTTCCACATTTTGTCATGACTCAAGTAGATTTGACGTTCCGTTACAAAAATTAAAAAGAGAGTCTTTGTTGGATCCTGAACATGAAGAACTGGATTTTGATTGTGCTAAGTTGTTTTTGTCGTTAATAAATGCTGCTTGTGGCTGCACGCAAATGACATCAGGGTCTCCTACCCAATCCTGATATTCCTTTCTATGGGTGTGCCTCAGAATCCGTCTCAACACAGTGCTCCTGGCAGTCCATACAAATCTCTAGGTGTCCTTATCTGCCATGCCAGTGAGAGACATCTGTTTGATGTTGGTCCATGTTGTTTTTTGTTTTTTTTAACTTTTTTTTTTTTTTTTTTCATTTTTTGACTTCCCTTGTGGCTCAGCTGGTAAAGAATCCGCCTGCAGTGTGGGAGACCTAGGTTTGATCCCCGGGTTGGGAAGATCCCCTGGAGAAGGGACAGGCTACCCACTCCAGTATTCTGGCCTGGAGAATTCCATGGACAATTCCATGTGTAGTCCATGGGGTTGCAGAGAGTTGGACACGATTGAGCGACTCTCACTTCACTTCATGTTTTTTAGAAGATTTACGTATCTATTTATTTCGGGCTGTGCTGGGTCTTCCGTGCTGCCCTTGAGCTGCCTCTGGTTGTGGCAAATGGGTCTGTTCTTCGTCGTGGTGGACGAGCTTCTCCTTATAGTGGCTTCTCTTGTTTGCAGCACAGTGGTTGAGGCGCATGGGCTCCATAGCTGTGTTGCATGGGCTTGCCGAGGAGCAGGTAGTTACTCCATGGCATGTGGGATCTTCCTGGACCAGAGATCGAACCCATGTCCCCTGCGCTGGCAGGCGGATTCTTAACCAGCAGACCACCAGGGAAACCCTACATCTTTCTCAGTTTTTAAAACTGAAGTATAGTTGCTTTACAATGTTGTGTTAATTCCTGCTGTATAGCAAAGTGATTCAGTTATACATATACATCCATTCTTTTTTTTTATTGGCTTGTTTTCTTGTCATTACAGTTTATCGCAGGATAGTGGATATGGTTCCCTGTGTGATAGACTAGGACCTTGTTGTGTATCCATTCTCTTATATAAAAGCCTACATCTGCTAACCCCAACCTCGCATCCCTCCACCAACCCCCACTTCCTTGGCAACCACCAGTCGGATCTCTGTGTCCATGATCCTATTGCTGTCTCATAGATGGATTCACTTGGAGAGACACATTTTTAAAGACATGGGTGTGGATAGCAGCCTTTGGAGCAGACCCGTTTCTCCAGGCATTAAAAGTTCCAAGAAACAAAAAGTGAGAAAAGGAAGAGAAAACAAAAAGGAAGAGGCGAGTGAGAGTCCAGCCCCAGCGGGGAGTACCGTGGAGGAGTCGCAGCCTGGGTCATGTTGAGAGCCCCAGTGCTCCCCAAATGACACACCCTCGGGAAACTCAGGCAGAGCCTGCAACTCCCCACCGCAATCCCACACCAGGCTCTAAAGCTATCTGCAGCCCCGCTATTTATCCGCCCGGCGAGGCACAACACTTACTTATTAAAAACATATCTATCATGGTTAATGACTTGATTTTTTCCCTTTAATACAGTACAATGACAGGTGTAAAGGGAAGATGAGAGTCAGATGCTGCTGCAATATGCTTCCTGCTCTAAGATGTCTTAGCGCATCAGCCTTCCTCCATGGCGCCGGTTGGGTGGGGGGTGGGATGGAGGGGTGCCACCCACCCCCCTCGCTCCCCTCCACCCCACCCCCGACATACACAGATTACACGCTTGTGTTGGATGGAAAATCGTACCATTTGCAGTTTCAGATAAAAGCATGTTCAAGTGCATATGGAAAGTACCATTAGGAGCAACTCCAGAGCGCCGAGTAAAACGGGTCATTAGGTTTTTGTTTGCTGGAGAGTGTCTCCCATCTGACAGTACCAAATGGTGCCACTTTGAGCAGCTTATGTTCCCAGTTACATTAAACAGACAAACAGATTGACTGTTTTGCATTTCTCATCTGACAACAGCTTGTCTTCATTTGCCGCACACGGGTGGCAAGGCTGAAAAGCACGGTGGATGGCTGCCGCCAAGGTCCTGGTTTTGAATAACAGCAGATGCCAACCCCGAACTTCAAAATCAATCACTTCTTTTTCCTGAGTATGGATAAAAGGTCCAGGAGAGCGCCTGCAGGGGGATTTCTGCTGTTTACAGCGGAACACAGAGAAGCCATGTTCATTACCAAACTTTCTGCGAGAAATCACAAGCTTGGGGAATTTTATCAAGGGAGGTGGTGGGGAAGACGCAGGGCTGTAGCGCTGCTGGGAGCAGGCAGCTTGATCTGAGAACACTCGATATGATGGAGGCGATGACCGTATTAGTGGATCTGATTCTGGCGCGAGGTCTTAATACGCAGTGACAGAAGAGAGAAGTCGTTTTCACACCAGCCACTTTTCTCAGTAGCCAGTGGTCGGTGGGTTAATTGAAAGCTTTCTCTAAGAGGGAGGCCGTCCAAGAGGCCATTTCTCACTTGAAATTATAAAGTTAATGGCTTGATTTCAAGTCAGCCAGCATGTGATCCAGTATCTTTGGGTCTCTGACTGCCCAGCT
This sequence comes from Bos indicus, assembly GCF_029378745.1. Classification (NCBI taxonomy): domain Eukaryota; kingdom Metazoa; phylum Chordata; class Mammalia; order Artiodactyla; family Bovidae; genus Bos; species Bos indicus. Next base: position 6,866,688 of record NC_091777.1, on the reverse strand, counting down.
GCCCAGGCCCCTCTAGTGGTCCCACCACGGCCTCTCGTGGGTATCAGAGGCTGGACCACAGCCCCTGCTTAGCATCATCCTTGCGGCATTCAGGTGCTGGAGGGCATGCCCCGTGAGCATGTGACAGGCGTGAGTGGGAGATGGACCTCCCGCCCCAGCAGTCTGGCCCCCTCCTATCTGCTCTGAGCCTCATCTGTTCTGTAAGAGGCAGGGAACCTTGGTGGCTCAAGTCCAGAACTTTGGCAATGGACAAACCACAGCTCGGTCCTCAGCTCTGCCCCTACAAGGCTGTGAGAGGGAGTGGACGTGACGTCGCTTCTCTGAGCCAGTTTCCTCATCCACAACATAGGGAGAGTAGTGCAGCTTCCACGTGACAGCATCATTGCGGAGCTGAAATGTGATCACGTGTATAAAAGCCGTAACAGCGCTCCTTACGCAGAACATCGTTAAGTGTTCATTAATGGCTGGTAGGTGTGTGTGTAAAACTATATGCATTTTCTTATATGTGGTTCATATGTGTGCATACACATACATATCATAAGATGCATAATAGAATGTGTTACCTGTGAGCATGTGTATACACACTCATACATAATATACAATACAGTGCACATATACTGAGTGTGTAAATACATACGTGTAAAGGTGAAATCTACCCACAGTGACTACGTGAAGGTCTGAAATGCTGTGATGGAGCCTCAGTCCTCTGGCCCTCCCCAGGAGGCCAGCAGGGGACACCCCCCTTGTCCTCCACCAGCCTCATCACGTTCATTCTCTCAAATGGGAAGAGACTTTTTCCTTCCATCTCATAACAGGCAGTCGAGCTCCGTTGAGGGTCCCCTGTCACCCTGAAAGCCGGCGCCTGTGGACACTGCTGTGGTGTGCCCGTCCTGCAGGGGACAAGATGAAGTCTGGGCGGGGAGAAGTTGCTTCCCCGGCGTCTGGTGGGTCCGTGGACCGGCGGGCATGCAAACTCCGGCGTGCTTCATGTCTCCATCCTCCTCGGGAACGGTGGTTGCCCCGCAGAGATGGGGAAACAGGGTCCTGTCACAGCAGGCACCTATGGGACCCATCCTCCTGAGGACCCTCCTGAGGACTCACTTCTCCTGTAGTCCAGCCTCAGCTTTTTTTGTTTTGTTTTGTTTTTGGCTCGGGGACCTGCCTTGTGACTGAGTTCCTCTGGCTCCTGTTGCCCCAAAACCAACCCAAATACAAGCATTTGGATTTTTATCAAAGCTTGCGGCAGACCCTGCTGTTGAAGTCAAGTTTTTTATTGACATAAAACTCAAGAGAGTTCTGAAAGGATCTCTTAAACAGAAATAAACCTCAGACATTGCTCCTGTAAAAAAAAGGAATTTTCTTTTTTTAGGGATTCATTGAAATCCTAGGATAATCTTGAGATGAGGATGAGTCTTTTTTTTTTTTTTTCAAGAAATGTCTTTAATTTTTAAAACATTTATTTGCTTTTGGCCTTGCTGGGTGTCCGTGGCTGTTTGAGGGCCTCTCCATTTGCGGCAAGTGGGGGCCACAGTGCTTGTGAGTGCGGGCCTCCCCTACAGTGGCTTCTCTGCCTGCAGCTCCTGGGCTCTGGGGCACATGGACTCAGGACTTGTGGCTCCTGGGGCTTGGCTGCCCGAGGCATCTGGTCAGGGGTCTTCCCTGACCAGGGGTCAAACCCATGTCTCCTGATGGCAGGTGGATTCTTAAACCATTAGGCCACCAGGAAGCCCGAGCATGCAGCTTTTTAAGAGTTAACTCGTTAATGTACAGATAGTCAACAGTCAATACACGTTGGCCGTTTTTAGCCTTTTAGTCCAATCTGGCTGAAGAACCGTCATGAGCCCTTGCGCTTAGTATGATACACACAGTAACCTGCGTGTATTAATATTCAGGTCGCCCATGACCGCACGTTTCTGGAGCGTGTCTGTCATGCCACGCAAGGTCCTGCATGCTAGGGGAGGGTGGGGGACATGTCAGGCAGGCCCCCTGCCCTCAGCAACTGCTGGTCACTTAGCTGTCCTAAGAGATGGGTGAGTCAAGTCCAGTGGATGGTGGGACAGACAACCCTGCTTCTAAGGGACTAAAATTTGCAGGGTGGGGGTGGAAAGAAATAGCTCTGGGCCAGAGTGGTTTAGCATAAAACAGGAGGATAGAGCCTTTCTGAAGTTGTACTCAGCATCAACAAAGGAGAGAGATGATGAGGAAGAAATAACTTGGACCATGCAATGCGAAGGTGCGGGCATCCACTGAGAGCCAAAAGGAAGCATTCACTACCTGAGAAGGATCAGGGTCAAGGCAGCAAGAGGCTGGCGTGTCTGTGTGGGCCCCCTGGTCTGACGGGGAACCCTTCCTTTAAGTCTGAAATGCTTGCGCATCACGGCTTGTTGGGGGCAGCAGAGGCACTGGAGATAACTTTAAAAAAAAAGTCAATTGCCTGGTTTTCCTCTCTTCCTTGAACCACCCTCCCCATCAGCTTCCCCCCAGTCTTTGTGCCCGGGCCTGGCACGTAGGACCTTTTGTTGTCTTAATAGAGGCTGAAGCCCGCTTAGGGCCTGGAGTTTGCGGTTTTAATTCACCAGTGGAAGGTTTTGTCGTTCTCTTTGTTGGTTTTTCTTTTCCGTTTTCTTTCTCTAAGCCAGGGGGACAATGCGTTTGCAGAGCAGAAGCTGTGTGCTCGGGCGCTCCCTGGGTCCCGAACAAAACCCTCATTAACGGGGAGGTGGGTTTCCTGGTCACAGCTTTTAGCCAGGGGGCAAAGGTCGCCCATTAACCAGCATCCAGTCTAAACAGGACTGTGTAAAATGACCGGGAGGGGAGGGAGAAAAAGTCAAATATTTGTTCTTAATTCTCAAGTTAGTTTCCCCCCAGGGGTGTTCAGGGAAGCATAGAGAATGACAGACACAGTGCTGGGGCTGCAGACCTGCAGGCCCCCGGCCGGGACGCCCGTAAGCACCCTGGGCAGAGGGGCCGCCGCTCCGGGGCTGGCGGGCAGGGTGCTCCAGGGCTCCGCTGCCACGCCATGGTGCCCCCCGCCCCGCATCCGCCTTCAGACCGGGCCCCGGGGCCTCTCTCGGTACCCAGACAGGAGCAGGATCCTGCTGCGTGATGATCCGCTTCTGCAATATCTGTTCCCCTGCCCGGAACCCTCTGAGGGTCCCCTTGAAGCCCTCCAAAGCCAGCAGGGGCTTGCCAGGTTCGCGGACGACTTGGCTGACACGCCCCTGCCCTGCCTTCGCCAGAGTTCAGCCCTCACGCCGCACCCCTCCCCGCACCTGCAGCAGGTCCTGGCCTGAGTGCTCTTGCCCACGACCAGATCACCCTTCCCTGGGTCTTTGTGCGCTGGTGTCTCTGGGTTATCTGCACCCCACTTGCCTGCCCACCGTGGTCGGGGGCTGATCGCTGGAAGCCCTGGTGCCACAGCCAGGAATTACCCGCCTCTGACCCTCCCCAGCTGGAGCCCGCTTCCAAAGGACATACTTGGTTCTTCTCCTCCTCCGGTGGTCCCGGCAAGGGGGGCGGTCTGCAGAGCCTGCGTCCCCAGATGAGACCAGGTAACCACTGGGCCCAGCATGGTAGCTCATTTCCTCAAATTCACCAACCAGACAAGCCCCTCTCCCTTCTCCCAGGACAAAAGGCTCCACGGGCAGAGAGAGGCTAGAATGATCCAGGAACACAGGTTCCCAGGCTCCGCCCTAGCTGGCTTCATCCAACAGTCCCCTTGCAGGGACCCCTGGCCCTGGGTGTGTGCTGTGCTGTCCTTGACGTGAATATTCTTAATCATTGTGAACAGGGAGTCCTGCGGTTTTATCACGACCAGACCCCAGATTGTATAGCAGAGCCTGACCTCAGCTGTGCATGAGACTCACTTACAAAGGTTTTAAAACCTACCCAGGAGGTTTGTTTGGCTTTAACCAGAGGGGACTCCCCAGGGGACCCTGGGGTGTAGCCCAGGTGTAGGTCCCACTGCTCAGCAGAAAACTGTTTGTGGAAGGAAACCAGAGGACGGGGAATGTGCATTGGCCCCAAGACACACCAAAGACGCTAGGTCCGTATTGCTATCGGACTCAACTCTGGCTCTTCAAAATGCTGGAAATACTTCACCATGATGAAAGTACAAGCGATGGCAACGATGTTTATGGGGTGCTCACCATCAGCCCAGCGCTCTTCCAAGGACTTGTACGTTCCATTGCGTTTGACTTTCACAAACTCTCTGTGCAGCAGGTCCCGTTACTTTCTCCATGTACAGACGGGAAGCTGAAACTCTGAACTCTGCACAGCTCTCTAGTGCCGTTGACTTGAGTTTCCTCTTCCCGATCGATAGTCTGAACTTTCTTAGGGGATTGCGACACCCTCCAAGGCTTGAGAAGTGCCCTGTTCATCTCTGAGTCCCACCTGCCTCCATCATGCCCCGTGCACAGTAGGCGTTCAGCAAACGCCCATGCCATCAGTTCTTCCCATGGAAGACCTGCCACGTCATTGCTTTTTCTCCGGGTAGGAAATGCGATGCTGCGTCCTGGCTGTCGAGCAGCACTGCCTCGGAAAAAAACTCCAATGTACGTGTTTTCCATGTTGCCTTATTTGGACCCTCTTCACTACCCGTAGCACTGAGCTCAACTACAGAGGCAGGACCTCAGGACATGAACTTTGACTTGATTGAGACCGCATGCCCCCACGGATATCATCCCGGAGAAGTGACTGGTTGGGAACAGGAAGCGGCTGGTGAAAGCAGAACCCTCTGTCAGGAACAGAGGGCAGGGCCAGGCAGCGGGCAGGACAGCATCTGTCGCTCACGGCTGTGACTGGAGACAGGGAGGCCTGAGCAAAGCTCTCTGGCACAGGGCTTCTGCTTTTCCCAACAAGAAAAGCTGTCAGGCAGAGGAGCCTGCGTGCAGCAGGGCAGCCAAATTGCAAGCTCAGGACAACAGAGGAGGGCCAGCTGGACCGTCTCGGTAGCCTTGAACTTCAGGGGAAAACAATACCTAGAGCTGGAGAGAAAATGGACCCACATTTCCTGTTAATCTTTGTGCTTGGCAGGCAGGACCGTTCCTGGGTCCTGGGGTTTCTGCTTCCCTTGACCCCAGGGCAGGAGAGGCAACAGATCAAGGTCTTAATGCAGTCAAAAGATTTAAAGAGCAGAGGACGGACATTAAAAAAAAAAAAAAAAAAATATGAGTCTTGAAATATAGAGTAACTATGCTGTGACGGGGAAGCTGCTGAAATCTGTTTATGGAGGCGACTTTGTTGTTGTTCAGTCGCTTAGTCATGTCAGGTTCTTCGTGACCCCATGGACTGAAGCACTCCAGGCTTCCCTGTCCTTCACTATCTCCTGGAGGTTGCTCAAACTCATCTCCGTTGAGTCGGTGATGCCATCCAATCATCTCGTCCTCTGTTACCCTCTTCTCCTGCCCTCAATCTTCAAAGAGCATCAGGATCTTTTCCAACGAGTCAGCTCCTCACATCAGGTGGCCAAAGTATTGTAGCTTCAGCATCAATCCTTCCAATGAATATTCAGGTTTGATTTCCTTTAGGATGGACTGGTTTGATCTCCTGGCTGTCCAAGGGACTCTCAAGAGTCTCCTCCAGCCCCACAGTTCTAAAGCATCAATTCTTCAGCACTCAGCCTTCTTTAGGGTCCAACTTTCAGATCTGTACATTAATTCATAGACTGCTCCCTTAAACTTGCAAAGGACTTTTCAGCTTTTCCTACCTCCTCAGATATTTATCTTCCTGATCACATTCAAACACTTAACTCTATTTGTTATGTACTTACTTGATATGTAGTGAAAGTGAAAGTCACTCAGTCGTGTCTGGCTCTTTTGACCCCATGGACCATACAGTCCATGGAATTCTCCAGACCAGAATACTGGAGTAGGTAGCCTATCCCTTCTCCAGGCGATCTTCCCGACCCAAGGATCAAACCCAGGTCTCCTGCCTTGTAGGCAGATTCTTTACCAGCTGAGCCACAAGGGAATCCCTGCTTGATATGTAATAACTTATTTAATCCCATAGTAATGTGAAGAGGAAGGTTTTGTGAGTGTCCCATTTTACAGACGGGCTAAGAAAAATCAAGTTAGATGAGGCTGGAATCAGCTCTAGACCTTTTTTCCTGTTTCACAGCCATCAGTCAGTGTGCTCAGAGAGCTCCCAAGGCCCGTGGAGGGGCTGGATAAGTGGAGAGGTAGACGGGTGGGTTCCCCAGCCATCACTGTTGGGAGCAAAGTCTGGCGTGCAGAGTGAGAGAGGCGATTACCAGGCTGTAGGGAAGCCACAGAGCGAAGGGGCCAGCAGCAGAGCGGGCCTCGCTGGCTTTTTGTCCTAAGGACCCTGGGCAAGGGCAGGCTTCAGTTTCCATCCGTGAGGCAGGGATGCTAATGGCCCTGCCTCAGTGGTTTGTTGAGAGACTTTAAAGCGAGAAAAGGGGTTTTGGGCACAACAAGCAGTGCCTGACACAGACTGAGCACCTCGTAAAGGGTCTCCACCACCACCCGGCGTGAAACCTCACTTTCTGAAACCTCCCCAGGTTTCAGAAAGACAAGCATAGCAAGACAAGCTATGCCTTGGAGTTGTTTGTGCTCACCTGATCCCCGGCTGTGAATGACGTCAGAGGCTTTGGGGCCAGTACAGCACAGTGTGGGCTGACGCTCTGCAAGGTCTGAGCAGCTTCAAATATCTGCCTGTTGATTGTCTTCCTTATTCCTAGAAACACGTCTTCCACCCCCACCCCCCCACCCCCAAAACAAAGGTGTGTTCAGAGAGAATTGCATTTGCTGCGTGGGCTTCCAGCATTACTGTTGCTGGCTTTATCCATTAACTTGTGTAGTGGGCTGTAGACTCTTTTCAAGGGGAGGACAAGCACTGCAGAACCGCAGACACTGAGAGCAAAGTGAGAAACGGACCTTGTTCCTCCCTGGTTCCGTCTCAGCCATGCAGGCCATATACTTCAGCTGATGTTTTTTTAAATTAAAGTAGATTTTATTCACAATACTGTATTCATTTCTGCTATTCAGCAAAGTGATTCATATATATATATATATATATATATATATATATATATATATGGGCTCCCATTGTATCCCAGACAACGAGCCTAGTGCCTAGCATCTAACAGGTGCCCCATAAACACTTTAGAATGGATAAGGAATGCACACAAAGCCTTGAACATCACATGCCAGGCCCACTGAGGTCACACGGTCACTAGTGGCTATAGCTAGTCCTTTGTGGGATGTGACTTCTGCCAGGTTACTCCCTGCATGGATCAAGGGCCAGTCAGAAAAACAGAACTCACCCCCAGTAGGTTCAGAGGAGGAAACTGAATATGAGCATCTAGTCCCAAATGGCTAGGAAGCTATAAAGGAATAAAAGGAAAGGTCAGGCTGCCCAGAGATCAGCCAGGGCAGAAAGCCATAGCACATAGGAAGTGTGTTGTTCTGGGACCAGAACCCAGAGGCAGGAGTCATGCGGAGAGAGAAGCAGGACCGCAGCGGGCAGACCATACCGCGGGGACCAGACTCGCAGAGAGAGGTGACATCTGAAGGGATGGGCATCCTTGGCTTCCCCCTGCTGCTCACTCCCTCTGATTCCCTGCCAGCGCCTGCCTTTGTCCGGATCCATCAGGAAGCGGTTTGGGAGTTGAGGGGCTGAGAAATGTCATCCCCTGCCATGCAGAGCAAAGGCGGGCAGGGCAGGGAAGGGACGCCGGGCAAACAGGCGGATGACTGCCCCGTCCCCAAGGCTGCAGGCTGCCTGCCAGTGCAGCGGGCCCCACGGATGACGCAGAAAAAGCAGTCTCTGCTGAGCCTCACCGGGACTCGCATGTGTATGATGGGCAGTTCGTATTTCTTCCCACTGGTCCTCGATTGTCACTGTGCAGAGGATCTCAGGGGAGATGTGGGATACTCAGATTCCCAGGCCCCACCCGCAGAGTGTGGTTCAGACCACCTTCAGGACAGGGACTGGGAATCTGTATTTACAATAGAGGCTGCCCTCTCATGGAGGACCAGCCCTGGTGATTCTACTGCCATGCCATGATTAAAGGCCAAAAACTTGAGAAACACCAACTTAGCTCCAGGACTTGGACAGTGTTCTAGGTTCCAAAGGAAGGGAGCAGGTACCTTTGGAAGCTGCTGTGTGGAACAGAAAGATCACACAGTGCCTGAGAGTGGACTTAGTTTGTGTGTGAGGCCAACAAGACCATCTCCTTGGAGCCAACCCTCCAGCCCAAGTCTTGCACGCAAAATGCCTTTGTTTATTTTAGACTAAAGTCAGGCACACACAGGGCACAGACGTTAAGCACACAGGCTCTCCAGTCTGCTGAACCTGGTTTGAAACTCAGTTCTCCGCAACTAAACTCTCTGTAGAGACCACCCTGCCTCTCAGATTGGTGTTACCTTCTTTAACCCAAGGCATATTCAGAAAGAAGAGTTTCCTTCATCTCGGGCCCTGATCCAGTGACCCATGTAAGCAGTCCTGGGGAAAGATAATGTCCAATCGAGCCCTAATGCTCTAGGGGAAATTAACATGTAGAGGTGGCCGGTTATCTCTTACCAGATAAGAGGCGGGCCTCGTCTGCATATTCTGCCCTCTGTTGTAAACTGCCTGGGACACCACGCTTTTATCTGATGAGATGCAGCTTCCCTTCCCATGCGGGTCTCAGGCTTGGGATTTTAAGAGGGCTTAGAAACAAGTGTCCGGCAGTTTATTGATTAAGGACAGGGCAGGCTGTCTAAGAGAGCACACTCTGGACTCTGAGCGCTTGAAGTCCAGCCGTGGTTGTCTTTCTAGAGGTTGCAATTCCCTTGAAAGAATGACTTGGTTTCTCTAGGCCTCAGTCTCCACATCTCTGAAATGGGTACCAGACGCCTCCCTTTAGGTGACTTGGTAAAACTGTTAGGAAAGCCACGGGCTTACAGTGCAGGGCCTCTTGTGAGGGCCGCACCGTGGCTGCAGCTGTCACTCACAGGACGGCGGAAGGGGCAGCTTCGTCCGGCAGCATGTGGGGCCAGGCCGAGATGACCTCAGGGGCTGGGGGCTGACGGGCCCCTCCAGGCGGCCAGCTTGGGCTTCCCCGCAGCAGGGCGGCCTCAGGTCCTCATGTGGATCTCAGGTCTGTAAGAGAAAGGAGGCGGGAGTTACCTCTTGAACGGCCAGGCCCTGGACAGTACCAGCTCTACCACTGACTCCTGGTCAGAGCCGATCCGCCCAGACCCGGGGGAGGGGACCCAAGCCCATGTGTTGAAGGCGGGCAAGTCAAAACTGTGAAGCCATCTTTGTTTGCCTGCGGTGGGTCTCAGATGTGGCACGTGGGATCTCTCATTACGGTGCATGGACTGTCTAATTGTGGCTCGTGGGCTTGGTTGCTGCACGACACAGGGGATCTTAGTTCCTGACCAGGGGTTGAGCCCACATGCCCTGCACTGCAAGGCGGATTCTTAACCACTAGACCCCCAGGGAGGTCCCTGTGGCCATCTCTGATCGGCCATAGCCCATCCCTCCTTGGAGAAGCTGTCCTTGGTTCTCCCTCCCCTCTTCCTCCTACACCTCCCTCTATCTGCTTTCCTCTAGGAACTGAATAATTACCCCTGGTGTGAAGTCTTCCCATTAAACTGGGAGTGATTTCCTTGAATAAAGGACCGGAGTTCCTTGATAAATTATTTGGCACATAATGGCTTCTCAATACCTCGGCAGTATAATGAGGAGTGTTAGAGTTACAGAGATTTGTGTCTTGTCTTCTGGTTTGCTCACTGTCTTAGCACAGAGAGACTCACTCACAGGAGGTTCCCGGAATGCGGCTGTGGAATGAATGGAGGAGTGGGCGAGCGAGTGAATGAACAAGTGAGCCAAGGCTTCCGCACACAGTCCTGTTCCTGAGGTTAAGGGAGCCAGGCTAACTAATGAGTTCCCTGAGATTCTCGCTTGTGTAGATGCCCCAGCTTTAATTACACACAGGTCCTGGAAGGCCGGGGGAAAACAGCTGGCCTCTACCCACAACCCTCACAATAGACTGAGGTCTTCACCGCCAGCTGCGGGTCCTTGAGCCTCCACTGTGGACTCATCAGCTGTGTCCGTCCTCCTTGTCCCCCCCTCCCCCCTCCCCGCCCCCTGCCTCACCAGGAAGGGGCCAGTTTGCACAGTGAGACCCTCCCAAGGCCGAGGGCCCGAGTGCTTCCTGCCCGCCCGAGCGCAGAGCAGCAGCTGGGCTGGGAGGCTGGCAGGTGTCTAACAGCCTGCTGCAATCCTGCATAACAGGAAGTGAAAGAGAACACCGTATCCAGTTGAAGCTGCAGTGGAATATGGGCTGCAATGCTTAATTAACCACCCTCAGTCATCTCACCGATCTCTGTGGTTGCCACAGGGGGGAAAAGTGAAGACAGAATGAACGGAGGCTACAAAGCCGTTTCTGTGTCCCCCGCCTCTCAACTGTTCCATGTAAATTACTTTTTCAATATTTAAAATGAAAATCTCAAAATATACACAGAATCAGAAGAAAGTAGTCGATTCCCATATAGTCATCACTCTACTTCAGTGATCGACACTGTAAAGCTTTTTTTTTTTTATTGAAGTATAGTTGATTTGGGGTTTCTCTGGTGGGCTCAGATGGTGAAGAATCTGCCTGCAATGCAGGACACCCAGGTTCGATTCCTGGGTCAGGAAGATCCCCTGGAGAAGGGCATGGCTGCCTACTCCAGTATTCTTGCCTGGAGAATTCCATGGACAGAGGCATCTGGCAGGCTGTAGTCCAGAGCATTGGAAAAGTCAGACACGACCGAGCAACTGACATACAGTTGATTTACAATGTTGTGTGAGTTTCACAGGGATAGCAGAGTGATTCAGTTATATATATAAATATATGCACATATATTTTTTCAGATTCTTCTCCATTATAGTTTATTACAGGATATTTCATGTAGTTCCCTGTGCTATGGAGTAGGTCCTTGTTGTTTGCCTGTTTTGTACATAGTAGCGTGTATCTCAGAGAAGGCAACGGCACCCACTCCAGTCCTCTTGCCTGGAAATTCCCATGGACAGAGGAGTCTGGTAGGCTGCAGTCCACGGGGTCGCTAGGAGTCGGACATGACTGAGCGACTTCACTTTCCCTTTTCACTTTCATGCATTGGAGAAGGAAATGGCAACCCACTCCAGTGTTCTTGCCTGGAGAATCCCAGGGATGGGGGAGCCTGGTGGGCTGCCGTCTCTGGGGTCGCACAGAGTCAGACACGACTGAAGCGACTTAGCAGCAGCAGCAGCAGCAGCGTGTATCTGTTAATCTCAAAGTCTTACTCTGTTGCCATACTTTCCCCTTTGCTAACTGTAAATTTGTTTTCTATGTCTTTGAGTCTATTTCTATTTTGTAAATAAGTTCATTTGTATCACTGTTTCTTAGATTCCACATGTTAAGTGATATCATATTTGTCTTTGACAATACTTCACTTAGAATGATAATCTCCAGGTTCATCCATATTGCTGCAAATGGCATTATTTTGTTCTTTTCACAGCTGATAGTATTCTATCGTATCCATGTACCACATCTTCTTTATCCATCGCTCTACTGATGGATGTTTAGGTTGTTTCCATGTCCTGGCTATTGTAAAACAGTGGTGCAGTGAATATAGGGGTGTATGGATCCTTTCAAGTTAAGAGTCTTCTCTCGATATGCCCAGGAGTGGGATTGCTGGTTCATACACAGTTCTCTTTTTTCGTTTTTTGAGGAACCTCAATATTGTTCTCCACGGTGGTTGCACCAATTTACATTCGCACCAGCAGTGTAGGAGGGTTTTTCTCCAGACCCTCTCTGGCATTTAATTGTAGACTTTTTGCTGATGACCGTTCTGAGCCATGTGAGAGGCCCCAGGCCCGTGCTGGCATTCTGGTATCTGGCGTCAGGGTCTGGAAGGCTCTATCAACGCTGTTGCTTCCCAACAGGCAGGTGAAGTTGGTCCCTGGAGTCTGGCTGGAGGGCCCAGGGATCCCAGAGCTGGTTCCGGCAGGATCATATTACAGTTTTCTTGAGCCTGGTGTCAGCCCCCTGGTGGGTGAGGCTGGTCTGGAGGCGTGTGCAGCCTTCATGGAGGGAAGGGCTGGTGCCTGCCCACTGGGTCTTGGCTAGGAGACCAGGTGGTGGTTGTTGCTCAGTCATGTCCGACTCTTTTCGACCCCATGGGCTGAAGCATGCCACGGTTCCCTGCCCTTCACTATCTCCTGCAGTCTGTTCATACTCATGTCCATTGAGTCGCTGATGCCACCAAACTACCTCATCCTCTGTCATCCCTTTCTCCTCCTGCCTTCAATCTTTCCCAGCATCAGGGTCTTTTCTAATGAGTTAGTTCTTCCAATTGGGTAGCCAAAGTATTGGAGCTTCAGCTTCAGCATCAGTCTTTCCAATGAATATTCAGGACTGATTTCCTTTAGGGTTGACTGGTTTGATCTTCTTGGAGTCCTGGAGACTCTCAAGAGCCTTCTCTAGCACCAGAGTTTGAAAGCATCAGTTCTTCAGTGCTCAGCGTTCTTTATGATCCAACTTTTACATCTGTCAATGACTACTGGAAAAACCATACCTTTTACTATATAGACCTTTGTTGGCAAAGTAATATCTCTGCTTTTTAATATGCTGTCTAGGTTGGTCATAGCTTTTCTTTCAAGGAGCAAGCATCTTTTAATTTCATGGCTGCAGTCACCATCTGCAATGATTTTGGAGCCCAAGAAAATAAAGTAGGCTACTGTTTCCATTTTTTCCCCATCTGGTTGCCACGAAGTGGCCCTCAGGTTGGCAGGGTCATGTCTAGGGGGAGTGTCTGAGGCAGTGGTGGGCGCTGCAGTCTTTAGGCAGCAGCCTGTCTGCTCATGGGTGGGGCTGTGTTCCCACAAGGTAACTGTTGGCCCTGAGCTGTCCCAGCTTTGGACTCTACAGGCTGTTGGGTGGGGCCAGGTCTTGGTGCGAATGAGATAGAGGGTAGATTTCAAGATAGCAGCCTCCAGCATCAGCATCCATGCGGCTGAGTGCTCCCAAATGTGTACCCACCAGTGTCCCCGTCCCCAGGGTGAGATGCAGCTGTCCCCCGCCTTTCAGGGAGACGCTCCGGGATTCACAGGTGGGTCTGGCCCAGGCTTCTATCCAATTACTGCCTTTGCCTGTGGTCCTGGTGCTCATGAGGACGTGTGTGGTCCTTCAAGAGTGAAGCCTCCATTTCCCGCCATCCTGTGGGGCTCCTGAAGTCAAGCCGCACATTTGGCCTTCAAAGCCAGCTGCTGTGCGGGCTCGTCCTCACAGTTCCAGGGCTCCTGGCTGTCTACTTCACCATCATGGCTGCTCACCTCAGCAGAGCCAACTCTGGACTGTTATCCTGTGCTCACGGCCCCGGCTCTCTGACATAACGCAGAGGGGGTGTTCACTTCTGACTTTATTTTTTAATGGGTTTCCAAAGTTTTGTTTCATTTTGTTTATTTGCTGTAGAGTCAAATCTGTGCCATACTCTTAGGAATGGTCCCTTTGTGTGTGTGTTGCGGGGTGGGGAGGGGGAGTGCTGAGTGAATTCATGCAGTTGTCTCCATACACAGATATTTGTACAAATGCATAGACGGTCTTGAGGTAGCTTATGCAGTTGCACGTAGGTGTAATAACCATGTGATCAGAATGTCTGCGCGGGATGGTTACATAGGGCTGGGTTGTCTCACGTGTTAAAGATGTGTGGAGATGGGCAGCCATGAGTGGGCAGCCATGAGTGAGGGTCACTGGTGTGTCTGCCTGGAGAGATATTTCAGTTGATAGGGAGGTGTCCTTTCAAAGTCAAGTAAGCTTCGCTTCCTTCTTTAGTGGCAGATGATTAAAAGGACTCTCAGAGATCATATAGCTCCCTTCTACTTCCAGAACAGACTTGTTCACTTGGATGGACTTTCTGGGGAATCCTTGGCACATTTAAAAAATCCATGGGGGCATGAATGCATTAAAACAACAACAACAAAACAACAGATAACGTTTTAAGGGCGTACTAAGCGGCTGGTATGGCCCCAGGCACTTTTCATTATTGACGTCACTTGAGCCTCTGGATAACCTTGCATCGTAGGAACCATTATTATTTCCTCCGTAGAGTTGACAAATGTGAGTAGCTGGGAGGTGGAAGAGGCGGGATCTCAAAGCACACTGTTGGGTGTGAGAACCCCCGTGGTCTACCAAGTCAGCATCCTGAAGAATGGAGACAGAAGACGCACCCCTCTGCACAGCCAGGTTTGCAGTGGATGTAATTTGCTCCACGGCCTCTAGGGACAGGGAGTCTATGAGCATCAGAACCAGTCCTGGAGAGAGCCCCAGGGCAGAGATGGGTGGCTGTGGGAAGCTCACCTCTGCTCCGACGCCGCCTCCCTGCGGGACATCAGCAGCCTCACTGCCCACGAGTCCCACCCTGACTGCCTTCTGCCTTTGCTTGGACTTGAGTCCTCCAGCTCCCTAAGCCCTCTTTTTGCAGATTTCGGGGTGGTTTCTCACTCCTGAGCCCCCACCCCTCAGAGGCCAGCAAGATCACCCCAGGGAGCTTCTTGAGGAAGTGGTGTCAAACTCCAGAAGTCTGGAGTCACACTCTGAGAGATCAGAATTCAGTGCTCGGGAGTGCGGTGGGGCGGGGGTGGGGGTGGTGGGGAGCCAGAAGCTTGCATTTTCCACCAGCCCCCCTCCCTCCTTGACTCTGATGTGAGTGTTCAAGACCATATTTTCAGAAAAACTGCCCTCCATCCTTTCCAGGGAGTTAGCTTTAGAACCCTCCTTCCTGCAGCTAAGAAGGAAGCCTGGTCTGAACACACACGTGGCTGAGCAGTGTCCCAAATGGGCTGTAAAGTGGGGGCCAATATATTCCTCTAAAAGTTCCACCTGCATTGCCAGGCAGTATTCCTTTACAAGCCATTGGGGGAGAGGAGCAGACCAATGCCCATGAGAAGCCAGGCATCCCTTAAGGAATTTAAATGGGTCAGGAACTCTTAAAGAATTTAAATGAGCATGAAATAGGTAGAGAGGGTTTTCTGGGCCAATATGCAAGCCGCACAGTAAATAGCTATTTTCAGCGCGGAGTCTGGTTGGCAGATTTGCATATACATGTGATGCCGTGAGTTTCTATTTTTGCCATGTAAATGTGCAGTTTGTAAAGAGAGCCCTGTGCCCCGGTGGAAATGCAGGCTTGGGCTGCTTGGCTGGACCTGGTGTTCTGTGTTCTGACGAGTCCAGGTGAGAGTCGAGAGATGGGCAGAGAAGAGAGAAGGTGTGTGGTGAGGCTTCTGGAGTCCTTGGATAGCTGAGCTCAGCCCTGCAGCCACATCCCCCTGCCGGAAAAACGGAAGTCAAGAATGGAAAAGTCGAACATCCATTGTGCTGTGACACCAGCCTTCGTTGGTTTAAAACAACTTCCTGTCTTTTTTTTTCCCCCAAACCCACCACTGATTTGTTATGATTATCATTGACTTTTCTATTATGGTGACCCTTAGGATTATTGTCGGAGTGTAGGTACATGACTGACACACGGGAGCAGAACCAGGAAAGCTCCTGCTCTTCTCCCTAAGTGTGCCTGGCTGCAGAGGACTGGAGTGGGCCCGATGGAGGGTTTCTGACAAGTCTCTCCTGGTGCTGTCGCCGTGGCCCAGCACATGGCTGCCACTCGGGTATTTTGTCATTACCCAGTAGGACCTCTTGGGGGTCACTTTGCAGAGTGAACTTGGCATTTTCCTTTGGATCCTTATCTACTGGGAAGGAGGCCATCTTTTGGCTTTTGCTTGCTGCTGCTGCTGCTGCTGCTAAGTCGCTTCAGTCGTGTCCGACTCTGTGCGACCCCATAGACGGCAGCCCACCAGGCTCCCCCATCTCTGGGATTCTCCAGGCAAGAACACTGGAGTGGGTTGCCATTTCCTTCTCTGATGTAATCGCTAAGTCACATCTAACTCTTTGGAGCCCCATGGACCATAGCCCACCAGGCCCCTCTGTCCATGGGATTTCCCAGGCAAGAATACCGGAGTGGGTTGTCATTTCTGTCTCTGGAGTTGCTTGCTGCAAGGATGCCAATTAAGGAAAGATCTTACAGAATGAAGGGAGCTTTGCCTTAGTCCTGAGGAAGGTGGTGGTTGTCAGCACTGGTTTGCTTACCTTCTGCTCACAGGCTCAGAAACTGCTGAAGAGACAGTGATATTTTGCTAAATTACCACTAATGCTGGCGGTTTCCAGCCTTTGTTTCCCATAAATATCAGGAGACTACCTTCATTTAAAAGAACCTGCGGGACTTCCCTGGTCGTCTAGCGGTTAGGACTCCGCACTCACCACAGGGCGCATAGGTTAGAGCCTCGGTCAGAAACTAAGATCCTGCAAGCCAGACAGAGTGGCCCTAAAGGAAAAAAAGAAAGGAAAAGGGAAAACAAGATCCCATGGCTGAGGAACACAGGGAGCATCAAGTGGTCCTAAAAGGACCCTCCCTCCAATACTACTACCTTCGTGCCTTTCTTTCTTGTTTTTTGTTTGTTTGGTTTTTGCAAAATATCGTTTCATTTAAATGGAATATGGGCAAAATGGTGCCTCCAGCTACTTCCGCGTCCAAGAGATGAGCACTTCTGTCTATGAAGAGGGTCAACCAGCTTGATGAAAATTCAGCTGCGGTCACCCAAGCTTTCTAAAGGCAGGATGAGTGCCCAAGGCAGAGCGTCTGGAGGTTTGGTGTGGCCTCTGCTGGGTGTGCACACACTTTCATTTTTAGAATATTAGTTCCTTTATCAGGTCTAACCCCGAGTCGGTAATGACTGCTTGGCATTTGGTCACAACACGTGACCATATTTGGCCAATTTTCAGAAACCACCTAAGCCGTAGTGACATAGCTTCAAAGACAAGCAAGATGTTTTCTCAAAAAATTATTTTAAAGCACTTTTAGAAAAAAGTTTGTGTTTCCCTTACTCCTTAATAATTGAAAAAAAAAAAAGTAACAATGAACTAAGGGAGATGTTTATCAAGCTTTGGGGCTGTCACTTAAGCTTTGGAGGTCTTCTTACAACATAGAGAAGGGTGTTTACACCGGAATAAGGACTTTTGCTAGTCTCAGAGAGCTCGTGAAAGGAAATACTGTAAACTTTTGCCAAAGCTGCATCATCTTTGAAATAATTTACTGTGTACTGTGAGGAAATGTCTTGAGTGTCACATATTATGACTTGCTTCCAAGAATTACTATTCATTATCTCGCAAAGCTGTATTTATCCATCCACCCATCATCTACCTATCCATCCAGCCATTTACCCATTCACCACAGCTGTCATCACTCTGCTGATTGCCAGAGATACAGAGATGTACATGAAACAGTCCCTACTCCCTGCCCTCAAGGAGCTCAGGATCTAGTACAGTAAACCCTTGTCTTGTACCGATCTAAGTTTCTGAGAATCCAAAACTTTGTGCCTTTCTCACCTGTCATTTTCGCTGCTCCGTGAACGTGAATGGACTCACACAGTGTCTCTGCCGAAACTAGTGAGGAAGATGGAATCTTTGAAACAATGGGTGAGCGTGGCTGATAGACCAACGCCCACCCTGAGATCAGCTCTGTGGTTTTCCATCCTTAATCATTCTCAGAAGATAACATGCTGTTTTCATGGGTACAAGAGACTCCCAAAGAAAACCACCTCATGTTGTTGCTATTTATGAAACTAACAAAAGTAGAGAAGTCCACTAAAAGTTTTGATGGGAAAAATTGTATAACAAACTGATAGTGAATAATTTGAGATCTTGCCCATGGTGCTTAGTCATCCAGGCGCGTCCGACTCCTTGCGACCCCCTAGACTGCAGCTCGCTAGGCTCCTCTGTCCATGGGATACTTCAGGCAAGAATATTGGAGTGGGTTGTCATTTCCACCTCCAGGGGATCTTCCCGGCCCAGGGATTGAACCCAGGTCTCCCGCACTGCAGGCGGATTCTTTACTGTCTAAGCCACCAGCGAAGCCCCAACTTGCACATAAACTCCTCACTAAGATGAGGGACTCAAGGGAATGATTTCATCCTGTTACTACAGGCTTTGGAAAATGCGTGACTTTGGAGCCAGTTACAAATACTTGGTTCTTAGGACCCCAAGTTGCAAGGTTTCTCTGAACTCAAGGGAAGCCCACCCTTTAGCATTTCCATTAATGTTTTTTTCTTTGGGAGGGGGGCATTCGTGCCCAATATTGAACAAGACAGGTGATACATTTCTTGACCTGCTTTTTATTAGCTCACTCAGTAGCGGATAGAATACCAACTCTAGTCATTTCTTTGTGAGTATTGATGAGTCTGTGACAGTTTGAGATTTTTGTACAACCCTAATGCTTTGTGAAAATATCTGTGGTTTTGGCTGTTGTAGAAGTCACAGGTGCTGTGCAAACTCCAGGATTCTGTGACTACCTGTGGAATTGAATGAGTGCTAAATTTCAGCCAGATGTTATTGCAAATAAAGATGTGATTTTTTTTTTTCTTTTCTCTTTCACATTCACAGAAACCAAATTAAGAACCTCTGCACTAGCAGTCGATTTACTCTGGGAATATGTACGTGCCCCCCCTTTGCCTTCCTCATAATATTTGTAATGAGGGCAAAGATGATGGGGAAGTAAGCACAGCACAGCCAAGGGAAAGGCTTCCCTGGTGGCTCAGACAGTAAAGAATCTGCCTGCAATGAGGGAGACCTGGGTTTGATCCCTGGGTTGGGAAGATCCCCTGGAGGAGGGCATGGCAACCTACCCCACCATTCTTGCTGGAGAATCCCATGGACAGAGGAGCCTGGCGGGCTCCAATTCATGGGATTGCAAAGAGCTGGATGTGACTGTGTGACTAAGCATGGCACAGCACTCATGCCCAAGTAATCGATGCCCTTTCTGTGGTCATCCCAGTTGTGCTGCCTAAGATCTCAAAATTAAAAGAGAAGAAATCCTCCAAGCACTATCGGTTTTGTAACCTCTCCTCCCGAGGGGACACCGAGTGATGACCTCAAGGTCTGGGCCGCGGCTCTTCATAATAGGGCACTGCTCTGTGTCTCCGCGCCACCTGGAAACCACGGGCCTCCTAGCTTTAGGCACAGACCTCCTGCTTCCCAATTGGCAGTGTTTCCGCCTTCACAAATGCCATTTCTAGAGTTCAGGAGCAGGATCTGTCATCCTTTATTACTGGAGTATCTTTATTCCCAGTATTCCAAGAGGTGACGGTCTCGCCATCATTTTTTTTTTTCCATCTCTTTTTACCAGGAGGCCCCAAACACTGGGACCTCCATTGGTTTATTCTACATGCAAGTGTCCTGGCATGAAACCTCAGGTTAGGGTCCTCCGTGTGGTCCTTGCTGTCCACAGACAGAAATGCAGGGCTCTGCGGTGGGTACAGTGGGGGACAGTGCGTGCCTCAGGTGTAAAGGATGGCAGTGGGTTTCTTGACAGCATTTCTTCTGTGAATGCAGGTCTGTGTGCTTAAGATGGGACTTGAATACAAACAACAGCTGTACAGAGCTCTTTCCAAGAACGCAACTAACTGCAGAAGGCCAAGGTTACCTTGAATATTCAGGACTCAGGGCCCTGGGGCTCTCTCTTTTATTTGTCATAACCTCTGACCTCTTTTTAAAATTGTTTAAGATGCTTCTTTAGGTGCATTCGGTCTTAGTTGCGGCACGCGGGTTCCGGTTCCTTGACCAGGGATGGAACTCGGGCCCCCTGCAGTGGGAGCACAGAGTCATAGCCACCGGACCACCGGGGAAGTCCCTCTGACCTCTTGTGTTAAACCACAGACTGTGTTTTCTAACTCCTCAGGGGTCCCTTCTTCTCCCTTCGTTTCTCGTCATTCCTCTTACTTTGTGCCAGCAGCAACGTTTACCTAACAGCCTTCACTCCCTACCCGCGTACCCTTCTCTCCTTTTCTTTCATGCATTTGACTCTTTCTGAGATGCCCAGTTCCCTAGGAGGAGGGTGTGAGAAGGTGGTTCCTGGGAGGAGAGGGAGAGACTGGGTAGGACTGGGGAGCAGGTAGGCAGAGACGCGCATTCAGCTGAGGTCTGGGTCTGAGTGGTGCCCCAGGGCAGTCAGCCCAGGACTGCCGGCTGCCCCGAGGACGGGGCTTCACCTCCAGGCTTTTTCAGACATTGAGGCTTCTGATGGCGGATGCCGGGTCTCCGGGGGTGGGGACGGGGCTGAGGGCTGGGAACAGAGAGGGCTCCCTGGGACCTGAGCACATTGTCACGGCATCACTGCTCTCACTCTTTCTAAATCCTCCAGCTTCTGGTCGTCCCCCGTAAAACTTAGGTGTTGTCTCACGCGCCGCTTGACTCAGGCGAGTTAAGAACCCCCCTTGCTTTTGATTTCAGTCTGCTGAGGTTATTGCATTCCCTACTTCTTTCTTAGCCAGACTCTTCCCCGCTGCACTGCGTGAGTTAAGGGCGTTCCGCGGGCTGCTTCCGGAACCTTCCTGCTATTTCTATCAACTCCGTTCAAAGCTCATTTGTAAGAGAGGGACTTCCTGTTCATTATTTCTGTTTCTGTGCGGCGGGAAGATTTATGTGAAAATTCGTATTCCTGTGCTCCGTTATCACCCATCAGTCATCTCCTCCTTTCCTGATGGTGCTAACTCTTCTCTCCCTGCCATCTCTGCTTCCGGGGCCATCATTATCCTCACGCCTTGTACAGGGGGCTCCGTCTCTGGCCACATCCCTCCCTTTGTGGTAAGGACTCCCAGGGGCCACTGAGATAGGCCCATCCAGAGACCCCCTCTGGACTGTTTTCTGGGTAGCCAGGAACCTGGGGTTCTTCCTGCTGCCTCTGGGTGCTGTACAGCCTCTTCCCCAGGTCACTGTTCCCAGGAACTGACCGAACCTGGGCTATCCTGGCCGTCAGCAGAGGACAGTATAGATAGAACTGACTCTATGGGCTGGAGTCTAGACAGGCATACTAGATTGACCAGCGTTCCCCCAAATTCAGGTTCACCTAGAACCCCAGAATGTGACTCCTTATTTGGAAATAATCTATGTAGATCTATACAATGGAATATTACTCAGCCATTAAAAGAATGAAATAATGCCATTTGCAGCAACATGAATGGATCTAGAGATTGTCATACTGAGTGAAGTCAGACAGAGAAGGAGAAATATCATATGACATTGCTTATATGTGGAACCTACAAAGAAAATGATACAAATGAACTTATTTACATAACAGAAGGAGACTCACAGACTTAGAAAATAAATTTATGGTTGCTGGAGGAAAGGGATAGTTAGGGAATTGGGGAAGGTCATGCACACACTGCTATATTCAAAATGGATAACCAAAAAGGACCTATTGTATAGGACCGGGAACTCTGCTCAGTGCCGTGTGGCAGCCTAGGTGGGAGAGGGGTTTGGAGGAGAATGGATACGTGTATATGTAGGGTTGAGTCCCACTGCTGTTCACCTGAAACTGTCACAATATTGTTTATCGGCTATGCCCCAATACAAAATAAAACGTTTAAAGTTTGGGGAAAAAAAGGAATAGTCTGTGTAGATATAATTCAGTTCAGTTCAGTCGAGTTTGACTCTTTGCAACCCCACGAACTGCAGTGCACCAGGCTTGCCTATCCATCACCAACTCCTGGAGCTTACTCAAACTCATGTCCATCGAGTCAGTGATGCCATCCAAGCATCTCATCCTCCGTCGTCCCCTTCTCCTTCTGCCAATGAACACTCAGGACTGATTTTCTTTAGGATGGACTGTTTGGATCTCCTTGCAGTCCTAGGGACTCTCAAGACTCTTCTCTAACACCACAGTTCAAAAGCATCAATTCTTTGGCACTCAGCTTTCTTTATGGTCTAGCTCTTAACATCCATACATGACTACTGGAAAAACCCTAGCTTTGACTGACTATACAGATCTTTGTTGTCAAAGTAATGTCTCTGCTTTTTAATATGCTGTCTAATTTGGTCATAGCTTTTCTTTCAAGAAGCAAGCATCTGTTAATTTCATGGCTGCAGTCACCATCTGCAGTGATTTTGGAACCCAAGAAAAGAAAGTCTGTCACTTTTTCCATTGTTTCCCCATCTATTTGCCATGAAGTAACGAGACCGGATGCCATGATCTTCGTGTTTTGAATGCTGAGTTTTAAGCCAGCTTTTTCACTCTCCTCTTTCACTTTCATCAAGAAGCTCTTTAGTTCCTCTTCACTTCTGCCATAAGGGTGTCATCTGTATACCTGAGGTTATTGACATTTCTCCCGGCAATGTTGATTGCAGCTTGTACTTCACCCAGCCCGACATTTTGGATGATGTACTCTGCATATAAGTTAAATAAGCAGGGTGACAATATACAGCCTTGACGTACTCCTTTTCCTATTTGGAACCAGTCCATTGTTCCACATCCAGTTCTAACTGTTGCTTCCTGACCTGCATACAGGTTTCTCAGGATGCAAGTAAGGTGGTGTGGTATTCCCGTCTCTTTAAGAATTTTCCAAAGTTTGTTGTGATCCACATAGTCAAAGGCTTCAGCATAGTCAATGAAGCAGAAATAGATGTTTTTCTCAAATTCTCTTGGTTTTTCTGTGATCCAAAAGATGTTGGCAATTTCACCTCTGGTTCCTCTGCCTTTTCTAAATCCAGCTTGAACATCTGGAAGTTCTAGGTTCATGTACTGTTGAAGCTTAGCTTGGAGAATTTTGAGCATTACTTGGCTAGCATGTGAGATGTTTGCAATTGTGTGGTAGTTTGAACATTCTTTGGCATTGTCTTTCTTTGGGATTAGAAGAAAATATAATTAGTGAAGTTGAAATGAGGTCCTCCTGGGCTGAAGTGGGCCTAAGTACAGTGACTGGCATCCTTGTAAGAAAGAGACACAGGTGCATGGGGATTCGGTGCCTCATGCCTCCTCGCCTGAGGACAGAGGCAGAGAAGGGATGATGTAGTCACAGCCAGGGCACCGCTGGGCCTGCTGGCGGAGGCCAGGAAGGATTAGCCCCTGGAGCCTGTAGAGGGGGCCTGGCCCCCATGGACACCCTGCTTTCCAGCTTCTGGCCTCCTAAACTTCAGAGAGCAAATTCCTGTTGTTTGAAGCCCCTGAGTTTGTGGTACTCAGTTCCAGCTGCCCTGGGAAACCCACACGATATATATAACCCATGAGGCCCCTGCTGGTGGGAGAAGGAGTCTTAGATGGAACAAGGAGGGTGATCAGCCCCAAGCTGGGGTTCCCTCTGCCTCCAAGTTCAGGTGCAGAATTCCAGGGGAGCAAAAACTTTTGATGGTGAACCAGGCCCCCCAGGTTGTATGAACAGATACTTGTCAAGAGAGGAGGACATTTCTACAGCGTGTTGTGAGTGTGTGCCGAGTCGCTTCAGTTGCGTCCGACTCTTTGCCACACCATGGACTGTAGCCCGCCAGGCTCCTCTGTCCATGGGATTCCCCAGGCCAGAACACTGGAATGGGTTGCCAGGTCCTCCTCCAGGGGATCTTCCCAACCCAGGGATTGAACCTGCGTCTCTTACATCTCCTGCTTTGGTAGGTGGGTTCTTTACCACTAGCTCCACAGTAGAAACTCAGACTCCTAGCGGTATTCCTGGCCCAGCCGCCACAGATGTTGGGGTAAGCCTGCCCCGGACCTTTCTTCTCCCGGGGTTTCCACAGAGCGAGGTTTGTCCCCAAAGTCTAATTCATGGAGGCGCTTCTACTACAGACCCAGTTAAGCATCACGGGCAAGCAGCTTAACCTTTTCTGGATTTTCTGAAATGTCATTTTTTTCCCTTCTTGAGGAGAGCTTAAAAATCACTTCTGGTTAGTAGGGCAACTTATCAGGCTGATGGTCTTCCTGTTTCCGTATTGACGAAGGCCTCACGCCATCAGCAGCAGAGCCGCTCCCCGCTGGAGCCTGTGACGGGGCGGCAGAAACCAGGCCCCAGATCAGCACTTCGAGGGTGCGTCCGTTGCCCCCGGACTGAAGCCCTCACTGATAACACTTTCCAAATCGGGGTGATTCAGATGGGCTTTTTGTGAAGAACAAGCTGGAATTCCCCCCCACCCCAACCCCCACCCCAGATGATCAGTGCTCTGCCAAGGCCTGGAGCGGCAGTAATCTGAATGGCCAGCTTGTTTATGAAGACGAGGAGGAGGAGAAAGAAATGGGAGAGGGGCAGAGGAAGCCACGTAACAGAAATGAAACTCAGCCTTCAAAGCGGGTTCCAGGCCAAGGCAGGAGGGCCGGTGAGCCAGACACTGTGCTCTCAGGCGAGAGACAGGACGTGTCCCTGCCCTCCAGGGGCTCGCAGTCCATCGAGTCCCAGCTGAGCCCCAGTGGGGGCCTGTCCTCAGGTGGTCATCTTCCTGCACCTGTGACCCGGGGGCCCACCTACAGGGGGCACCTGCATGCCAGCCCCATCTGACCCCACCTTTTCTCCCTGGGTCCCTTATCCCAAAGCCCGCAGCTGCTCAGGGAACAGATCCACGGAGGATGCGGTCGTGGGAGGAGCATGGGACAGGATGGCCCGGGCGCCACCCACCTTCCTGTGTTCCTTCACAGAGCTGTGTCTGTGTTGAGTCGTTCCGTCATGTCCGACTCTTTGCAACCTCATGCACTGTATGTAGCCCACCAGGCTTGTGTCCATGAGAGTTTCCAGGCACGAATACTGGAATGGGCAGCCCTCTCCTCCTCCAGGGGATCTTCCCGACCCAGGGATCGAACCCGCATCTCTTGCATCTCTTGCATTGGCAGGGGGGTGGTTTTTTACCACCACCTGGGAAGCTCCTTCACAGAGGGGAACCCCTTTAAATGTCAGCCCCACTTCCTCCTCGCCCCAGGTTGGAGTTGCCGTGGTTCCCGCTTCCCGTAAGAGGGCAGTGAAGCACAGAGAGGCCAGGGTGACGCAGCCAGAAATAAATGGAGGGGTGACTGGCATCCACAGGCATCCTTGGGCCCCCCTCCCCAACCCCATCAGTATTCTGCCCATTTCTACAAGCACAGATGGGGAGGAGTCATCTGACCTGGCTAAGCCACTTGTCCATGTCCATGACATAGGGCGACCTCTCTGGGAGTAGGAGGCGACAACGGAATGATCAAATATGTTCAGAACGCTCAACCCATTCCTGGGAAAATGGGAAGCATACATCTATTTGGGAGGTGGTCCAGGACCCAAAATTCTGGGTTCTTCCTGCCCTGCTCACGCAAACAGGCCTTTTGCTGTCCCTTCCCCGACATCCCTTCCCCAGGCGCAGGGCACCTCATCAATTACGTTTTAATAGACGCTTCCAGCAGGCTGGGCCTTCGCCCAGAGATACGGAGCAGGGCAGGGGCCCACTCCAGGTCAGCAGAGGACTCCACCGGCTCCCTGAGCTCACAGACCACACATGCCCCGAGCGAGGCTGCCCTCCTGAAACCACGCATCCCTCTCACCCAGAAAACCCTGAAACTGCCGTTCCACAAGCCCATAAACAACTCCTGTGCTTTCAGACACAGGAAAGGGGTGCTTCAAGCAGGCATCTTCTCCCTTAGGGCTTCATTTTAGAGTCAAGGGTCCTCTTCGTTCTGAACACAAGAAAGAAACCCAGAGCTTGGGTGAGAGGATGGCTTGCATTGTTAAGCAAGCTGGAGGATTTGTGGGAGGGACAAAAAGAAATCCTGGAAAGAGATTTGGTGTTTTTTTTTCCCCTTCTCTGTACCAACCAGGCACAAGGATATAACTTCCAGAAGGAAGGAGCATGACTTTGATTTTGAGACGTGCAGTTTTTAAGCATGGCATTTATTTTCATTCAGGTAATGGAAGAGGCATGAACATGCAACAGCAGACAATTGATCCAGAACTAAAGGTCCCCACTAACCCCTGCCTGCCTCTGGCAGTGGGAGCTGTCACCTGGTCCCCAGTTCCCACTGCTGTCTCTGAACCGGGGGTGGATGGGAGTCTGGACATCCCAGCCCAGTCCTGATTCGACTGCTAGGTTCTGTTGGAAGAAGGAAAGAAAAACTTTTATTCACTTAGTGCAGCGGTTTTCTAACGCTTGCAAATGGAGGAAACTCAGGGTGGGGAGGGCAGTTAAAATGCGAATTTCCAGGCACCAGCCCAGATAGGCTCGAATTCAGTAGTTTTGGGTGGGGTCTGCGTGTGTGCTAAGTTGCTTCAGTCCTGTCCGACTCTGTGACCCCATGGACTGTAGCCCACCAGGTGCCTCTGTCCATGGGGATTCTCCAGGCAAGAATACTAGAGTGGGTTGCCATGCCCGCCTCCAAGGGATAGTCTTGACCCAGGGATCGAACCTGGGTCTCCTGCGTCTTCTGCATTGTAGGCGGATTCTTTACTGCTGAGCCATCGGGGAAGCCCTGCATTCTTAAATGCCCCTACCCCATACCCCTCAGCTTTCCTCCACGTGATTCTCAAGTGTGGTGTTCTGAGCATCTACTAGAGACCAGATGTTCTACAAGAATGTCTTCTTCTAGCTTCCCAACTATTGATTTCAGGACTTGTATTAATACCCGTAAGGTCTTTTTTTTTTTTCTTAATATTTAGGTATCTAGCTGTGTCGGGCCTTAGTTATGGCATGTGGCATCTAGTTCCCCAACCAGGGATCAGACCTGGCCCCCCGGCTTTGGGAGTGTGGAGTCTTAGCCACTGACCACCAGGGAAGAACTGACCATCAGTTCTTGTTACAGAGTACTTGTCTCTGCTTTTACAGATGGATAAACTGAGGCTCAGGGGGATTAGGTCACTCCCTGCTAGTCACACAGCGAGCAAGCTGTAGGTTGAGCGTTATCTCTTCAATTCCTAAAGCCGCCCACTATTTCATCTCCCTGACAGATAGAGGTGCCTGTTACCTATTAGTATCGATACAACAATAAGTGCTCAGTAAGAGTAGGCACTAGTAGAGTAGATACTAATGGCAGAGGGGTAAATAAGATAATATTAGATCTAACCATATGAAACTGGTTGACATTCAACCACTAATAATCTACAAAAGCAGCGGTTTCAAAGTGTCAGTTGCTTAGTCTTGTCTGACTCTTTCGACCCCATGGACGGTAGCAGGCCAGGTTCTTCTGTCCTTGGGATTTTTCAGGCAAGAATACTGAAGTGGGTTGCCATTTCCTCCTCCAGGGGATCTTCCTGACCCAGGGATTGAACCCGCATCTCCTGTGTCTCCTGCATTGCAGGCGGATTCTTTACCCACTGAGCCATGCCTGTCTAATAATTGTGCAGTGCTGGGTAAAGTGCCTAACATAAAGGAATAAACAGCTAGTATCAGAAGCCGTTGGCGATAGAACCATGTTCCACAAATGATAGGTCAACATCCTACCCTTTGGTGCCGGTGGGTATGACCCTGTTTAGAACAAATCGTCTTTGAAGATGTGGTTCGTTAAGTCAGAATGAGCTCACACTGCATCAGGATGGACCCTCAGTGTGATGACCTTATATGGAGCGAGATCTAGACATACAGACACACAGAGGGGAGATGACAGGCGAACACAGGAGCAGAAATCGAAGTGATGCACCTACAAGCCAAGGAAAGCCGAGGATTGCCAGTAACCTCAGAAGCTAGAAGACGTAGGACAGGTGACCCCCTAGAGCTTCTGAGGGGCACACGACCCTGCCAACACCCCGCTTTCTGACTAGTGGCCTCCAGAACTGTGCGAGCGTCAGTTCTTGTGTTTTGAGCCGCCGAGTCCATGGTCCTTTGTTACGGCGGCCCTAGGAAATTAACATAGAGGCGTCACCCTTCTCCTCCCCTCACCACCACCATCCCACTCAGCCCCGCCTTCTAGAGCAGCAGTCCCCCACCGTGTTGGCACCAGGGACCGATTTCGTGGAAGACAACTTTTCCACGGACGGTGGGGAGGGGGAGATGGTTTCGGCATGATCCAAGCACACATTTATTGTGCACTTTATGTCTACCCTTATTGCATCAGCTCCACCTCAGATCATCAGGCATTAGATCCCAGAGGTTGGGGACACCCGTCTAGAGGACAGGATCGGGGGCAGACGAAGATCCCAGGAGGGTGAGCTCTGACGGGTGCCCATGGGAGTTCCTCCACATCAGTGGCATCTCACCCGACCCAGATGGGTTTGATTTCCACCCAGATTTATAAAAGCTCCTTTTTATGACACACACACAGTTGTGCTTTCTGATGCTTTCCCAAGCTCCCTCCAGCTTGTGCAATATGGACTTCTCCCGGGGGAAATCTTCAAGAGACAGACAGACGGAAAAATGGTAGCCGCAGAACACTGGGTAAACACGGGCTCCCTTCATAGCCTCCCTTTCCTTGGATGACGAATCTGTGGCGGGGCCCCCGAATCCCAAGGAGGCCCACTTCAAACATGTATTTGGATCAGTCTACAGGGTCAAGGACCTGCTATATAAAAAGTCCCTTAACGTTCACTGTTCAGACAGAAGTCGCCGGCGCACAGATTCCAAGATGGAGTCTGTGGTCCATTTCATATTTATTTTTCAATCAAGGCAAGGTTTCCAGTGACCTTTGTTTCAGTTTTTGGACAGAAGAGCCACGTGGTCATGGTTCCCCTCTTCGTCTCACCAAAAATGGAAATGCAGATTCGTGATGCTCTAAATTCTGCCCATTTCATGATCACATTTTCCCAGAAGAAAAGGAGAAACAGAAGCCATGATGGACAGTGGGGCAGAATGTTTAAAATTTGAATTGTCCAAGGCGAACTCTCGGGACTCAGTCTCTGCATTTGGATCCCATCTCACTGAATCTGAGTTTGGGGGAGTCGCTTCATCTGCCTGTATCTCAGTATACTTGTCTTTATGAAGCCAGCGCTATTTTATCGCTCAAATTTTAGAGTCGTGAGAATTCAGTAAATGATGAACAAAATTTTTGTAGGGTGACAAGTCATGCAAATTCTCAATTAACTATTACTGTTACTTCTTTATCTCTAGAGAGGAAGGTCTTTACTTTGCCCCTTCTCTGTGTCAGAAATTTGTGAACTTGCTACCTGCTGTCGTAGGCGTCTTTTTGCATCTCAGGGAATTTAAGCAACATATCCAGAGTCACAGAGCTGCTCACCTCCTCAGCTGAAATTTAAACGTGGCTGAATTTAACTTGAATTTCAGTTAAACTTGAATGTAAACCTGGATGTACCCCTAAGTCATTCCTTCCTCTATACTATGTTAGATTATTCAGAATACTTTCACTCAAAATGGAATTCCCCTCAAACACGACCTTAACCCTTGGCATTGAGCCTTGGTGTAGCCTTCTGACTGCCTTGATGTAGCAGAAAGGAGTTCAGTTCAGTCATTCAGTCGTGTCTGACTCTTTGCGACCCCCGTGGGCTGCCGCACGCCAGGCCTCCCTGTCTATCACCAACTCCCAGGGTTTATTCAAACTCATGTCCATTGAGTCAGTGAGGCCATCCAAACATCTCATCCTCAGTCGTCCCCTTCTCCTCCCGCCTTCAATCTTTCCCAGCATCAGGGTCTTTTCCAATGAATCAGTTCTTTGCATCAGGTGGCCAAAGTATTGGAGTTTCAGCTGCAGCATCAGGCCTTCCAATGAATAATCAGGACTGATTTCCTTTAAGATCTCCTTGCAGTCCAAGGGACTCTCAAGAGTCTTCTCCAACACCACAGTTCAAAAGCATTAACAAAGGGACAAAATCCAAGTTTGGGCCTCTGATCTGGCTTTGGCAGAGGTCAGGCAATCAAAGCCAGCTGTCAGGAGCTGGTAAAAGAAAACCAAGGCCAAAGGACCTGGGGATGCAGGGGAGCATCCTCGACACAGAGGAAGGGACTGGGTCAGAGTGGAGAGCGGCCAGCCAAGAAGACAGGACAGCGGTGACAAGACAGTCAGCACCCTATCCTTGATGTTAAAGGAACCTGGTTGAGGGAAGATGGAAGGATGCAGACAAATGAATGAAGCAAGAGTGGCTCTAATCCAGAGCACTGGCTCTCCATGGCTTTGAGGTCTTCCCTGGTGGCCATACCCCTTCCTAGGTCCCCAACCCCAAGGAGTTCAGAGATGGGTGCGGCCGCTGGGTCTCGAATGAAAGCTGCCCTACTTGGGGCCCGTGTGGGGCGATGCTGTGGTCAGGTTCTCAGCGCAGCGTATCAGCCCACATAGATGAAATCTCCCGCGGCCCCATTGCTGATGCATTTGCCCAGGGGAGCCGCACGCATGAGGCCTGGGGGGAGGGTGGCCCAGAGCCAGGCTGTGCCCCACCCCCACACCGAGTCTGTTACTCCTGGGCCCGGACTAAAGGGGGCTTAGGTTTCTGCACGTTTCATGTGGCGTCTTTCAAAAATTGAAATCCACTTGAAGTGGTTTGGGTTTTTCTCCTCCCCGCCTGGTGCTCGCTGCAGAGAAATACCTTCAAACGCGGGCAGCGCCGCTCCGTGCCTGTCCCCGAGTGTGTTCAGAGGAACCCAGGGAGCCACATCAAGCCTCCCTCTCCCTCAGAGCCTCCCGGGCTGGGGCCCTGCCTGCCTGCCCGGTTCAGGCAGAGGCTTCCTTCCCCCCCGACCCTTCACCACATCCCCCTGCTTTCCCCTCCAGCACTGGCTCACATGGGCTGCTTCTCTGGGGAAACAAGCCATCCTTGATTCTCTGCACGGACTTCGATGCAGAAGTCGGAGGCCATAGCAGAGTCCCATAGCCCGTCTGGACCCCTGTTTTGCTCTTGGAGCCTATGGGGAAGGCAGCGGGGAGGTGGAGGGGACCCTCACTCCTCATCCTGCCAGGCCTCCTTGGTTTTTCTGGCTCTCCACCAAGCTCCTTTATGCCCCCATTTCTAACGTCTTCAAAAGGACACATTTAGTCCTGTTGGCTAAGGAGGCAAGAAAGCTGGATCGATGCCCCAAGTCACAGCCTACATACCCACCGTGCCCTGTTCCAGTTCATACTTTGCAACGTGGTTCCTCCCTAAGCCACAGAGAGATACATTGTCAACGTCGACAACCAGAATTCCCCCACGTCAACAGATCTGTAATGGGCGAGAAGAGAACCAACCCAGGATTCAGGCTTATTATTTTAATAATTTAATTACCCAGAGTCTGTGACTGTCCACTCAGGAGTTCATAATTATCGGGGTCGGGGGAACTCAGAAGGGTGGCTAATTCAAGTCTTCACTGGTGACTCAGACGATAAAGAAGCCGCCTGCAACGCAGGAGACCAGGTTTGATCCCTGGACTGGGAAGATCCCCTGGAGGAGGAAATGGCAACCCACTCCAGTGTTCTTGTCTGGAGAATCCCACTGACAGAGGAACCTGGTGGCTACAGTCCATGGGGTTACAGAGAGTTGGACATGACTGAGCATCAGACAACAAGGCAGGTCCTTGCAGAGGCTGCGGTGACGGGGTTCAGGGGGGACCTGTCTCCCAGGCTCGCCTTGGAGGTAGAAAGTAGGTCTGGGGAGGTCGGAGTTCATCACTTCCCTCCTCTGGGTGAGCCAGCCCTCCACCCCCACCCGACTGGGGCGATTTGCATGAGAGGAAGTCAGAGAGGCCGGGACAGCCCCCTGGCCTTGAAGTTGAAGGCCGCAGAGAAGGAAGATGAGCCAAAACCGGAGTGATTACCACTCTGCTCTGGCCCCTGAACTTCACTGGGGTTTCAAAACGACCGTATCTTCACCATGACCTTGTTTCTGCATGAGGAACCACAGGGTACCATTAATCACAACTAGTTGTAGATCAAAAAAAAAAAAAAGAAGACTCGGTGACAAAACAGGGGCGTTGGCTCAGTGGGGCCGGGAGCTGTGGTTCAGGTCTCTGCTGCACCCCTGCCCCATCTCCCAGGGAGAGGGACAGGTGGGCATACTCCAGGCCAGGCTGACCCCCTCCACCCCTGGAGGCTGCAGCCACTGGGAGCAGACAGCCAGGAAGAGAGCGTGACTCCTTCCAGGCATCCAGACCCACCCTTGGGGCCATTGAGTGCCGTCCTGGGGCAGGCAGCAGTCTCAACAGCAGTTTTGTGCTCTGGGTTAGGGGACAGACCTTGGAGTTAAAGGTAATCAAAAGTTGTCTTTCACAAAGACTTGGGTAAGAAAAGGCAGAAAGAAGGAAAACTAGCAAACAGCAGTGAAATACTCACTTTGAGCTAGACTCAGCTCGTGGCTTGGGGCTGTTATCTCCCTAAATTCTCGCACTCTGAAGACAGCCTGATTGTTATTCCCATTTATCAGGTAGAGAAAGAGAGGCTGGAAAGAAGCCACCTGCCCAGAGTTATACTGCTAACAAGTGACAGAGGAAGAAGTCTAACCCAGAAAAATCTGACCGTAAGGCTTGTGAGTGGAATCTTGTCTCCACTTCTCAAATCCCCTTCCCCACCGCCTCCCCCAGAGCCATCAGCACTTCAGGGATTTATTTCTCTGGATCAATGAGGCAGAGACTGGTCGGGCTCCCTGCTGTAAGGGCTCTTCCACAGCTTGATTTGTTTCGGCTGAGAGTTTTGACTAATTATCTTGCCTGGTTATTTTCTTTCTTTCTTTTTAATATTCATTTATTTAGCTGTGTCGGGTCTTCATTGCAGCATGCAGGCTTCTCTCTAGTTGCGGTGCACGGGCCCAGTGGTTGCAGCACACAGGCCTAGTTGTCCCGAGACATGTGGGATCTTAGTTCCTAGACCAGGGATCGAACCCGTATCCCCCGGATAAGAAAGGGGATTCTTAACCACTGGACCAGCAGAGAAGTCCCCGCCCAGTTGTTTTCAATTAGACCAGCAAGCCTGTTCTTTCTTCCGTAATTTTTAAGCAGATCCATGCCTGTTGCAGCAAACCTTTTGGCCTAGTTTTCCTGGTGAAGTGTGGTTCCTAAAGGGGAAAGGAAGATACTGATGGCTTACGCGTCTCGTGTTCAGGAGTTGTGCAAAGCGTTTACTGTGCACTATCTGAATTCACGTTCATGACAGTCCCGCACGGCCAGTGCCCCTGTTACTATTCCCATTTGACACATGAAGAACTTGAAGCCTTAGCGAGGAAAAGTTGTTCATTTGACCCAAATCATGGAGCTGGGAGCAAAAGAGTCAATGGTCCTCCAAGATTCAATTGTCCTCCAATTCAAAAGTCCTCCATGCTTTCAACTTCCAGGTCAAAAGGGGGATGGGTGTCTGCAGCCTATCCTGACTATGCAGTTTATTACATAGATAAGGGATTATTGCTGAAGTAGGACTCAGAATCCGGCAGTGGAGCGCGATCGGTAAATAATTACAGTAACTCATCCATTCAACCACCATTCATTTAGAGCCTCCCTGTGCTCAGCTGGGAATGTACGAAGCCTCGAGGGAGCCAAGGGCGACTCCCTGTGAAGGTTTCTAACTTCTCGCTCGGGTTGTGTGAGCATCACTGGTTCAGGAATCTCTCTCTAGCAAGGCAGACAGCAGCGTCTGGTTTAGTGCCGTGCCTGCCAAGCCCAACACGCTGCTTGTCACGGAGTAGCTGTTCAATTAACGGCTGTTGAATGACCTCATTTATAAATGGATCCACCCGCCCGACTCCCCTTACTAGTCCCAAAGTGGGAGTCCTGTTGAAGTTTGGACATGTAACTCCTGCATAAGTCATAAAAACGCAGCATCACAGACGAAGGGAAGAAGATCTTAGTATCAAGCACACAGGTCTTTCCAGAGAGGCTGCCCAGTGCGGCCAGCCCGCGTGCCACCATGTCCCCTCTCGCTCTCTCTTCTGTTACAGCCTCTGGGGAGCTCGCTCTTCTGCCCTGGTTGCCCTCATGCCCTACCTATTGAGACTCTGAATCCTAGGCATGTTACTCACTCTCTGTCACTGGGCTAACAGGTCTGGATTGGGGAAACCCAGACGAGACAGAGAGCTGAGAAAGAGACTGGGAGATGAGTCTACCATGGCCAAATGGGAAATGAGACCCCAGTGAAAACATTCGGGAAATTCAGACTGACAGAGAGGTTGGTGGACGATTCATGTGCTTAATGAGTGGTCACTCAGTCACGTTCAACTTTGCGACCCCATGGATTGTAGCCTGCCGGGACTGGAGTGGGTTGCCATTCCCTTCTCCAGGGGATCTTCCTGATGCAGGAATCGAATGCAGGTCTCTTTCACTGCAGGCAGATTCTTTACTGTCTGAGACTCCAGGGAAACCCCTATTAAAGAATGCTGCAGTGGGTTGCCGTGCCCTCCTTCAGGGGATCTTCCTGACGCGGGGATCAAACCCGTGTCTCTTAGGTCACCTGCACTGGTGGGTGTGTTCTTTACCAGTAGTGCCGCTTATCTGGGAAGCCCTATGTGTTTAGGAATCATATTTAAGATTAACATACTATCTTTACACCTTGACATTTTGCCCATCATCTTACAGTTAATAATTTTGAGTTAAACAAACGGAATGCATCCTTATTTAATTGACCAATGGAGATAACGCTCTTGAAAATTATAAATAATAATGATCCTTTTCATTCATGGAATATTCGTGTGTACCCGGAATATATTATGCTCAACAGCAGATGGGGAAACTCATGAGAATGAAAAGATTACTCAACCGTAAGCAAAAGGAAAGACACTAGTGTCTAAGTTCTTCAGAAACTGCCGTCATTATTTCCCACCCCACTCCCCCAATACCATCCATGCACCCCACTGGCTTGTAAAGAAAATGTGGCACCCTCTCATATTTGGGAGAAAATCACCCACTCAGTTGCAAAGCTGAGCCACATTCCCATTGGAAGAGCTCAGGGTAGTAATCACTGAATCCTCTCCCAAAGCCCCCTGGAGAGCCTGATTCAGAGCCGATTCTGCTCTAGAGGGCCGGGGATGGCTATAGGGGCCCAGCAACACCACCCCTCCCTCTGGGCACACCTCCCAGCCACCCCCACTGGCTCGTTCTGTTCTACCAGCAATGGCCAACTTCCACCTCTCACATCTCCACGCCCTGGCATATGCTCTGCCCTCTGCCTCTAGAGCCCCCTCCTCTTTGGGTTGAATGAACAGAGCATCTACTGCCCGAGACCCTTGGCCTACCAGATTTTGTCTGGAGGCTTTCTCCCTCGGCCCAGAGCGTTTAGCTCCCAGAGTGTCCTAGAATATTTCGGTCCCACGTCTGAGATCCTTGGTGGACGTTTTCTATTGCTGTAGGCACAGAGCCCAGAGGACTATTTTGGACAGAGCTTGAGGCTGTGAGTAATTGAACAGGAGTTTCAGAATGTGGATGAGCCTGGTGCAGATTCCAGGCCTGATCCTCAGTGACTGTAGAGTTTTCTGCCCTCCAAACCAACCTCAGATGCTTCATCTGTGAAAAACACCCACCCTGCCTGGTCATCGTGACGATGGTCTCTGATGACAGAGGTGAAGCTCAGACACTCCGTGGTCTGGAGTAGAAACTCCACAAACATTAGTTCCCTTGCCTCACCGTTCTGTCCGGTGTGTGGCCGCCTGGCTGGGGATTGAGGGAAACGGTTTCTCTCTAAAGAAGCGTCTGCTCCGCTGTCCTCAGCCTCCAGGAAGGGAGCAAGGCTGAGCCTCAGACTCATGCAGGATGTTTCCTGCAGCCAATGTGGAATGGCTCCTGGCAGGTCCATGGAGCAACTCAAGAAGGGCCTCCATCCTCGCAGACCCCCTCCACTGCCTAGGCAGGGCTCTGGCCTGGGGGTGACTAATGGGAGTGTCAGAGACATTGTCGCTCAGGCTCAGCCCTGCCCTCATCACCCCCCCCTCCCCTGCAGAACCTTCTCATTTTGTGAGCCTGTCACTCTCCCAGGCCCTCAGAAGTGGCTCCTCTGTGGCCGGCCCTCTGCCGCCCCCTTCTTTTCTTTTTTTGTAATTTATTTTTATTTATTATTTATTTGGCTGCACCGGGGATCTTGTTCCCTGCCCAGGGACCGAACCTGGGCCTCCTACACTAGGGGCAAGGAGTCTTAGCCACTGGAAAGGGCCAGAGACGCCCCCAAGGATTGTGGGAATGTAGAGACTTTGCAGTTCTTCATTCATCCACTTCATTCATTCCCTCTCTAAATATTACTGAACAGAAGGTGCTGGGCTAAATGATCCTTAACTAGACAAAGAGGTGGGGGCCCAGTACCTTACTCTGCCCATCTCAGCTTCCTCGCCTGGTCAGGACCTGCCAGTGCTCTCCATCCACTGCCCCTCCCCTGCACTCCTCCACTCAGCCTCCACCTCCTCTGTCTCAGGCCCTTAGAACAGCCTCTTCGCCCTTCTCCCTGTCCTGGTGCCCCGGACTGTTGCCTGAGTCACCTTTCAAGAATGTCAGTTTTGATTTGTGAGCCTTGGCTGTGCTGTTTGCCACTGGGACCATGCATTCAGTTATACTAATAATTTCCTTTAAAAGAGCTCACTTTTTTTTTTCCTAACTTGGTCTTCCTTTAAGCAATATTACCCATGAAGCACAGATTGAAGGCCAGTTGGGTATCATACCAGTGTGAGTTTTAAAAGATAAGTAACACAAGGAAGAGTGTTTGTTCCTATGACATGTAAGACTTTCAGGCCTGAGTACTATGCTCCTTGGGCAATGCTAGCCCAGGAAAGACCATCAGCACTCGTTTACTTACAGGCTCTTTATCCAGCAACTACTGTGTGTCAAGGAGTATTAGGGATACCGTTTAAAAATGACCAAATCCCTGCCCTCCTAGAGTTTCTGTTCTAGTGATACAACAGACAATAGAAAAATAAGATAGATGAGTCAAATGTATGCAGGCTTTTAGTTGATGACAAATAATAAAAGGGGAAAAAAAAGAATAAGGTGTGGGGTCAGGAAAAATCCAATTGTATTAAATAAACCTCTGACTGTCTTTTCAGCTCAGGTCCCTCTAATCTCGGGCTCTGCAGGTGGTTCCCACAATGCACTGTGTTCATAGTGCCCACAATACACTGTGTCTGTAGTTCCCACAATCCTCACAGGGCTTATGGTACCCACAATGCACCATGTCTGTAGTTCCCACAATGCACTGTGTCTAGTTTCCCCAATGAACCATGGTCATTTTCCCACAATGCACAAGTGGTTATATCTCCCTGCTGTCTGCTGTTTGGTTGTTTTCTGCCAGGACCACCCTTCTCACATGTGCCTCTGGTTAAATCATCTTTGTTTTCTCAAGTCCATGCTAACATCCTTCCCTGATGTCTGCTTCCCCAGCCCCTGGAATTAAACCCATCCTCCTGAGTACCTTGGGCCACATCTGTAGAAGCCAGTACTATCTGGCCCTCCCAATGGGCCCCTTGAGGCTAGGATGGTGCCACCTTCATTCATGCTTCCCCACCCACCAACCAGAAGCCCGGCTGAGGAGGACTGGACCACAGCATCCCTGACAACCCAGAAGTCTCCCTGGGCCTCTGCTGTCCTTCTCGGGAGTTCTTAGCCAGACCTTGGTGTTTATGGGCGGTGGCTTGTGTATGAGGGGGGAGGGGGCGGGCGTGGGGGTGGGCAGGATGCCCGGCCCCTCTCTGTTATCATCTCGGCATCTTTTGGACAATGCTGCCTCTTTTGAAAGGTTAGAAATGAATAATTCTATAGCAACGCGTCATTTAGAAAGTACATGCCCTCCCCCAGTTCTTCTCCCTGGTGAAGATGAAAACACAGTGAAAATTAGGAGTGCCTCACCCAGCGGGGCAGGGCAGGTGGTGCGACCGTCCTTGGGGCAAACCTGCAGGGGCGTCATCTCCAGAAGCTGGCTACGTGAGCCCACTCCCAGGTTAATATTCTGTGCTTTGTCCAGGCTGTCCCCCCCTAATTCCAGTCTCAGCTCCTCTCACCTGGGCCCCAGGGTGCCCCAGGCTGGGTGGGAGGCCCATAAGAGACAGTGCCCCGTGACTGGGAGAGCACGTCTCACAGCCCCCAGGGATATGGTCCTCCCGTGCTTTCAGCCAGAGGCCAGGGCAGTGGGGCCAGTGTCCGTCAGCCCCACCCGAGAGGCCAGCACAGGCAGGGTCTTCTCCAGGGAAGCACGTTTTCACATGCAACCAAGAGCCGCTGATCATTGAGTCAGAGCCTCTTTCTTCCATCATTTCATTCATTTATTAATGGCTTACTGACCACCTGCTCCATGCCCTGTGTGGCTCTTAGCCCTGGGGAGTCGCTTGTGGACACTACTGACAAGCTCCAGTGTTGTGGAACCCGCCTTCTAGGCACGCGTTACATGAGCAAATACATAGAACGACCATACGTTGTAATCAGGACTGTGGGGAAAGTGTGGGGCGTTCATGGGGCCTCATGATGTTCTGAGCTGAGAGCCTGAATCACACGAAAAACCCCACACTGTTCGGTGGGGTTGGGTAGGGGGGTTGGGGCTGTGAGTGTGATGAAGGGATATAGGAACAGGATGTGCAATCTCCTCGCCTGGGGAGGGACCCTGGCACCCTCGTGGAGCAGAAAGGAGGGCAAGGGAACTTGAGCTGATCAAGGAAGGGAGAGGGCAGATCAAGAGCAAGTTGGAGCCAGAAGACCTAGTAAGCATTTGGCTTTTATTCCTCCTGCCCAGGAACGCCACTGGTGAGTTTCAGATGGGGAAAGACCACAAGTGGATGCTCAGCCTGGGGGGTGCAAGGACGCTTGTAAGAACATAGAATGGACGGGATTTTTTTTTAAGTACAGTTGATTTGCAATGTTGTGTGAATTTCTGCTGTTCAGCAGAGTGGTTCAGTTAAACACACGCATACTCGCTTTCGTGTTCTTTTCCATTATGGTTTATCACAGGATATTGAACACAGGTCCCTGTGCTGTGCGGTAGGACCTTGTTCATCCACGCTGTTTGCACCCGCTAACCCCAGCCTCCCCCTCCATCCCTTCCCCACCACCCTGTCGGGAACCACAAGTCTGTTCTCTGTGTGTGAGTCTGCTTCTGTTTCATAGATAGTTTCATTTGTGTCGTGTTTTAGATTCCACATATGGCCTTTGTCCTTCTCTTTCTGACTGACTTAGCTTTAGTATGATCATCTCGAGGTCCACATGTAGCTGCAAATGGCATTTTTCATTCTTTTTTATGGCTGAGTAATATTTCATGGTATATATGTACCACATCTTCTTTATCCAGAATGGGGAGACTTTTAATCTTTCAAAATGACATCTTGGGAGACTTCTCTCCATTCTGCCTGGATGTGGTGGGGCTCTGGAGTCCTCCCAAGGGGGTCAGCTCTGAGTCTGTGCTCCCCCTGCCAGGTGGCCCCAGCAACTGATACCCTGAATCCGAGTCTCACATTGGATGAGAACCAGCAGAGCCTGGAGATCTTCGGGATGGAGAAGGGGTTTCCATAGTGTGTTCCTTGCCAATAGGGTTGGGCAGCCTCTTGACATCACACAAGCCCTCTGTGTTCCAGCCTGGCAGCCCTGCTGGGGCCTGACCCCTAAATTCCTCTGCATCCCCAGGGTCCGGCAGCTCCTTGTTCCTTCCCCAGAGGCTGCTGAGGGTCACTGACAGGGTGAGAGAAGGAGCCAGAACGCTGGACAAGAATGAATAGGCAGTTTGAGTGCCCACAAGTGCCCATCAGTGACCTTCTTGAGAACAAATGGGCCTGGGAAGAGAAGCCCAGGCACTGCAGGCTTCGTCTAGCACAGGAAGAAAGGGGAAAGCGTAAAAAGCAAAGAAAATGGGCTTGGGCCCCAGAGAGCTCCCTGCTGGAGCAGCAAGGAGCACGGCCTCGTCTGCGAGCCATGGCCCTGGGAGACGCCTGTCTGGGATGCTCTCAGTGAGGCAGGGGTCTGACGGTCCTGCCAGGGCCCATCTCAAGGTGCTCTCTGGAACTCGGCGCACGTTTTGTGAGCAGATGGCGTGCATGTGGGGACCCCAGAGCTCACAGCCCACGCTGACATTAACAACTGCAAATAACCCTGCACACTGCACCCCCCACCTTCGCCCCCTGCCCCAGAGGTCAACTGCTCTTCTCCTTTCTTAGGGAAATGAAGGCATCTCAGAGGCGGGAGTCCAGGGCTTCCAGGCAGCTGAAATAGAGGAGCTGCAAGGCAGTAAGATCCGGTCTATCTATTCGTTTCAACCAAGGGTCCTCTTTCCTTGTCCTTTTAACATCTTAAAATGCTAGTGCTACTGAATTATTTGTGGACATCAAAGAAGAGCTTAAAGAGGGAAAACAAAGAAGCCGCACCCAAAGACAAACACTCGTATGGTGGTGGGAAGACCTTCCAGCCACCGCTCAATTACGTCTCTGTGTCTCAAAAAAATAGCATCACTACCACGTAGTTTTATAGTCTCCAGTTTTCACTAATAGCAACATTTTCTTGTATCATTAGCATTCTTCTTCAACAGGATAATAGCTCATATTTACTGAGAGCGTAAAACGTGCCAGGCTCTGTTCCGCACGTCCATCCACCCGGACAAGGGAGACTTTATTATAGCACATTCATCTTACAGCTGCAAAGCCCAGGGGGCACCGCATTAAAGAGCTCACCTGCGGTCCAGCAGAGACAGCCTTGCTAGGTCCACCCAAGCAAGGCACAGTCCCCACTGTGACCACTGTCCTTACCACTGGGTGCTCTATGCTTAGTACTCCCACAGTCAGTGAAGAGTTTCCTTTAAAACCTCCTATGATCACTATTAGGGCTGTCTCTGTATCTTTTTCTAAAAAGATGTATTTATTTTATACTTGTGGCTGTGCTGAGTCTGCGTTGCTGCTCGTGGGCTGTGGGCTTTGTCTAGTTGCGGTGAGCGGGGGTTATTCTCCAGTTGAGGTGAGCAGGCCTCTTGTTGCGGTGGCTTCTCTTGTTGCGGAGCCCAGGCTCCAGGGCCGCCGGCTTCAGGAGTTGTGGCCCGTGGGCTCAGTAGATGCCGCTCTCAGGCTTAGTTGCCCCACAGCCTGTGGAATCTTCCCAGAGCAGGGTTCGAACCCATGTCCCCTGCATCGGCAGGTGGGTTGCTGACCACTGGATCCCCAGGGAAGCTTTCTGTAGGCATCTTTATTTCCTTGGGATAATTTCTGGAAGAATGAGGCAAAGCGTGGGCCTCATATTTTTATTTTTATTCTGAAATAATGTCAGAGTCACAGAAACATAGCAAAAATAGTAAATATAGCCCCATGCAATGATCGTACCTTAAATAACCACAGGACGACAGCAGAGTCAGGAAACTGGCTCTGGTGAGATGCTACTAGCTGATCTAAATGCCTTATTCAGAAAGCATCCCTTTCCTCATGCACTGTTTTATGTTTGGTGTATAGTTCTGTGACAGTTTATCCTATCTATAGACTCATGAAAGTACCAGTGGGGAGATTTTTAAGGCTTAAAGGTGTACTGTCTAAATTTCACCTAGGTTGTTTGCTGAGAATCATGCATTTGAGGGTTGTACCCACTGGGTGCTGGCGAACAGATGTGGGAAGCAGTGTCTGGGACTCCGAACAGGTGATTGGGCTGCCAGGAAACCTGGCTGTCCTCGTCTAGAGACCCAGGGCCACGTCCCCATGCTGGGGACAGGGCTTGTTATTCATCTCACTTGGAGGAGCCTGGTGGGCTGCAGTCATGGGGTCGCTAAGAGTCGGACATGACTGAGCAACTTCACTTTCACTTTTCACTTTCACGCATTGGAGAAGGAAATGGCAACCTACTCCAGTGTTCTTGCCTGGAGAATCCCAGGGACGGGGGAGCCTAGTGGGCTGCCGTCTATGGGGTCGCACAGATTCGGACACGACTGAAGCGACTTAGCAGTAGCAGCAGCAGGCTCCTGGTGCTTCTTTGCCCAGAGGGCAAGATGGTGGCCTGAATTAGTGGCAGGCAGGGTAACCGTCTAGCTGTGGGTCAAGAGGGCCGAGCTTAAGTTCTAATGTGCCTTGGATAAGCCATCAGGTGGCCTGAGGTTCATTGTCCTCACCGGTAAAGCACAGGGTGAAATGGATGCTTTTCAGGTTGGGGCGGGAGCTATCTGCTGTGCTCATCTTCCTCTTGGTCACTGCAGTTCATCGGGAGATCCAGCTAGCTGACGTTCATGGTTCTCAGTGTTGCTCATCGCTCATGCCCGGTCCCCTGCAGAGGGCTTGACGCACGGGGCTGTCTTCCTCCACGCTGCCCCGCTTCCCACTCGAGGAGGAAACGGGCACAGCTTTCCCTCGGCGGTCTCTGTGGGCCCTGAGTCCACCTCGATGGCCACCTCGGCCTGCCTTCCTTCCCCTGCCTGTGCATCTCTCCCAGATCTGTACTGACAGTTGCAGACGCTGCTGTCCCCAGACCAAGGGCGGCCCATCAGTCAAGAGTTTAGAAGTGGCTGTCTGTGACCCCCAGCTACAATCTCGAACCAGCTCTCAAGACGAGCTCTAAGGCCCCTTCTGGCAGTCAAGCAAGTTTGCTATCGCTGTGAGGCAAATGACGCCCGATTTATAAAAGCATGGAGATCGGCTCCAAATGGATTTTTCTGGATGCATCAGATTTTTATTCATTTTGAAAAGGAGGCAGGTAGGGAATTTCACCACTGTTACTTGACACAGGAGGTAACTGTCTCCGAAAATGAGAAGAGAGGGCAGGTGAGTCACTTCTGATATCCACCGGGCCCCAGGATCCCAGACTGAAGAACTGTCTCCACAGAGGGCACGCCACAGGCTGGCGCCAAAGAGCCAGCTGAGCCCTCTAACAGAGAGGGTGGCGACCAGCCATTCCTGGATTGGGGTCAGCCCGTGCTCTTCTGAAGTCGGTCAGAAGACATCCACGTGTGTGCACGTGGATGCGTTTGCGGGGCTGAACATACAGCGTGTGTGTGTGTAGTCGCTCAGTCGTGTCTGACTCTGTGACCCCATGGACTGTATTCCTCCAGGCTCCTCTGTCCATGGGATTCTCCAGGTGAGAATACTGGAGTGGGTTGCCATTCCCTTCTCCAGGGGGATCTTCTTGACCCAAGGATTGAACCCAAGAGTCCTGCATTGCGGGCAGATTCTTTACTGTCTGAGCCACAGGGAAGCCCGTGTATACAGTTACCTGATTGGACATAAGAGACCAGGAGATAATTCGGCTCTTGGTTATATTCAGGAAGATGTTTTCAGGACATAAAACCACTGAACAGCAGCAGACAGGAACAGAGGAATATGCCCCCTGGATCTCCCAGAGGCTTTATTATTATTATTTTTAATATTTAGCTGTTTTCTTTATTTGCCTGTGTTGGGGTCTTTGTTGCAGTGAGCAGACTCTCTAGCAGTGGCACGTGGGCTGCGGCTGGTTGGTCTAGAAGGCAGGAACAGTAGTTGAGCTGCACAGCCTGGAGGCCATCTGATTTTACATGTCATAAAATACTTTTTTGAGTTTTTAAAAATGTATCTGGTTGCATCTTGTCTTAGTTCTGGCATGGTCTTAGTGGCCCCAAGGCATGTGGGATCTTCCCAGACCAGGGATTGAGCCCAAGTCCCCTGCACTGCAAGGAGGATTCCTACCCACTGGGCCACCTGGGAAGTCCGTTCCATTGGCCTTAGCTGGGCAATATTACAGTTCTCCTCACCAGCTTGAAGGCTGCACCACAGAGGTGAGTGAGCTGATTTGAGGGTTCCACCCCTGGAATGCTTCTTCAAGCAAAGAAGTTAGGTTTTGCCATATATCAGAGGCAAGTTGATGAACTCAGAAGGGTCAGGCAAAATGATAAACGGTTGAGCTGGTATGTAAGTTCTGAAACAGAAGTCAGTCCTCAGTGGATCTGGTGCAGTGTGCCGGCAAGTAAGTTACAAGGGTTCGATGTTAGAAGGGTTAGAAGGAGGAGAGAGTGTGATTTGTGTAAAGGTGGTGAACTGAATGGCAAGTTCCTCTAGGATGGTTCTCTCTGAGAGGGCAATCCAGAGATCGAGATTCTAGACCAGTCAGAAAAAGCAGAACCTCAGGGTGACCACATTGTTCAAACCCTGACCAAACCTTTTCCTTTAAAAATACATAACCGCCGCCAAGATGTCCATTCCACCTGTAGCGGTCGACCAGAAGTAAGTAATTTAAGATCCAGCAAAACTCATCTAGGCACAAAGATGTTGCTGGGAGTATTCAGATCAGATCAGATCAGTTGCTCAGTCGTGTCCGACTCTTTGCGACCCCATGAATCACAGCACGCCAGGCCTCCCTGTCCATCACCAACTCCCGGAGTTCACTCAGACTCACGTCCATCGAGTCGGTGATGCCATCCAGCCATCTCATCCTCTGTCGTCCCCTTCTCCTC
This sequence comes from Bos indicus, assembly GCF_029378745.1. Taxonomy (NCBI): domain Eukaryota; kingdom Metazoa; phylum Chordata; class Mammalia; order Artiodactyla; family Bovidae; genus Bos; species Bos indicus. Next base: position 6,822,724 of record NC_091777.1, on the reverse strand, counting down.
CTGCCCCCAATCCCTCCCAGCATCAGAGTCTTTTCCAATGAGTCAACTCTTCCCATGAGGTGGCCAAAGTACTGGAGTTTCAGCTTTAGCATCATTCCCTCTAAAGAAATCCCAGGGCTGATCTCCTTCAGAGTGGACCAGTTGGATCTCCTTGCAGTCCAAGGGACTCTCAAGAGTCTTCTCCAACACTTATAATGATAAAGACTGGAAACAAATGCTCAGGAAAATGGGGACAATGACATAAAACGTGCTGTGATCCCTCGTCAGAGTGTTACGAAGTCGTAGAGTGACACTTACAAAGAGAGTTACTAACAGAGAAAAGTGCAGGTGGTACCATCTTAAATGACCCCATCAGCAGGCAACACCATAATCACAGGAATATGTCCAAATCCTTCTGTAAAAAATTATTCCAAAATGTTGAATGAGGGTATAGTGGATTATTCTTCTCTGTTCAACTCGCCTGCACTTTCGGTAAGGCATACGGATTACTTTTATAATGTAAATATACATGATGCGCTTTATTTTTTAAACAAAAAAGAAAAACAAAGCACACAGTTATTTTTAAAAGGCTCGTCGAGGCATTTTGCAGATGCCCCAACAACACTGGGATGGGTGGGAGGGGGCTTGAGTGGGGGTAGGTACGTGCCGGGGATTCAGAATGTGGAGCCAATCCTTTTGCAACTCATTCAGATGGGGGCGGAGGAGAGAAGGAATGAAAAGAACCCCTAGGAGTCCTTCGGGGATGAGAGTATAAAGAGATCTAAACCAATTAAACAAGCCTCAGAGCAGGCATGATCGCCCAGACCCCAGGCCCCCCAGACAGGACATGAGAGACCCTCTCAGGTCAAAAATGTCCCCTTAGGAGTAGAGGGTGTCTCATGATACAAAGTCAGGAACAGAGAGGCCGGGAGGAGAGGCAACTCAGAGGAGCCGAGGATGAAAGAGTAGGAAAAAGACGCTCCCAGGTGTGGAGGCCACCCCCAACCTTCCCCAGGAGGTGGTTAGAGGGGGATCCGGGAAGGAATTATTTATAGATCACACCACCAAGATGGGGGGAACTAGGGCAGGAATCGAAGGTAAGCGTGATCAACAGCATTTAAGTGAACCCTGGCAAGATCTTTGGGGAAACTTGAAGAAAGGCAAACCCTGCTTTCACCCAGGGAGAAAGCAGAGAAGTTGGGCCAGAAACAGGCAGTCAGGAGACAGGAGGGGGGTTGGTAAATATGTGAGTTTCAACCACGCCGATTCTAGGTCAGCGCATTCTGTCCAAACAAGCCCAGGATCCAAGTTCTAAGGGCTGTTGTTTCACTGTGGTCATGGTTTTGGAAAGTTAATCAGGAACAAGATCAAGAGGAGAGCTCCCTGGTTTCCATGAGGGCTGGTAATTACAGCTAAGAGTGCCCACCACATGCCAACAGCTTTTTCTGTCCTATTGAATCCATGCAAGAAACTCACAGAGTCGGCTTTGGTTACTTTCTTTTAAAACAGCCGTGATCTCTTAGAGAAGTTTTAGGGTCACTGCATTACTGAGTAGAAAATACAGAGAGATTCCCCCATCCCCTTGCCCCATAGGTTTTATTTTTGGCACCCCCCCCCCCCCCCCAAAGCTGAAGAAACCAAGACTTAAAGAGCTTATGTAACTTTCCCACAAACTTGCAGACAGTAACGCTTAGGGGCAAGAATCGAAACCAGGCTGCTCACATCTTTTCACGTTGCGTGTTCACGTCGGAGGCTGTAGTGTGGGATGGGTAAACCATGGCCCGTGTCCCCAAAGGAGCCTGCTGACCAGCTAGGTATAGTTTTTCACGTGTAAATGGTTGGGGTGTGGAGAGGAGTCATGGGAAGCACGTGAAATTCACCTTTGGGTCGCACGTGAAATTCACCTTTGGGTCTGTGCATAAAGTTTTACGGGGACTTGGTCACATCCATTCCTCTTTTTGTATTGTTTCTGGCTGTTTTCACACTACCAAGACAGAACTGCGGAGAAGGCAATGGCACCCCACTCCAGTACTCCTGCCTGGAAAATCCCATGGATGGAGGAGCCTGGTAGGCTGCAGTCCATGGGGTTGCTAGAGTCGGACAGGACTGAGCAACTTCACTTTCACTTTTCACTTTCATGTGTTGGAGAAGGAAATGGCAACCCACTCCAGTGTTCTTGCCTGGAGAATCCCAGGGACGGGGAGCCTGGTGGGCTGCCGTCTATGGGGTCGCACAGAGTCGGACACGACTGAAGCAACTTAGCAGCAGCAGCAGCAAGACAGAACTGAGGCAGACACCTTGGGGCTTCCTAGGTGGCGCTAGTGATTTAAAAAAAATCTACCATCCAATGCGAGATATGGGTTCAATCCCTGGGTTGGGAAGATCCCCTAGAGAAGGAAATGGCAACCCACTTCAGTATTCTTGCCTGGGAAATCCCATGGATGGAGAAGCCTGGCAGGCTATAGTCCATGGGGTTGCAGAGCTGGACACGACTGAACACGTCCATAGACACCTTATGGTCCAAACGCCCAGTCAGTTCAGTCACTCAGTCCTGTCCAACTCTTTGCCACCCCATGGACTGCAGCACGCCAGGCCTCCCTGTCCATCACCAACTCCAAGTTTACTCAAACTCATGTCCATTGAGTCGGTGATGCCATCCAACCATCTCATCCTCTGTCGTTCCCTTCTCCTCCCGCCTTCAGTCTTTCAGGTGGCCAAAGTATTGGAGTTTCAGCTTCAGTATCAGTCTTTTCAGTGAACCTTCAGGACTGATCTCTTTTAGGATGGACTGGTTGGATCTCCTTGCAGTCCAATGGACTCTCAAATGCCCAGAACATGCTCTGTTTGGCCCTTTCCAGAAAAGGTTTCCTGATCGTGCTTTACAGAGACATAATCATTGCATTTACTGAATGTTGCTTTCAATATCATTAGACTTCTGCTGGCTAGGTTGCTGTAGACCAGTAGGCTTCCAAAGGATACTGTTTTGGGGGTTCTTGGCTCTCCTATAAACCAGAGCAACTCTCTTGAAAGGTTTCATAAAGTTTGGCCCCTGGGGAATATTTCATTTGAAGAAAGGGTTCCACGGCTAAACAAACACACATCAAGTAGCTGGAATATCAAGAGCTTTCTCACAGAAAAAAAGTAAAATACTTGTGATGAAGATTATGTCTAAACCCAGGCAAACGGGAACAGGTAGCATGGGCACGGTCTATATCAACTGAAGAACCGCAGCACAGAAGACTGCCCGGCAGACCCAGGTAACTGTCATTCAGCTAGAAAATCACTCCCCTGAGTGGGGAGTGGGAGTCATGATGCCCAGCTCCTTCATTTAGAAGGAGGAGGTGGCAGAGAACGCCCTCCTTCGCCCCCCACCCCGGCCAGCCTATTAGGGTCAGAGCCACCACTGGCCCTTGGGTTTGGCACTTTCTCTGCCCTTGTGATCCTGGGCATTTGCATTCATGGAGGTCAGCGGGGATTTGAGCCTGATAAAATTTGTTGGGTGTTATTTTTTTTTTTTTCCTCATCAGTGCATGTTCCTGAACACATCTCTAAAAGACAATGACTTTTAAAAGAACCACAATAGCATTATCATCTGTAGAAACAGTTAGTTAACAATAATTCCCTAAGGTCATAAAACTCCCAGCTGGTTTTCAGATTTTTGATTTTGCTGCAGGGTGGAAGTTCAGGCTGATCAGGGTTTAGAATGCTTGTGTTACTACTCACTGGCCTTGTGACCTTCGGAAATCTGTATCACCTCTCTGAGTCTCAGTCCTGTCATCTGTGAAATGGGATGGTTCTAATATCATCAGGGTTATTGTGAACATTGGATGATACAAGTAAAGTCCTAGAAAAATGTAAGACATGGGGTATGCATGTGTGCATACTCACTTGATTCAGTCATGTCTAACTCTTTGCGACCCCATGGACTATAGCCCTCCAGGCTCCTCTGTCCACGGGATTCCCCAGGCAGAAATGCTGGAGTGGGTTGCCACGCCCTGCTCTACGGGGTCTTTCTGACCCAGGGGTCGAACCCTCATCTCCTGCGTCTCCTGCATTGCAGGCCGTTAAATCATTGCTGATGTTGACGATGATGGTGTTACCCTTATAATCACGCACATTATTAGAGACAGAGTTAGGCTCACCAGTTGTCAGTTTGCTTGGGACTGTGCTGGTGTTAACAGTGAACCTCTAAGTCCTGGGAATCCCACCCTGTCCCAGGCAGACCGGTTGGTCACCCTCGTAAAGCCAGGCCACTCTAACAAGCTGTAAGAGATGGGCTGGTAACCCCAGCTCATGTAATCGAAACAGATTAATGGATTTCTCAAACTAGTGTATTATTCAGTTGATGCAGTCAGCAGGACTGCTGGTAGGGACCATAGACTCTCTATGAATACATTGTTCAGAAACCTCAGACCTGACGCTCATCATCACGGAGTTATGCACTTTAGCTGTCCCCACCATTCAGAAGTATGGTCTTCTCCACCCACCAGAGTAATGACTGATTCCCAGCTGGGAGAGAAATGAGGCCCCTGGATATAATGTCAGCAGTCCCAAAATGCTGGAGCAGCATAGAGAAAGAATATAGAGTGTATTTAGTCTCATCCCCTCATCCTGGCAATTTATTAATCGCCAGAGCCAAAGAGGGCCAAAGAGGGCCAAAGAGGCGAGATGACTTGTCCACTGGAGTTCAGTGACTTGGAGACAGCCTGAGCCGTGGCTTTGAGTCTCACCGCTTTCTGCTGATGGCCTGATGTGTACAGCACTGAATGGCGATGGGGATTGGACCTGCAGCTCTCTTTCCTTTGGATGGCCTCCTCTGCAAGGAGTACACAGCCCCGAGAAGTCTCTGTACCGACTGCCCGGCGTTGAAGCCTGACCAAACGGGAGGAGGGACCTGGGGGTCCTGGGCTGGAGGAGCCCCTCCCCTGGGAGGGCACATCTCTGGGCACGTCTGGCCAGAGAGGTGGACACACCGCCTTCTAAAAGGGCGGCGGGAGGGCAGTCAGAGTTCATCGCCATTTGGAAACAGAATGAAGGACGGTGCTGGGGACTGGCTGATTCGGTTCAGGTAGGAAGCCAGACCAGAGGATCGCGGGGAAAATGCCCACTCTGGACCCTGCATTTTAAAAAATTAATTTACCAAACATCTACTAAGCATCTGATTTGTGCCAGGCACTGGGCTGGGTTCAGCAAGCACTATAACCATTTATGTTACCGGACTCACAGATCATGAAACAGTGGCAAAGAAAGAACCAAAGAAAAAATGAAAAAAGTCCAAGTTGCATTAGCTGTATGATGGAAGAAGGGAGTAATAAAGAGACCAACTGTACCTCCAAAGAGATTTTTTTAGCTGAATCCCAAGAAATGCAAAAGAGTGAGTCATCTTAAGAAGGGAATTAAGAGAATTCAGGGTAAATTAAAAAAGTTCTAATTTCCTTACCAAACTCAGGGCATTGTATACCTAATGATAAATGACTGATACAGCTGATTTTTTAAGTAAAAGTTTATGGATTGACCCCATATTTTGATAGAGACAGTCAACATCCCAGGTTGAATGTTGGTGATTTTTTTTTTTTTTTAATCTTGGACTTGTATTAATTTCAAACAGTCTGAACATCATGCAGAATTCAAGTGAATAACTCTTGGCAGGATCAAACCGTGTTCCCAGAGCTCAAATCCCCATCTTCAGAAAACAGTGTAAGATACCCTACTGAATGAAATCAGAATATATATATATATATTTAAGTGAAAACAAGATGAAAAGGATTGAGAAAGAGCCAAGTGATAGTTAAGTTAATCTTCAGGGGAGGGAAAACATGTCAGAAAATGTAAACCAGATCAGCCCGACCCGTCTTACAATTCTGCAGAGGGAATTAAATTCCTATGGAAAAACAAGTCTCTGATTATGAAAGGATTTGACTGTGTAGAAGAATCTGGAACATCTACCCTATTAAAAATACTTGTAAAACCAGGGGAATCATGTCAGAAATTAGAGAGCTAAAACAAGTGGGAGAATTCAGGCTGTCTGAAATAAAGTTATTATTTCAGATCCTGTATCATATTAGACTGCAAGGAAGAGAAAATTGCTTTATTATAAAAAGCAAAATTTATGACCAGGTAACGTCTTATCATTTTGTCTCTCTCTTAACCCTTTATATGTAACTCTGCTTGTCTTAACCATAATTAACTTTTTTTAAAAAAAAGTTATCCCAATGCATTTAACACAAAGTCTAATTTTTTTTATGATCCAAATAAAACAATAATTAATCCAGGCACAGGGCTGAACCTCCTTTGAGGTTTACCAAGGGACAGACTAAACAAATAAAAAGCAATCATTGCATATTAGGAGACACTGAGATTAGCAAAACTCTGTCCCCAAATTGGGTGAGTAAAGCAAGAGCCATTGGGAAACCGTGTCCTTTAAATAACCAATGTTATAAGCATAACTTGGCAAGAAACAGGATGAAAGGGGCGTTAGCTCATTCTTGAATTTTACAGGCGGTGGCTGTTGTCTAAGTTAAAATCATTTTAGAGAATACATGTTGGATCTGGGTGTACTAAAACACCACCCCCCACCTTCCATTTCCCCAAATTAAATATTTTTGGTGTAAAACACAAATGGGAGTTAGTTAAGGCGTGTCTGGATAAAACTATTATCTTTAAGGCACAGCACTCTGGGGAGGTGGGTTTGTTCCCGCTGCTGCTAGTGAGGGTCGGCTGGCAGCAGCAATGATGCCCAGCAGTCTGCAGATGGCCACCGTTACTTCCGTGGTATGGACAAGTGGTCCCTCGGGAGCTGTTTGCACAGACTGTTTTGGGCTGTTCTGGCAAAAACCCTCTTGCCTGCTCCCCGATGCTGGTTCACCAAGTGCCTAATTTCACAAAGCTCAGCAAAGAAGAGGCAGTTACTGTGTCACTTACCAAATCACACTGGGTTCCACTGGTGAGCCCGGAGGAAAAGCAAGATTCCTAGGACACGCAGTGGGATTGGCAGAGAGGAAGTGGCGGTGTCTTCTCTGTGCATATGGGGTTCACTTCTAGAATGAAAAGATCATAGGTTCATCTTCTCTTCCCTATTCATTTTTCTTTTCCCCACCAATATGCCATTTATTTCCAGATGACTTTTTCTTCTTAAACTATTCTTGGGACACACTTTCTGAATATTATTCCTGGTCCAGTCGAAATGTCACCACCTCAAGGAGGCCCTCCCCGATCACCTGTTCTCACGCGGTCCTCTCTCCCACTTCTCCATTCTCTATCCCATCATCGTGGTGTATTTTCTTGGTAACACTTATCAGTAGCTGACGCTGATGTTTTCTTCTTTATTGATTGATTTTGAGTGTTTGTTTACTCTGGCTCCTGTCTACAGACTGTGAGTTCCATGGGAACAAGAGACATCTGGGAGGTTAAAACAGTACCCAGTACAGAGTCAGGAGGAAGAATTATTGAGAGGTGGATGGATGGCTCGATGGATGGATGGATGGATGTGTAGGTGGATGAACGGGTGGGTGGATGCACGTATAGAGAGATATGTAGATGGATAGCTAGGTGGATGAATATAAAGAATTGCCAATTTGGGTAGCCTTTTCCTGTTGTCAGTTAAGTCATGTCCAACGCTGTGACCTTGTGGACTGCAGCACGCCAGGCTTCCCTGTCCTCCACTATCTCCAGAGTTTGCTCAAACCCGTGTCCATTGGGTAACCTTTACTCTTTGGCATTTTCTTGGCTCAAGTTCAGATGTTAAATCCCTGGATGCAGTTTCATCCCCCACTGACTATTTTCTGCATGTCAACATCAACTGATGTCCTAGGAAACCCACTGAAACCCACTTAAAAATTAACCATTTCTTGTTGGAAATTAGATTCCTATCCAATTTTCATGTTTCTACTCCTTTTTCCCCCTCTTTCCCCTCCTTAACAGCAAAGTGAAGAGTATATGGAAATAGTTAAATATACGCCCAAAACAAAACTCTTTGGCTAACCAAACCAAACAAGCAAAGAGGACTCAGACTTTGTTCTTCATGTCCATTTTTTATGGGTATCTGTGTGAGGGGTCAGTGTGTTTTTGGAATCCAGGGCCATGAGATAAGAGAGAGGGCTGGATGGTGAGTCTGGTGAGATTTGTAGGGTAAGACACTGTAAGGCAGAGGGAGACTCAGACGGGTAAGTGATCTCTTCTTAAAAAGCAGACAGCCCCTTTGTAAAATTGAGGTAACCAAAAGTAGTCGCTCACATTAGTATAAAATGTTTAGGTAGGTGTGCCCGCTGCGTCCCGGGACACAGGAGGACAGGGATTTCTTGTTCAGGTGGAAGAGAGGGACGATGAGTGGGCTGCAGAAGGCAGGCGGGGTCGTGGTGGGGGTCAGAGTGGGTGCAGAGCTCAGCCAGAATGGCACCGGGCAGGGAATTCCCTGGCGGTCCAGTGGTTAGGGCTCTGTACTGCCACTGCAGGGAGCACGGGTTCAAGCCCTGCTTGGGGAGCTAAGATCCTGAATGCCACCAGGGCAGCCGAAGTGGGGACAAAGGCAGCAGGCAGACAACAGGGAGGAGAGATGGGAGCTGTGAGGAAGGGGAAAACCATGCGGAACCAGGAAGACTGTCGTTGTTAAATACTCCTGGATCTAGGCAGCTTTGGCTTTGAAAGGCAGCCCAGCCCTGTCAGTCTTTATATGGCCTTCCTCGACTCACACCCACCACGTGGGCCCGACCATCCCATTGCCCCACTGCCCTTGGGCTGTTGTCTCCTTCAATGTCCTCTGCCAAAAAGAGAGGAGGGAGTCCAGGGCCATCCCTGACGATCAGTCGAAGAGAAGAATTCGAGTAAATCCCTTGCTGAGCCTTCCTGGTATTGCTTCAGCCCCAGCCCTCTCCCAGACCTCACACCTCCGCCAGCCTTCCAAGTGCTGGCATCATTGTTTAATCACCAGTCTTGCCTTCCAGTGCTTTAGCACAGGGGCTGAGCATCCTCACTGGCATTTCCTTACCGCCCTCGCCCCTGGCATGGCAAGGCCCCTGCTTATCAATTAGTTCAGACAGTAGATGTGTTTGGAGCAGCCACAGTGTGCTGGGGCTGTTCCAGGTTCTGGGGATTCCAGCAGTAAACTTGGGGGTGGCCCTCACGAGTTTACTGGGGAGGACAGACAGCACTCCAGTAGCCCAAACACAAATATGTGATGACCGATGGTGAGCCGTACTATGAAAGACATGATCAGAGTCCAGACATGATCCTGGACTGAGTGATCCAGGAGGGCTTCTTGGTGGAGGTGATGGTTCATTCATGGAATAACAAACAGGCTGTTCGTTGAGAATCTGGAATTTACTTTCATCCACCCAACCCCATCATTCAGTGGCCTAGAATCTGAATATTGGAGGTTTGTTCCCTGCAAACAACAGCCCTGAGAACGCCACCAACAGCTTCAGCAGTGGGGTGACCAGCTCATCCTCGTTTGTCCTGGACCTCACCACTTTTAGCATGCCTAGTCTCATGTCCCTGGAAACCCCACAGTCCCGAGCACAGCAGGAAGGTTGGTGACACGACTCCTTAAGCGCGACCAGACAGCTTTCATTTGTGCATCTGACCTAGGAGCACGGGGCTCCTGTGCAGAGACTCCAGCTCAGCAGAACTCCAGAGGCCGTGCGGGGAGAATCTGGTAGGACACAGAGTGACAAAGTCAGGAGCTGCAAACCAAAACACCAGACTCAGCCTTCCTTGTTTCAGCGGGTCAGTGCTACGGACCCAGCCTTGGGCAGAGTGATAGACCGCAACAAGGGCTGTGAGCAGGGGCGTGAGCGAGAAGCCAGACCTGCAGGAACCTGTGGCCAGCACGGTCAGGGCGACCGGAAGAGACAGGAAGAGATTTCATCTCCACTGGGTCCCCTTCGAGCCCTCACTTCCCCTGGTGACCACTTGCCACGTGCTCAGAGAAAACAAGGCCAGGGCCACAGAGAGGAACCAGGGGGTGGGGCGTGGGGTCAAGTTCAGATCCTGTAACCCTTGAGAGAGAAGAGATCCCTCCTGCCTTGAGTGGCTAGATTAAGCAAACAAAAAGACACCCAGTTAAATCTGAATTTCAAATAAATGATGACTGACTTTTTTTAGTGCAAGTATATCCTATTATTGTGTGGGATTGCTTTTTAAAAAAAATGATTTGTTGCTTAGCTGACATTCAAATTAAACTGAATCTCCCACATCTAATCTCAACCCCGTTTCCCATTTCTGGAGAAGCATTGTGCCTGGCACCTGGTACCCCCAAAGGCATCAGGCCCCAGATACAATAAGGGTAACAGTTCAGCACCTATAATGCCAAGTGTTATATTTTAGCTGAAATTCACAGAATGGTCCAAATCCTACTTTTCCTAATACATGGCCATAGACTCTCTATCCATTTTTCTGTCCATGAACATTCAGGTTGTTGCCATGTCTTGGCTACTGTAAACAGTGCTGCTCTGAACATAGGGGTGCCTGTGTCTTTTTGATTTATAGTTTTGTCTGGATCATGTGGTAACTCTGTTTCTAGTTTTATGTCCATACAGTTTTCCATAATGATTGAACCAACTTACGTTCCCTCCAGCAGTGTAGGAGGGTTCTCTTTTCTCCACAGCCTCTCCAGCATTTTTAGTGATGGCCATTCTGACCAGTGTGAGGTCTGTATGAGGGCTTCCCTAGTGGCTCAGCAGTAAAGAATCTGCCTGCAATGCAGGAGCTGCAGGAGACACAGGTTCGATCCCTGGGTCAGGAAGATCCCCTGGAGGAGGGCATGGCAACCCACTCCAGTATTCTTGCCTGGAGAATCCCATGGACAGGGCAGCCTGGTGGGCTACAGTCCATGGGATCGAAAAGAGTAGGACACAACTAAAGCGACTTAGCCCACACACATTCTGACCAGTGTGCGGTGGTACCTCATTGTAGTTTTGATTTGTGTTTCTCTAATAATCAGCAGTGTTGATCATCTTTACATGTACCTATTGGTCATCTGTATTTCTTCTTTGGAGAAGTTATCTCTTTAGGTCTTCCACCCGTTTTTTGATTGGGTTGTTTGTTTTGTTGAATTACATGAGCCGTTTGTATATTTTGGATACTTAGCCCTTGTCAGTCGCAAATATTTTCTTTTGCAAATATTTTCTCCCATTCTGTGGGATGTCCTTTCATTTTGTTTATGGTTTCCTTCGCCGTGCAAAAGCTTTTGTATGTTTGATGAGGCCCCATTTGTTTTATTTTTGTTTTTATTTCTACTGCCTTGGGAGGCCACAGACTCTTATATGAAGTAGACTAAGCATTCAAAATAAACCAAGACGTCAGAGTGAACTCTGGAGTCCCCGGCTCTGTTGGATCCAGTGGAAATCTAAAACCTAAAGAGAGAGGGTACCTCTTTCTACGAACTCGGAAAGAAGCATGAGATTCTACTGTGATCTCTCTCGCAACCAGGGATAACTCAGACCCCGGGAGAACCTGGTGGGCCGCTGCAGACCCGTCTTTGCTGGCGGTGCAGGCTGGACTCTGTCCGAGGGGAGCAGAGGCAAGGCGTGACCAAGTCTGTGGGTAACCTGTCACAGTTGAGTCCGAGAAGGAACAGCCTCAGAGAGGGTCAGGATCCTTCAGGGGGTGACTGCAGGTCAGACTCCAGAAACCAAGAACCACACGCACAGGCAGGAGCAGAAATGAACAGCAGGGAGACGTGAAGGGCCAGCGAGGGATCCATGCCAGGTCAGCTGAGAACAAGGTCGGGAGGGAAACTGATCCGGTGAAAAACAGGTCCCGGAGTATGGTGACTTGTCCCTGTGGGGTGGGCTTTCCTGGTGGCTCAGACGGTAAAGCATCTGCTTGCAATGGAGGAGACCCGGGTTCGATCCCTGAGTTGGGAAGATCCTCTGGAGAAGGAAATGGCAACCCACTCCCGTACTCTTGCCTGGAAAATTCCAGGGATGGAGGAGCCTGGTGGGCTCCAGTCCCAGACACGAATCGGACACGACTGAGCAACTTCACTGGTCCATATGGAGTGCTAAGACCACGACACTTGGGAAATCTGACTAGACCAGTGGTTCTTTTTTTTTAATTAAAAATAAAAATAAAAATTCTTAGAGTATAGTTGCTTTTCACTGCTGCATTAGTCTCAGGTGAGCAGTGAAGTGACTCAGTTACACCTCGATTCATCCTTTTCATTTGAGGAGAGCTCCTGGTGCTGCACCGTGGGTCCTTGCTGAAAATCTACCTGATACATAGCGGTGTGTGTATCTGACTCTCAAGCTCCTGATTTATCCCTCCCTGCTCCCCCTCCCCCGACCATGTTTCCCCTTTGTTAAGCTTGTTTTTGATATCTGTAAATCTGTTTCTATTTTGTAAATAAGTTCATTTGTATCATTTACAAAATCAGACTCTATGCATAAGTGATTCTACATATGATAGATTGTACGTATGATATTTGTCTTTCTGTCTGACTTTTTTCACTTAGTATGATAATCTCTGGGTCCATCCATGTTGCTGCAAACAGCATCATTTGTTCTGTTTGACTGGCTGAGTAATACTCTGTCGTATGTATGTACGGCCTCTTCTTTTATCCATTCGTCTGCTGATGGACATTTCTGTCGCCATGTCTTGCTTGTGTATCTTTCTGAATTACAGTTCGGATGTATCTCCAGGAGGAGCGTTCCCTTTTCTCCACATCCTCTCCAGAACGTACTGTTTGTAGAGTTTTTGATGCTGGCTTCTGACAGGTATGAGGTGATACCTCATTGTAGTTTTGATTTATATTTCTTTGATGATTAATGATGTTCACCATCTTCTCATGTAGTTTTTGGTCATCTGTATGTCTTCTTTGCAGAAGTGTCTATGTAGATTTTCAGCCCGTTCTTTCATTGGGCTGTTTGGTTCTTTTGCTGTAGAGCTGTGTGAGCGGTTTGTATATTTTGAAGACTAATCCCTTGTTGGTCACTTCGTTTGCAAATAGTATGCGCCCCATCCCCACCCCCTGCCACCCCATCCTGTGGGTTGCTAACCAGGGGTACGTTTGCCCCCTGCAGGACGGTTGGCAACGTCTGGGAACATTTGGGGGTGTCACACAGATGTGGTGTGAGTCGCGTGGCATCAAGTGAGCCGAGGCCAGGCTGCCCGTCACCACGCTGCCTCCTTCAGCATCACCGTGCGACACCCTGCTTTGCATGGGACAGCTCCACGCAGCCAAGAATTATCCAACTCCAAACTGAGCTTGAGAAGCCCCAGGACAGACTGGGTCAATGGTGTAACAACACGCTTCCTCCTGAGCGACTTCTGAGGAGGAACTAACCTCCCTGGAGCTGCTGGTCTCCATGCTCTGTACACCCAGCTGCTGTGTGAACAGGCCACTCTCAAAGCTAGAAGGACCACGGAGAGTGAGAAATACGAGGGCAGAGATTCTCTAACCAGTCACCCCCGTGGTCATTTTGCCAAAGCGTATGTTTATTGACCAATTACAGCAGAGATTTACAGAGTAGAATTATGCTTTCACTGAAGTAAGGCCAATACCCTTCCCTCCCAAGCCACCAGTGAGCTCTGTGACCAGGGACAAAGTCAGCTAATAGAGCCGGGTGTTCACGGGGGCCTGGGATTTATACTTTAATTGTTTCCACGGCTCCCTGTCTCACGGAGGTATTTGTCTTGGTACATGGACACCAACAGTGTGCCATAACATTACACAGAGGATTGTGAGGGTTTTATTTTTTTTAATTATTATTTCATCTGTAATTATAGGCAAGACCAGTTTATTATTGAGAAATCCTTGAAAACATTTTAATTGAAATGGTCAGCAGCCTTTCACTGATCCAGTCCCACAATAGACCCTGGCAACCTAAGTGTGTCCAACTAATGGATTAAGAAGGAGAGTCCCTGTTCTAAACCAGAGCATAAGTGTTATTTAAAATTTTGGATTTAAGTGTTTTTTTTTTTTTTTTTAAGATTTATGGCACAGTTGAAATGAGGTCAAGTAGAAGCACTAAAGAATTTAATTAGAAATGTCTTCGCATGCCCCCCTCCTCTCTGTAAACCCTGCATAGGTTGTCTCTGGAGAGCTTGAAGTCATTTGAGATGGCGTGTACTTTTTCTTTTTTTCTTTTTTTAATTCCTAATAAGAAGGAGGTCCAATCCCCTGCCGTGTCTTCAGTGGGAAATGCTGGGGATCTAGACAGCAGAGGCCGAAAAGGGAACAGCAGCAGGGCAAGGAAAGGGACGAGGGCCTTTCAGCTGGCCTCCACAAAAACATTCATTTATCCAGAACATTTCCTGAGCACTTTGTCTGTCTCAACGCGGTGCAAGGGGCTGGGAACTCTGATGGGAGCGAGATGCTGTCTGTACTCTCAAAGATCTCCTGGCTGAATGCAACAAACAGAGGCGACTAAACAAACACAAGAAAACAGCACCGTTGCTTAAACATCTTGGGAACCCGAAGGCAGGAGTGCTGGCCTTTCCCTGGAGAGCTCACTGGAAGGCGTGGCCTGGGATCTGGGCCTTGAAGGATGTGTAGGAGTTCTCAGTGGACCTACAGGAGGGAGATGCAGGGAAAGGAGACCCCAGGGAGAGGACACAGCGTGTGCCCTGACACAGACATGGGTGAGGATGGCTCAGCAGAGCTGAGTGGTGGTCAAACATTCTCTGGGACCTAGAGGACCAATTGGGAGCTACAGCAATTAAGTGTGCTACGGAGGAGAGGCCAGAAAGCCATTCAGTTTGGAAACCAGGTGCTTGAGCTGGGAGCTCTCCTCTTACCCTTTGAAGCTCAGGCTATGCCTGCCTCCCCCCTCCAACACAGATTATGGAAGCCTCAGGGTTTCAGCCCCTGGCTGGGCTCAGTGGAGTTCCAGGATGATGGTGCTGGTACCACTAAGGAGGGGGTCTCGAGAGGGGGACGGGAAGAATGCTTGGGCTCCGGGAGGCTCTCGAGAGGGGGATGGGAGGGATGCCGGGGCTCTGGGAGGCTTGGCTGGCAGTCGGGGCTGGGAAGGGTGTTTCCTGCGCTTCCTTCTGCTGCCGATTCCACTGTCAAGGAGTAGACCAAACAGCGTCAGTGACTGTGACTCTGATTGCTGTTGTGTGTGTTAGTCATTCGGTCATGTCTGACTCTCTGCGACCCCATGGACTATAGCCCACCAGGCTCCCCTGTCCATGGAATTCTCCAGGCAAGAATACTGGAGTGGGTAGCCTTTCCCTTCTCCAGGGGATCTTTCCAACCCAGGGATTGAACCCGGGTGTCTTGCATTGCAGACGGATTCTTTACTGCCTGAGCCACCTACTACCAGCGGCTATTGTGTGCCTAGGGTGCTGGGCGTTTCCTCTATTATGTTGACTATGTATAACAACCCTGCATGGTCTGGGATTTTTAGAGATTCACCTTCCTTGCTGCTCCACAGGGAAGAACCGTTAGCCGGTGTTAACTAAATCAATTCCTCTCCCTACCTACCCTGGAGCCCATGCATGGAGCTGCCCACATGAGAAGCAGCTTGATGCAAATCAAGGCTCACAGTTAGACTGGTTGCTTCGGTGGCTGCCACTGTGAGGACCACGTGGGGGAAAAATCTTCTTTCTCTACACCATGGGTGGGTTCTGTCTTGGGTTTATATTCTCGTGGACCAGACATCTTCCAAAGCAGGTGTTAAGAGAGGTAAATTGACTGCCAGTTGATTTGAAGATTCCTCCAGGGCATCCCAAAGTAAATTCTGCATATGCTTGATGTATCAGTCAGCTTTTGCTGCATAACAAAGCACCCCCTCCCCTCCAACTAAAGCAGCAATCATATCTATCTGTAGGCTGCGGGTCGGCTGATGCAGGCTGAGTGTGGCTCTAGGCTATGGACTGGGTTCATATCTACTTGATGTGACTCTCTCCTTTTTTTTTGGGGGGGGGGCTAGTGGTCCCCTGGGAGTACTCCCCTCGTGGTAGGAGGCAGGAGTGTGAAAAGGCAGCACTAGCAATGCAAGGACACTTTAGTCCCCTGCTTGTCTGTCTGCTCATATCACACTGCAAAACAGGGTCAGTGGCCAAGTCAGTGGTGAGGCTCATGTAGCTGAACTGCTTCTTACCCACCTAGGTCAGGACTGACCGAGGCACTGGGTGGGTTCTACATCTGGGGGGTTCGTATCAGCTAGCCCTCTGCCGCACCAGCCAAGGCAGGGGCTGTCCCTCCCTGCTCAAGGCTGGGACTGAGCATCACCGGTGTGCATCTTCAGGCCTAAGAAACACACCCTGCGGCTCTTTATTTGAAAGGGGCCTGGAGCAGACTTTTGCAAAATAAGTTGCTTTTCTAGATGAATCCAACTCTTCCTGCATTTGAAAAATAAATGTGCACTAAAAGTAATTAACGCATGTTGGTTCATGAATAATACACTATTTTACAACTATTTGCCGAGCATAATGAGACAAGCTACTAAATTGACAATGAATGTTCTATTATGTGATTGCCAACTGTTTTATAAGATACTGAACATATTCATTTCTTCTGCCATCGTGTGTATTATCAAGCTATTGCTTTTTAATAAATTAATTTTCCAGACATCTCTGGGGTCTTTGTTGGAAATCTGGCTGAGGGCGAAAATAAAATTAATTGTGTGGTCTGTGCAGAACTACCAGTGTTTGCTGGCTTACAAACAAAGTGTCACCACTGGCTGCCCCCGAAGCAGACCCTGCGTGTGGCACGCAAGTGTGAAGGGAGATGCCTCTTCAGCCCAGGATGGTGTGAAAAGACCAAGTGGTGCCTTGAAAATAAGAAGGTTGCTTCCCCTGTCAAGGTCTTTGGAGGCTGGGCAGATCTCTGTGAGCAGTTTCTTAAAATATTTAATGAAAGCAAAAATTAGCATTCAATCCTATTCTGTTCTGCATACTTATTTTTAAATCTGCTTGTCTACTATTTTTGAAACATCAGTGTTACTTCGTTGGGGAGTTTTCTTGGCATCCCAGCCCCTCCCAGTGAGGCACAGCGGGGTCTTCTCTCTGCTGATCCCACGTATCTGCATTTATCCCATCAAGGCCTCCATCGAGGGTACCTTCACTATGACATACCTCAGGCCCACAGCTCTGGGAGAAGGCATCCACATCCCTCTGTAAAGGGAACACTTAGGGCCAGTAGGTAAAGTCCAACGTGATCTTGTCCCCCTGCAGTTGTGTAAGGGTCCTGGATCACCTGTTTTTTGGATCTGCTTCTAGTCCCTAGTCTGAGCTCCAGGGTAACGCAATGCATTTCTCTCTGTGCATTTCATGGTATGACGTAGGAACTGCGATAGGAAGTGCTTAACAATTGTTTGCTGAGTGAATACATGACTCATCCTATACGTTTTGTTGCTGGTCAGTCGCTAAGTTGTGTCCGACTCTTTCTAGCCCCAGGAACCGTGGCATTCCTGGCTCCTCTGTCCTCCACTATCTCCCGGAATTTGCTCAGATTCATGTCCATTGAGTCGGTGATGCTCTCTAACCATCTCATCCTCTGTCATCCCCATCTCCTCCTGCCCTCAATCTTTCCCAGCATCACGGGCTTTTTCGAAGAGTCAGCTCTTCACATCAGGTGGCCAAAGAATTGGAGCTTCAGCTTCAACATCAGTCCTTCCAATGAATATTCAGGACTGATTTCCTTTAGGATGGACTGGTTTGATTTCCTTGCAGTCCAAGGGACTCTCAAGAGTCTTCTCCAATACCACAGTTCAAAAGCATCACTTCTTTGGCAATCAACCTTCTTTATGGTCCAACTCTCACATCCATACACGACTACTAGCAAAATGATAGCTTTGACTATATGGACCTTTGTTGGCAAAGTGATATCTCTGCTTTTTAACATACTACATGATTTTCCATTATTTAGGCAAAGATCCTTCTTCACTGCATGAAAACTAAGAATGGCCTGTCTTTATATTAACACTTTTCCAACTGTTACTGAACTGGAGTGTTATTTCTGAGATTTTTGCTGTGTCTAATCCTATCAAATCCTATCAAATAGGGGTCAGTTTGTGGGGAAAGCTTGGCTGCGTGATCACAGGGTGCCATAGAGAATAACTCTGGATATATTTATCTGGATATTTTAGTGTTCTCATTTATCTGATTTTTACCAAACCTCACACATGGTCGTGTGACATGGATGCCAGGTAGGGAAGGCTTAAGCCCCAAACCTGTGCCTAATGTTGGGTTAAACATGCTTCTAAGAGTCCTCTCAATTAACTCCCCCATGGTCTAGACTGGATATTGGACTATATCAGGACTCCAGATTTCTTTATATAATAGGGAGATTGTCAAGTTAATTAGGGAACATCCAAATCCTGGAATATTAATTCCACCAAAAGAGGAGTTAATAACATGGAGATGTTCTTGTACAAAGTCTGTACCTATAGAAAAGTTTAAAGTAAGCGTGGGAGTAGGAAGGACATTAGCCTAGATTCCTGTCCCCCGTGTTCATACCTTGCCAGCACAGCCACTTTAGTAGATCACAGTGTCTCTTGTCTTTTTTATGCATATATTGTCTACATGGTTGTCTTAACTCCATTATAATGCATTTTTTCCTGCTCTCTTTTCACAGTATAAATAGTCCTTTCTCTGCTGTGTTGAAGTGAGCCTGTAAACAGAAAGATAGGCATGCTGATGTCTGATAGACACACAATAATATATAGACAAAGATCACACTCAAATCAATGGGCAAAGTGTGTTGTTCCCTCTGTGCTTGCTGCTGAGGCCTCGGTCTTCTGTCCCACGGTGTAGGTCATTGTATTTTCACGTCTGCCAGCTTTTAGGACCTAGACCACACTCCTCTAATGCTTTCTCCTGGTGCACATCTGATATTAGCTTAGAAAACAAAATGCAGCCAGAACTTACAGCCACTGTTCCCCCTCGAAACCAGGCTGGAATACCAAAATGGTGCCATGTCCCTCCCCATCCTCAGCCAGGTCGTTAAATGATCTCCCAACATGCCGGGCTTGGGGCATGCCAGCGCCCTGTCCCAGAAGAGCCTGCTGGCACAGAGCACGTCCGGGGGTGGGGCGCTAGGGGGGCGGGGCGCTAGGGGGGCGGGGCGCTGGGAGGCGGGGCGGGAGGCGGGGCGCTGGGGGGGCGGGTTCTGTCTGGTTTCACATCCAGGTGGCGACAGCGCCTCCACTCTTCCTCCTGTTGGGCCTGGAAGCTACTTTTCCCCCTGTCCCCAGCGGTCAGACTAATTCGACTACACCAAAGAACATGACATTTCTGATTTTAATTTGCTTTGGGGGTGATTTTTTAAATAGATATTTGAACCAGACCAGCCTGACAAAGTGAAGCCAATTTCAGACACGTGACAATTATAGTTTTGGGGCAAAGAAGCATGACAGGAGGCGTGCCTGCCCCACAGCATTAGACAAAGACATCACTTAGGGGGAGGGGTCAGGAGCACGTGCAACCTTGGCTGCATGCTCACCCTCCCCACAGAAAAGCACATTACGGATCTCAGGGGCCCATCTCGCTGTTAAATAAGTGTCATTTGCCCAGGAAAGTTGGCCTTTCATCCTAGGATGTTAGATTCAGAAAAGCCACTCCACTGTGGGAAACTGACATCCATTACAAGCCTCTATCAACCGCTGTCCCAGGCTTGACTGATTCTTTCATTTTTAAAAGGAACCACATGTGTTCTTTCTGCCACTGCCAGGGGCACCCGCAGAAGCCAGGCCAAAGGACAGAACTCAGGGCTGAATCAGAGTGCCGGAAAGACCTCCCGATGGCATCGCCTCCTCCTGCGTCCCTTCCTCAGAAAGGTGCTGGGCAATTCAGTTCTAAAAAGTTAACAGGGATGGTTCTCAAAGCGAGCGCTTCTCTACACGTTCTTCAGGAAGCACAGGATCAAGTGCTAACATTCTCAATGGGTGATTGATGTTTACCTCGGCGTCGCGTGTTTATTATAATTTTTTTCCCATACGCAACTATCCTGCAAATTGATAAGAGTCTTTTAATTAGATGGTAGGACTGTGTGCTTAACACTGCATGCAAAAGGCCTATAAAAACAGAGTGAAATTTAACAGGCGGGTTGCCTCCGGCTCAGAGCTGCAGAAGTCAGCTCCTTCCAGGGGAAGGTGAACTGAGGGCCTGTCTCACCGCAAGTCTGGAAGCACCTTCCACCGTGAGGTGGAGCGATGGAGTCAGAGAAAGGTCTGGTGAAGCCGCTTCCCCTGGCTTTTACTCATGAAGCTTGTGGTGCAAGTACCAGGGGATCACACTGGTGGTGTTCTTATTTAGACCCAAAGTGGGTGGAGGAATTAGTTTGATGGTTTTCTTAGTTATTCATATTTCCTTGCCTCATGCTGTACTTCTTCCCAACTGGAAAGTAACAAAACTCAAAATTTTTACAAATTGAAACGTAGTTGATTTACAATGCTGTGTTAGTCTCAGGTATACAGCAAAGTGATTCAGTTATATAATTTTCTATATATATATATATTTCTTTTTCATATTATTTTCCATTATATATTACTACAAGGAATTGAATATAGTTCCCTATGATATACACAGTAGGTCCTTGGCAATTATCTATTATACATATAACAGTGTACATCCGTGAATTCCAAATTCTAATCTATCCCTCCTCTCTCCCCACTTTCCCCTTTGGTAACCATGAGTTTGTTTTCTATGTCCGTGAGTCTACTCACGTTTTGTAAAAAAACTTCACTTGTAGCATTTTTTAGATTCTACGTGTAAGTGGTACCATATGGTACTGGTCTTTGTCTGTCTTACTTCACTTGGTGTGAAAATCTCTAGGTCATCCGGGTTGCTGCAGATGGCACTGTTCTGTTCTTTTTGTGGCTGAGTAATATTCCATTGCATATGTGTGCACGTCTTCTTTATCCATCTCTCTGTCGATGGTCACGTAGGTTGCTCCCGTGTCTTGGCCACCATAAATAGTGCTGCTATGAGCGTTACAAGCGTGCGGTTCTTTTCAAATCCGTTTTCTCTGGATGTATGCCCAGGAGTGGGATTGCTGGATCGTACGGTAGCTCTTAGCTTTTTACGGGACTCTGTGCTGTTCTCCACTGCAGTTGTACCCGTTTACCTTCCCATCGGCAGCGCGGGAGGGCTCCTTTTCTCCCCAGCCTCTCCAGCATTTCTTGTTTGCAGACGTGTTGATGCTGGCCGTCCTGACTGGCTGTGAGAATGACGGTGTGGATTTGCGTTCCTCTGACAATCAGTGATGTTGAACGGCTTTCCGTGTGCTTTTGGCCACCTGTACATCTTCTCTGGAGGTGTAAATATTCCCCTTACGGTTTTTGGATGAGTGTATGTGTTTAGAATAATGTAAGACATATAACTTTACTTTTCTAACAGTCTGTTTTCTTAAAACTTTGCGTTGACAGAGGTCAGGGAGATAAACAAACAAAATCAATACTTCCATTTATCATTTGGTTCAAACTTTTAGCAAGCAATAATAAAACAAAAAGTGGAAAGGGACTTGGCGTCCATCCGCGGTCTGGGTTCTGCAGGGGCTGGGTGTGAGCGCTCAAGGTTAATGGGTATGCTGAGGTGGGAGGTAAGTCACTCCGACCTTGGCAGCGTTATTGCTGCGCAGAGGAAAGGCTCTTGTGGAAAGCTGACCTGGCCCAAGCCGGCGGGAGGGGGTACCTCTGCACAGGCCATAGCGGGAGGACTAGTTCAGACAGAACTGCCAAGAGACCCCAAGTACTCTCGCACACCTGCCCCTGTGGGATGAGGCCCTCAGACCCCGCTCTCTTCCTGTGGAACTCAAAAGCCATTTCGCTGGTGTAGTGTCGGCCCAAGAACCTTCTGGAGGATCAGTCACTGGGCCCACAGCTGAGCCAGAACGCTCCAGAGGCAACCGGCACGTTTTACAAGCTTTGGCACGTTCTGTGCTTTTATAACTTTTTTATTGGGCATACTCTCATTGTAGAAAATGCGGGGAATACAGATAGGCATAAAGAGGAAAAGGCACGTATGTGTCCTCTGCCCAGAGACAACCACTGTTAACACCTCACAGCTCTCTCTCTTACAATATGTAATTTACATGCACAGAAACACAATACCTTATAGACTTTTATAGCCTATGTCTTTCACTTAATATGTTAAAAACATCTTTTCACTTAATTGAATTTTTTCCAGAACATCATGGTGGTCAGAGAGCCCTGACCCCAGCTGTTGGACATTTAAATTGACCTCAGGTGTTTATTGCTGTTGCTGTTGTCGTTGTTATTATTAATCATTGGTTTAAGAAAAACGTGTCTCTATATCCTGGAGAGCAATGCCCTGTTAACAAAACACTATCTTTAAAAAACAACAACAACAACAAAAAAAACCAGGGGCCTGTGTTCAAAACATTTGAAATTAAACATATTTAAATCATTGTTAGTAACTATACTTCTCAGATCCAGTAGTACGTTAATGGAGTTTTTGAATTCCCAAACTCCTGATATGTGTATACACACACACATACACACAGTCACACATACACACCTATCATCTGTGCAGACTGGGAGAACTGCCCTGCTTCAGAGTTCTAAACTTTGGAACTTGAATTTCTAGGTCAAGTGTTCTGGAGTTTGTATTACTAGTAATGCTCACTGTGATTTTATTTTAAATAGTACTTCTTAACATCATTGCTAATAGTACCAGTTGTTCAGTTGAGAGCATATCTACCTACCTGTCTATATGTTGCTTTTCCTCCATGCCTTTTACTTCTCTATTTTGAGAGTGTGCTGAAGCTGTGAAGGCTTTGGGAATATTTAGGGAGATTTATGTGGGCTTCTAGAAGGTTCTGGAATCTTGTTCAGGAAATGGGATGGTCTGACTGAAATTCTCCCTAAATCATCCAAGAAGGAATTTAGCCTCTGTCCCTGAAATGAGCTTGAAGGCAGTCACTAGTGAGAGTGAAAAGCTAGGGCTTCATCATCAGCCCTTCACATCTAGGCCCCACCAGGTAAATCTCCCCCAGGACCAAGTCTAAGGGGCCAGCCCTGCCTCAGCGAACTGCGCCAAGAAGTCCGAACACACGCCGTCCCGGCCAAGACAGTCCTCAGACTTGCTCAGTACGTCCCGAAACAGCCGCACAGTGAATACTGTGATGCCTTCAAAGGCTGGCAAAACCAGCTGACCCGGAATTGAGCTGGGTTCTGTCGCGGTCAGCCCTTTCGGGTTTCGCTGGCACACTGCTCCTGCCCTCTCCTGTCCCGGTCGCAGAAGCAAGAGCTTTCTATCCCAGGAAACTTGCACGGCCAGCCCCGAGAAGAAGGCCGCCAAACCCCAGACAGGCAGAGTATCGGGGCAAAATAAACCAACCGCCAGCACGCACACCTGCCCTGCTCCAGGAAACTCTGGGCAGAGGTCAAAACCAGCCCTGTGGGCAGCCCGGAAAAGGTTTCCCGACAGGAGGTAACCCGGAGGCTTAAAAACACCCCCGCTGTTTGACCCTACATTCCCTTTGGAGCCCGTGGTAAGAAATAAATCAAACTGGTCTCCCCAGATCTTATGCACTTCTGTTTATTAAAGCATTCTATGTATCAGTGAAAATACAGCAATGAGGGAAACAGCTCTGCAGTCGGTAACAGCGCAAGGCTGAGGTGACTGTGGTGCGCCTGTTTGCTGAATGCAGGATCGTAAGGGCAGTGGGAGATGTATCCAGAATTTATTTACTTTAAAATATATAAAACCGTATGTGGAGTATAATTGTATTATATAAAACTGAAAAGATACAAATAAACTCGATTGCATTTTTTAAAAAGAGAGAAAGGGAATACATACATCAGAACAGTCACAGTGGTTGTCTTTGAGGGGTGAGACTGTGGGAATATTTGTTTTCCTGATCTTTTCCCCCAAATTTAAATGCTGGAAGTACATTTCAACTTTCTAATGAAAACAGCAAACAGTAATACATTTTATAGAAAAAAAAATATTATTCAGCAATGATTTCTAAGAACAACTGTATTTAAATACAATGATAGACCTACTCCCACCTTCAACCAATCTCACAAGTCATATTTAAAGAGTATAGAGAGAGAATAAAACTATATTCGAGTGGATTGCTAATGAACACCCATTTGTTCAGCTTAGAAAAAATCTAAACAAGTGTGTACATAGAAAATAAAACAAGGGGGAGATGAAGTTGGAGGGGTAAGAGAAACCGCAAATGCATCTTGGGGTTGGGACACGGGGCTGAGAGATTAAGTGACGGGCACAACATCACACAGGAAGTGGTGGCCTCGGCCTGCAACGGCTTGGAGCGGGTCTTGGGTCCCCAGCCCGAGATGGGCCGTGTCGCGGCAGTGATAAGCACCGGATCCCAGCCTAGTACTAGAATGGCGGTCAGTGACAAGGGCCCGCACCTTCCGCTATGCAGGAAGGAACTCCCACAAAGACAGAAAGTGGTGAAACAAAGTATCAGTAAGAGGAAAAAAAGAGTGCAGGACGTGGGGATAGACACACGGGCAGACTCGGGGGAGAGGCCCTGTGTCGCACCCTCGTGGCAGTCTGCATTACTTTTATGGGGTATTTCTTCCGGGTTTCCCTTGGCCGATCATTCTGATTTGCCTGGTTCACAGTCTGTGTTTGGTGTATCTCAGGATCCTCCCATGTGTGGACACCCATCTCTTAGCCAAGGTGGATTTTACCAAAAAGGCGTCTGGGTAGAACATCACTTGATATGACTCCTGATTGGCCTCCAACGAAACTTTTCTGCTCATGTCTGGTCAGGGAGGTCTCCTGACTTTGAGAATGAGAAATATGTGCTCTGGGCAGGGCCCAGCCTTCTCCCTGAATTGTCCTGCTTTTCTTGTCTTGGAGTTTCAGTCCAGAGGGGAGGAATCTCCAATCACTTTACCCTGGAGGGGGGCCATCTGCCTCCTTGAAATATTTGAATATTTTCCTCACTGGTTAAAAGGGGACAGTGACATTTCATTCAAAACTCGTGAGGTTTAAATGAGCAAAAACAGCATTTCAGGTTATGTGCTTTGCACAAAGTAGTGGTGAGGACTCAGGAAATTATACTTTATCAAAGTGGACTTTCTCACCTAAGGGACCCAACAGCCAATGAGAAATTGTCACGACTCCAGAGTAAAACAGCCAGCCCTTAGTGAACCTTAGATAAAGCCAGAAGCTGGAGGAAGGCACAGGGCCTCTTCCATCTGAGTAAGTGATGAAGGGCGTCTGTCTGCATAGACCTATCAAGATGCAGCAGGCCCTAGCCTTGGAAACAGATCAGCCTAGAGGGGAGACAGTCATTCTCAGCAGTGTGATGCCTAGGAGCAGCCAGGGGGTTAGTACGTAAGCCGGCAGGAGCCGTTCTGGTTTGGGCCAGTATGCAGATGGGGCCCAGGTCATGCTAGGGTTGGTGACGAAGGCACCACAGGCAGGACACTTACTGCTGGAGGGATGGGATAAAGATGTCCTGGCATGGCTGACGTGTTCCTGCCCAGACAGAATGCAGCCTCACCTAAAATGTCCATTCTAATTACGACCGTGAACTTGGCCCGGTGGGAAAACAAAAGACAAAATGCTTGTACTTTAAATAAGGAGACTGATTGCTCAGGGGTATTCTATGTAAGTAGCTATAAACTGTGACAATAGAAAGTGAAAATGTTTTTTAAAAAAAATTAAATACCAACACCCAGGGCTGATGAGGTTGTTAAACACACGCGCACACACACACACACACACACACACACAAAACAACAACCCAGAAATATGTACCTTCTGCTGGCTGTAACCCTTCCACATGGCACATGGAAGCGAGCAGCAAAAGCCAAACAAGAGCTGTTAGACCCAAGAGTTTCAGGGGTGCCTATGGATGCTGGAGAGCACGGTCAACAGAAGGGAGGAACTGGATGGAGACAGATGCAAGTTACACCATTGTTCTAACAGCAAAAACTAGAAACAGGCTGAATGTCCCAGAGCATGGGATTCCCGCTGACGCCCCCAACCCAGCAGGACGACACGGGAGGACTCCATTAAAATAAGTGACAACGGAGAAAGAAAGTGATTTTGTTGCGGCGGGGGGGCGGGGGGGGGGGGGAGGCGCCAAGGACTGTGAAGCAGAGCGGAAAACCTCTGTTAGGATAGTGGTGTCTGACTGAGCCTGTCTTTTCCTTTTTAGAAATTGCCTTTATCGTTAGTACAGCATCTCATCAAGTAGAATTCAGAGTTTTTTTCAGTCATCATGTGGATAATATTTTGTGATATTATTATTCTAAAATGAATTCAAACTAGTTTGGATCCGTGGAAAGGCACAAAAAGTTAACAGGGTAAATATTGCTATTTTTTCTTGAATTAATTTTAAAAGTTTTTTTTAAAAAAATTTTATTGGAATATAGTTGATTTACAATGTTGTTAGTTTAATGTGTAGAACAAAGGGAATCAGTTCCACACGTACATATATCCACTCTATTTCAGGTTCCTTTCCCATGTAGGTTACGACGGAATCAGTGAGTGCGGTTCCTGTGCTCTACGGTAGGTCCCTGTTAGTCATCTGTTTTACATGCAGCAGTGTGGATATGCCAGTCCCTATCTCTTCATCCATCCTCTGCTCCCCCCTCCCTTTGGTAACCGTAAATCTGGTCTCGAGGATCAGGAAAAGAGTTCATTTATATAATACAGCTATTTTAGATGCTTGTTTTAAAATGTAAATTTCTTTGGGGATATACATATATATGTGTACATCTACAGCTGACTCACTTTGCTGTACAGCAGAAACTAACACTGTCGAGCAGCTATGCGTCAACCGAAGTTCACGTGAAAGGTGAGCTTCTCGACATGGTGCCCACGGGCGGCCCGGACGTGCAGCCATTTTGCAGCAGGCTTCGGGGCCCAGCGCTGACCCGAATGAAAGTAGTCAGGCCCGCTTCGTGGAGGTTCAAAACAAAACCACGCATCACCCCATTTTAAAGAGCAAAACCACAAGCCACAGCTTCAGTCACTGCCGTGGCCGCTTCAGTTTCTTGTTTCCTATTGATCAACGGCAGCAAAGTGTCCCTGCATGAGCCGTGCACATGGACGCCAGCAGCCTTTGGGTGTCAAGACTCAGGGAGAGCAAGCAGCTCACTGGAGAAGGCCGGTGGGCACTCTGGCTCCCTCTCACTGGCCTGGGTGGAGGCTGTGGCTCCGGTGCCATGGTGCCAGACCCTGGCCACTGAGTCCCCTGGAGGCCAAACCCAGGGAGGGAAGCCGGGCACAGACCTGCTCAGAGCCAAGCAGGAGAGGGGGTCTGCAGGGCCGGGCCCGTGCTGCCAGGTAACGGCACAGAACGGGCAGGCTTCGCCCCAGATGCGGGGCACTGGGAGGAGAACAGGCCCTGGGCCGGCACAGGCCAGTCTTGCTGTGTGAACAAGCCCCTCATATCCATCTATTCAGGGACGTGCACGGGGGTCTGCAGCACCCCCCTGCAGCGGGGTGCAGACCGTCGTCCTGGCCCCGCAGGCTGACGCTGCCCCTCGGGTCCCCAGCCCGGGGGCTGTGGGCAGGCCGCTCTGCCAGTCTCATCATCTGAGCACAAAGTGGGAAGGTGGCTGTGACTTTAGCAGAGATTGCCAGCTCTGGTTATTATTGCTCCAGGCTCCCTATTGGGTTTCACTCCCTTGTCTCCCCCAATTACCTTGTCTGCTCTCAGTCACTTTAGTGGGTCTTTACATGGCATCTTTCTGGGGTGGGGGGCACAGAGTGGCAACTGGCACATAATAAACAGCACCTGAAAACAGCGGTGGTGATTATGGAAGACTAGGTTTATATTACATACACACACACACACACGTGTACATACACTAATATATATATATGTATTATATACGTGTGTGTGTGTTGCACATACATATAACACATGTGTGTGTTTCTGTGTGTATGATATGTCTATATATACGCACCATGACAGATGGTAAACAATAATCATGGGCTTAACTAAGCAAAAACCAAAAAAGGAGTGAGGCTTTATCTGTACACTTGCTCACCTGTCCAGGCATTGCCCCACAGCATTAGCCAAGGAAGTGAGACGTGTCTGGCAGGAGCAATGACCCACAGGGACTGGTACCGTCTGACCCCGTGGACTCAGGGCGTAAGGGGAGAGAGGAGGCCTGGCTTTGTTCTGGGAGGGGTCTCTGGTTATCAAGCAACCTGGAGAACTTTTGGTCAAGTTGATGATGACCTTGGGTGCTGTGACCACTCCTGTAGACCCAGGATCTAGACATTTTATAGCTCATTTTATAGGTGGGGGTGTCACCCTAAACTTTGAATTTCCGTAATGTGGTGCTTGGTGTGTCTGTTGGGTGCATGACTGTATGAAGACTTGGTCTGCGTGACTTAGCTTGTCCTTGAAGTATAGTTAATTTATAGTGCTGTGTTAGTTTCTAGTGTATAGCAGGGTGAATCAGATATATATGTACTTTTCTACTCTGGTTTATTACAAAATATTGAATATAGTTCCCTGTGTTATATAGTAAGTAGGACATCGTTGTTTGTCTATTTAAATATAGTAGTGTGTATCTGCTAATCTCAGACTCGTAATTTCTCTCTCCTAACCCCTCTTGCTACCCTTTGGTAACCACAAGTTTGTTTTCTATGAGTCTGTTTGTCTATTTTATAAATAGGTTTATTTGTACATTTTAGATTCTACCTATAAGTGATGTGATATATGGTATTTATCTGACTTACTTGACTTAGTAGGATAATCTCCAGGTCCATCTGTGTTGTGGTAAATGGCATTCTTTCGTTCCTTTTTTATGGCTGAGTAATATTCTTTTCTCATCTTCTTTACCTGTTCCTCTATGGATGGACATTTAAGTTGCTTCCACATCTTGGTTATTGTGGATCGTGCTGCTGTGAATGTAGGGTGCATGTATATTGTGAAATTCTGGTTTTGTCTGGGCGTGTGCTCAGGAGTGGCTCTGGTTCTAGCGTTTTAAGGAACCTCCACACTGTTCCCCACAGTGGCTGGGCCAGTTTACATCCCCACCAGCGGGGTCGATGGCTTTAGGGAGCTCTCGGTTGAGGGGCATGCTCGCCTCCTCTCGTCAAGGTCCCTCAAGGATTCTGTTAAGGGGGAATATAGCTAGATGGGAGGATATAGCCAGGCTGTGGACCCCTGGAAAGCAGTGGGTCTGAGTGCACACAGAGCCAGAGGCCCCAGACGACAGTGTCAGGATGGAGACTGGTGGCACATGCCCCTCTGCCCCACCTTCCTGGTGTGTGAGCAGAAGCATTGTCTCCATGTGGCCAAAGAGGCCCTTCCTACATCTCTGCGGGAATGGCCTGGAAGCCCAGGTGTGAGTGATGCAGGACCGGGGCAAAGGGCCTCAAACCACCCCCATCCTCATCACTAGACACTGCCTACTCACCGAGAGCCCGGTCATCACAAAGGGAACACATCGTGAGGCCTGAAACGGCCCACTGTGCATAATAACAAAACTTCTTAAGGTGAAATTTAACAACAGTCATTTTTCTCTTTCTCTCTTCAACAGAAAATATGATGCTGGCATGCTAATTGCGTGAGACAACTCGGCCCACAGACAGCCACAAAGCACAAAAACAAAACAAACTCAGAGAAGACATGAGAATGGTGTTTTCCTGGCGTCTACAAGAAGCGCTTTATTTTTTCCTCTAGATTGCTTTTCTAAAAAAAAAAAAAACAAAAACAAAAAAACAAAACACGAAACTGAAACAAACAGTTAAAGGAACAAGACAAAGTTCAGGTGATCATATTCAAGCATGTTCTTTTATTAAGCGTAGGATGGAAGGGACGAGAGGATGCGGAAGCAGGATGCTGAACAGATACGCGGGGGCCGTGCACCTCTGTGACGGGGTCCTTCCTGAAACTGCGGGAAGGATGAAGGGAACGGCTTTTTATCCCCCAGCCACCAAACACCTGGGGCATCCTTAGGGGTGCCAGGCCCCCTTTCCCGCCCGGCGCGGTGTTCAGGGGGTGGCCTGTGAGGTCTGCTTGCTGTGAGCTGAAGAATCCTTTGCGCTGCTCCGGCAGTGAACCAGTGCCCTGCGACACACTCCCTGCCCGCACCACCTGTTTCTCAGCGTCCCCTCCGCCTCGGTGGGAACAAGGGCCAGAGGGGGCCTGTCCAGGACTCAGACTGGATCAGGATGGAATAGTGATCTCGCAGATGAGTGTGTGAAGGATAAACACCGGCTCTTTCTTCCCCGGACAGGAGAAAGCCTGCTCCTGGCTACAGTGTGGCCATGGGTGTGTGGCCATGGGTGTGTGGCTGGGGTGGTGGCTGGTGGGACGGGGTAGGGGGGGGCACCGGGGACCCTGAGTGGTGAGAACTGCACGTGCTTCTGCGGTGGGATGGAGAGCCTGCCTTTGCCCGTGTGAAGGCAAAGTTTCACCGTCACATGGGCCATTGCCAGGGCAGCAGAGGGACCTCGGTTGCCCCCAGCCCTGGACAAGAAGTATCGCCCCTTCTCCCCACCAACGCCCTGCTCCCCAGTGGTACCTAACGCTGTGTGATCTGACGCACCAGTGCTTACATCCTGGGCCTCTGGTGGGTCTGGGTCGGGGGGACATGGAAGGCCGCGGGGTGAGAGGTGGGGGGGGAGTCCAGCGGGGTGGGCGTCGGGCCAATGGCCGTCTAGGAGGGCGGGCCACCGGGCACCCCCTGGAGCAGCCGCTCACTGAGCGCCCACAGGGCCCGCGCTGAGTCTTCGCTCTGGGCTTCGGCCGACGGCAGGCAGCGGCAGCAGCTGTTGAAGTACATCCCTCCCAGGCCCTCCAGCTCCGGGGCGACAGCGCAGTACACGGTGGTGGCGGCTCCCTGTTGCTGCAGGGCAGAGAGGAGAGACAAGAACGAGCGCGTCAGAAGAGAGGCGGCGGGGGCTGTCCTTCACAGGGAGCGCCCTCCCCACCTGCTTTGGAGGCCACTGGACCTCAGCAGCGGCCGCGAACCCAGAGGTATGGCGGGGCCGTCCTGGGACAGCATCATGGACTCCGCCTGGAGCACCGGTGTGACTTTTCACACCTCATGCGGGAAAAGGCTTTGAACACAACATGCCTCTCAGCTCGTCGCATCACATGCCTCTGCTGACAACGCAAGCAGGGTGGGATCCTTGCCAACCGGCAGGAAGAAACCCGTCCAACCTCCTGACTGCAATGCATGATGTCATGTGACACCAAGATGTTTTTACGAGACTTCTGTCTGAGCTAAACCTGCCGCGCTCTCGTGGCCCAGCGGGTGGAAAGCCAAGCAGGACCAGCGCCAGCTGTGTCCTTGTCCTTTGCCCATGGTGCTGTGAGGGGAAGGCTTTGGATGCAGTGTGCAAACATGTTCCCCACCGTACACACGTGCCTCCTGCAGACACGAGACACAAATCTGTGAGTTGATCAGGATCCTGGAGACCTTTCTATGAATGTCACATCCTGCCCGTACCTGCAGGAGGACAGCGGCTTGAGGGTCCACCTCCTCACAGCCCACTTCTAAATGCACGTCGTAATGAGTGCCATTGATCACTTCCGACTGACCTTTTGAGTAACAGCTGGCGCTGTGGCTGGGGATGTGTGTGCCGACGGGGCACCATATCACCCGGCTGACAGGATGCTGTCAGGGAGGCTGGGAGGAGGGCAAGAAATCACTTTGCTTTGCGAGCCATAATTAAAAATAATAGGCTGGTGCTCGTAGGGAGACATGGTTGGCACGGCTCTAATTTAAAACCAATACAGTTTATCTGGCATCTTCTGATTATTTATGTGCACCACAGCCCTTGCTGCATCAACTAATTATCAGGTGAAGGGGTGGGGAGGCAGAGGAGAATCAGAGAAAGATAACGGGCGATAAGGTCACCATTAGGAAAACACTGAAGCCCTCTGTGGGAGGGTGAAGCGCGTTCCTGCCACCGGAAAGCTGACCCTCTCCTGCCTCTTACAGACTTCACACCAGGCCCCACCAGAGGGCTCGGGGGAGAACCTCCCCCGCCACGCCTTGGATTGTGTGTCTATGGTTATGCCCATAATCACCGGGAGCCCAGGGCATTCTGAGAAGTGAGGTCTCGGGGTGTTTACCGTTTGAGGAAAGTACTGTGAAACAGACTTGGGGGTTGTTTTGAAGAGGACGGTACTTACTGAATTTGTCTGAAAACCAAGAAGCCAAATATACAAGTGACATGATTGTTAGGGAGGTGGGTGGTGTGGCGTAGGCACGAGATGAACGAGATGGAGGCGTGAGTTCTGAGCCTGGGGCTGTCCACTGTGCTGGACAAGACCCATGGATCCAAAGTTTGAACCCCCGGCGTGACCTGAACCAAATGGGCATCGGTTGGTTGTCCCCCAACCCTCTCAGCCACGCCCATTCCCCAGACAGCCAGCTGTGCGCTTGGATTCAGCTACTTCTTTTCAGACTGATTTTGTGCGGCCTAGGTCTGATGAACCCAAGTCCGCATCACTCCGATTCCCTTCCGCTGAGCTGTTATTCCTAGTAACCCTTAGATTAGCATCCAGCACGTTTATCTAACCAGGTTCAAGGGCTCATCCGAGTCCCCTGCACCCCGTGTGGGGCAAAGGGCAGCGGGGTGTCCTCTAGAGACGGATGGAAGACTTGAAGGGCTCGTCCCGCCCACCCAGGCCAACTACCACCTCGGCCTTGATTCTCAGAATGCTGCTGCTGGGTGGAGATGGTGCTCAGGAATATTCTGGACATCTGTCTTAGGTTTCCGCTGTACTCTGCAAATCCCAAACCCACCAAAGAGCAGTCAGGGGGTTTGTCATGAGCTCCCAAGTAGCGAGAGAGTCTGCTCACCCCAAGATCCAGGCCCCCCCACCCCGCCCCAGAGTGGCTATAATATCAGCATTCATACATCGCAACAAACTGGCCTTTCACAAGCTCCACCAGCCCTGACAAAGGATCAAAGGTGGCCACTGGGGAAAGCAACAGACGGAATTCTTCCAAACCCAATGCAATCTTGCGCCACTCTGACCTTCTAAAATGCTATCATGGTACACTCTCGTGTGGTGGGATGGTATTTTTGCAGAGAAATTTGGCACTTAGACTGATTCAGAATCGAGCTGATGAGGGAGCTGGGGGCACACGCATTTTCCCCCCATGGAATCTGAAAGCAATTGAAGCTGGCCTCATTTCGGGTAAACCTCCACTTGGCTACCACGCCGAAAACCATAAATCTTAGAAATGCCCAATCTTTCATCAAAGATTGGGTGGCTTCGAGGCCTTTGCCACTCAGCTCAGAGTGGTACGCAAGTTAGATCTCGTCACCACCGGTGCCGGTTCTGTGCGAGAAGCCAGTACCGCAGGGCACCTGAAAGCAAAGACCAGCTTCTCCCCTCCGAAGACCAACTGTGCACGCCTGGCAGAGACCAGACGGTGAACAGGGGACTCCGACGGCAGCACCCGGGGTCCATCTTTGTATGGTCGGAGGCGATGACACTCCAACAACAAGTGCTAATTGCTGGCTCGTTGGCTGTTTGGCCTGCCTATGCTCGAGAGAGAGACGGGAGCTACATTAGCAACTCTCATTAGGAAATAAGCTGGCGTGGCTGCTACAAGAGAAAACGTTTTTAAACTGATAGAAGAAAAATTTTTAAAGCTCACTTTCATCACCGTCAGATGACTTTCATGCCACTTTGTGGAGGGCGGGGGGACATCAGCACATAATTCAGAGAAGATGAAAGCGCCCCATAAAGGAGACGATGTTAACAACTCTGTTATGAAATATCTGAGGCTGTGCCTTGCTTCCTTTCACCACTGCTTGCTGATCTGCTGTGATAAGATAATAGCAGTATCTTGACATACAAACGTGGGCTGGGGCGGGGGGTTCCTCTCAGTGATTTTAAGAACAGTTTATGGGGAGTCTGAGCCCTGGGGCGCAGCAAGTCTGTCCTGCACCAGGGGTAGAGAGGGAGGGTGTGGATCACTGTGGGGGGTGGGCGCGGGGTGGGGGCTGAGGATTTCTGGGAAGCCGGGAGAATCTTTAATCACGCCTAAATGCCATTTCTGATTCAGTCAAACGTCTGCGAGCTGCCCGAGGAGAACGACACCATCCATCTCCATAGCGTATGTAAAATCACCCGGGATTCTTGTTTGGGATTTTTAAGAGTATCTGGGTAATGAGGGTTCATCATTCTCTTTCAGAAATC
This sequence comes from Bos indicus, assembly GCF_029378745.1. Lineage (NCBI taxonomy): Eukaryota > Metazoa > Chordata > Mammalia > Artiodactyla > Bovidae > Bos > Bos indicus. Next base: position 6,788,712 of record NC_091777.1, on the reverse strand, counting down.
AGTTGTCAGCTGAGCGGCACCGTCTCCAACTACAGAAAGGTGGGATTTAGACAGCGGTTTGCTATTTGTTTATTGTTGGGGCCTTGAGATCTAAACTATCCATCCTCCCCAAGCCCTTGGTTGGGATGAATCTGTTGAAGTAGCCGCTTTTCATCCACAGTTGTTTGATAACCACTAGCCATCAGTTTGCAGCCATCAGCAGGGACTACAGATGAATATTGACTCTTTGAAAGAGAAAGTTATGGGAGTTTCAGATCGACAATCCAGGCTTAAAGAAAACCACCCACATAGTAGTATTTGTGATGCGTCGGTAGGTTCCCTAATATAGCTCACGTTTTGATAAGGACATGTTACAGCATTATGCTTAGTTTTCAGGTTTCTCTAGTTTTATAATGCATGCTTCTTTAAAAAAAAAAAAAGAATAGATTCCTGTCTTAAAACAGATTTAACTCTGAGACATAAAAAAGCAGACGCACTGTCACGGGTGTCTGTGTGGTCAGTGGTTTTGAGAGCAGGCAGGGGTCCCACAGCTGCTTCCCCAGGACCGAGGCAGGACCGGGGACCCACGGCGGGGAAGGAGCGGCCCTTCTGGGTGGGCGCTGAGGAGGCGCTGGGTTCCTGGGACAGAGGACCTTGCCAGCGCCACAGAGGAGGAGACGGGTGCTTCTCTGAACCCCCAAAGCTTCCCCCTGTTGCTCATCTGCGGTCTGTGGGGTGCGGCAAACACTTCCCCAGGGCAGGAGCAGTCGCGCTCCGGCAAGTACGGCGAGTGCTTCACCACGGAGTGCGGCAGACGCGGGCAGCGGACACGGGTCCCGTGGGACACCCCGTCTCCCAGGCATTGCTTAGTCGCTCGGTCATGTCCAAGTCTTTGAGACCCCACGGACTGTAGCACACCAGGCTCCTCTGTCCATGGGGACTTCCCAGGCCAGAATCCTGGAGTGGGTTGCCATTCCCTTCTCCAGGGGATCTTCCAGACACAGGGATCGAACCTGTGTCCCCTCCACTGCAGGTGGGTTCTCTGCCGCCTGAGCCACCAGGGAAGTCCTGCCAAAAGTTTCCAACCCCCTCTCCTGGTTAATTGTGGTGCAGTATTTCAGATTCATCTCCTGAGACCGTGGGGCTGGGAACACAGCTGTTCCTCAAACAATACTGTTTGGTTATGGAGAGAAACCAAAGCAAGCTGCTCCACAAGGATGGGTGTACCCTACTCACCATCTGAGAACAGTCTTTTAAGCCGACAGACGAGCCATGTGTTCCCAGAGACGCCCAGCGTGCATGGCAGTGGGGCTCCCCCCCGGGGGACCATGACCAGTACAGAGCCCTCGGGCTTGGGTGTGGAGTCCCGCGCTCACCAGGAACAGACCCACGTCCTCCAGGAGGCCGAGAGGTGGGAGAAGATGGAGATCGTGACTCGAGGGGACTCTCGGCCACCACCTGGGCGAGCTGTCCCAGCCTGTTCAAGCGGTGACGATGGGGGCACCGACCGCGAGCCTGCACTCCCCTGGTGCTGGGCAGGGAGCTCTGTGATGGGCATCACGTTCTAGCTCCAGGCAGCTCTACAGGCTGGGGATGGTCGCCATCCCCACCTACAGAGGAGCCCACTTCGTACCTGAGCTCACACGCCACTCCTCCGGGGCCACATCGACCGACCCCAGGAACCCAGAGCAGCTGCGACAGGAAGCCGCCTTCCCGCGCCCGCACTCCCGTCTGCACACCACGCACCCCACGCACCCCACGCCTCCTGGGCGGTGGAGTCGCCTCAGGGGCCCCCTCCCTTTCTCCCAGCCGGGCCTGGCTGAACCCCCGTGTGCGGCCCTGACGTGGCTGAAGATGAAATGTACTCACAGGCTGTCAGGCGCTCACCCGGGAAGCATAAGGAAGAGATTTTCCCACTGTTGATTTAGGCAGGCCACTAAATTGAAATTATATCCATTTGGATTAACAAAACTGAAGACTCAACGCCACCTCGGAAGAGCCAAGAGCCAATGACCCCTAACAAAGCCATCACCTGATTTAAAGTGCCACCTCCACCCGCCCGACTGGACCAGCCAGGAATCCACTGCTCCTAAACGACACGGACGTTTTCCAAAGTGTGAGTGGAACTACAAGACCAGGGAAACCCAAGCAATCTCCAGCTTATGAGTTCACAGATGTGCAAACGGGTGTGGCCTTTTGGAGGGTGCCACCTGACATGTTCCAGCCGGTGTGCAGAGGAGACTGCCCTGTCTCCCCTCTCCTGCCCCCAACCCCCGGCCCCGATTCATTGTCAACAAACTCATCCCTACAAATGCCTAACCACTGACGTGTCCAGACAGCGCACACTTAGATACAGGCAAATTCCTTCTGCAGGGATCAAGGGGTAACTTCCTTCACAGCCCTCAGGAGGTTTGCTAACACACAGGCTGTCCTCAGGATTGGTTACAGGAGGGAAATCCAGACTCAACTTCTTAAACAGAAACAGGGAGGCGGGCCAGGAAAGAGGCTGGAAAAGTCGGCGACAGTGCACTGGAGAATCCCTAGGATCACGTTCAGTCCTGAGCTTGATGGAAGAGAAGGTGCACCTTCCGCAGTGTGCAGGGGCCTTCATCTCTCGCTAAGAGAGTCACGAGGGTGGAGGACCTCAGAGGTCCCTTCCCAGGGGCTGTCTCTCCCGTCCTTCCCCGGGTGGCACAGGACGCAGTCTAGGAGAGCTCTGTGGCAGGTGCTCTGGAGGAGAGTGAAGCCGTGGGTCATGCCAGCCCATCACCACCAACGCGCCTGGTCCTGGCACAGGACACAGCCCCAGGAAGCAGATGCCCATCTAGGGAGATGTCTGGGGCGGGGGCACACAGGGGACAGAGGCTCCAGGGAGCCGCGTACGTTCACAGGCCTCTGCTGGGAGAGAAGCCGACGACATGGACGCTTTCCCGTTTGCAGTCCAGGAACCCTAAATCCTCGTCAGGCTACAAAAGTCACGTGGTATCCTTGACAAAAGTCACTCATCTCTAGCAAGATCATCAAGGAGGCTGAAGAGACTGACTTGAAGACCAGGGAGGAATGAGTTGGGAAGTTAGGAGAACAGTTGCTACGATGCTCTGAGAAATCTGTGGAAGCAAGCCCAGGGACCAGTGGGCTCAGGATAGAAAGCTGGGAAGGCTTTGTGAAGGCAGAACAAATGTCTTCCTGAGCCTAAGTTAGGGGAGGGAGAGGCAGCCACTTTCAGCCATCCGCAGAGGCCCGAGCCGTGTTTGTTCTGGAGAGCAAGGCTCCAGAGGATTTTTTGCTTAGTCTTAGCAGCAGCAGTGCAGGGCAGAGTGACCTCGGGAGGTTTTCAGGACTCTGTTTTCAATGGGATGACCTTTTCTCAACTTGCCTTGATATCAACAAGGCCCTTTCCATACCCCTTACGTGTTCCAGGATCCTTGCCCAAAGTGTTCAACGGTTCCATAACAGATGGCCGGTCTCGAGAGAGTGGAGGTAGAATACTTAGAATGGTTTCCTTTTTCTGAGACCTGCTGGTATTGTGACATCCCAGATGTGCTCCGCTGGAGCAGGAGGTCGTCCGGAGGAGGGAAGGGAAAAGGAACGACTGAGTACAGTCCAGGTGGGTGATGTTATTCACGCCTGTTCTACCACTGGTGCCAAAGATGTTCTAGAACTGATTGGGCTGGAGAGACGGTCCCTTTAAACATGGGAGAAGATGCTCTTATCTCTGTTACATCTTTCTTATATCCACGGGAGAGTTCCCTGGGCCTTCCCTGCTGGTGCTGCCTGGGGTACACACACTGCTTTTCAAACGGGGGTGGGGGATTCCTCTGGTTGGGATGGGAAACTGCACTGGGGCGCCCATTCTTCCACAGGTTACTCTGAAATGGATCTTAGAACTCTACCACCAAAATACACATGGTTCTCCTACCTGGGACGAATCTGATGGCTCATCCCTGGAATTTTCCATCCTGGCCACCTGGACAAGACTGAAGGACTGCTGAGTGTTTATAGAAAGCTCAGAGAAGACATTTAGCCTGTGTTAATTTGTAACATTTTACATTTTTACTTCTTTGACCCACATTCTAGCTAGCTCTGTATACTGTACATAAATGTATGCCTCCGCATTTGCCATGTATACTGAAATAAACCTTTGAAACTATTGCCAGGCAGAATGAATGGGTTCAATTCTAACCTAACGTTGCAAAGAGTATGGGTGAGGCAGACCTCTCCCTGCTCCCCTTCGTCTGCACAGAATCACACTGAATGGGCCTACCATGCTTTTTTTAGAAAACTGAGAGCTGACCATTTCTGTGCGCAGACAAACCCTGAAAAATCAGTCTGTTGCCGTCGCAAGGTTGACACCTAGGCTGCAGAAAGAGTCTCTGACATGGTACTGACAGGGCATGCGGTGGGTGGATGAAACCCACAGGGTTGTCTCTGATAGGGCCCCACTGTGGTTAGAAATGAACTAACTCTTCACTCTTCCAGAAACAAATTACAAGAACAGAGTCTGCAATAATCCCATCTCACAGCAGGGCACCCCAGGGCCCCCCTCCCGACCCCCGTGTCCAGCCACACCGTCTCAAGCCAAGCACGTCTGTGTCAGGACTGAGTCTTTTCAGACGGGGCTCTCTCTGTCGGATCATTTCTCAGGCACAGAGACGCTGGCCTTGTTAATATTTCATTGGGAACATACTATGGAGAGCGTCTCATTTGTATTACTTCCATAATTGATGGTGAGTGCCCGGGCACTGCCTCTGCACAGACGGACCTCATCACAGTGGTCGACGGGGAGACGAGAAACAGTGGCTACTTCACCCACCAGCAGTGTGTCGCTAGTTAGGGGGCATGATCACGCAGGCTGGGCCTTTAATTGCCAGGGTAAATAATTCTGCCTCGGTGTTAGGGAACATTTTAAAGCACTTGATGCAGATAGACTAGAAACAACACACACACACACAAAATTACCTTGATTATGCAACACCTTAGCATAGAAAGTTACAAAGGTATGTCTTTTTTTTTTAAAAATTGCATTCTATCATGCAAATATTCTCTAAATATGCATGTGCTGACTACTCATCGGCTGTATTTTAGGAAATACAATTAGGCTGCCTTTCTCCTCCCCTGTGTAGACTGTAAATACCTGTAGATCCTTCTCTTGTTTCCCTATGTAAATATATGTAAATACTAACAAGCTTTGCATGCTGATATTCTAGGCAATTTCAGGCACTTTTATAATCTGAAGGCATGTACTTGAACTGGTTTGTTAGAAAGAAAAACAACCAACACCTCTCTCAAACTCTTGAAAGCTGAACAGAAATTAAAGATTTCTTCCTAGACTGCTGTGGCTCGTTTTGTTTGCCGTCCTAGCCCCCAGCGCCTCCCGCACGGGCTCCCGCAGCTGCTGCCAGCAGAGGGGTGGGTGCCGGGGCAGCCGCCACGCCAGGACAGGGGCTCAGCCACCCGTCTTGGGTTTCTACACACTTGGTCCTTTGGTTTTCTAGAGCAGTGGTCCCCGGCCTTCTTGGCAGCAGGGGCTGGTTTTGTGGAGGACAGTTCTTCCACAGAGGGGTGGTGTTTGGGGAGGATTCAAGCGCGCGACCTACTGTGCACTTCTGTTTATTATGACATCAGCCCCACCGCAGATCATCAGGCATTAGATCCTGGAGCCTGGGGACCCCTGCTCTAAAGGACTTCTAGAATCTTAAGATTGGCGTCTTTGGATTTTTCTATCAAAAGAAAAGGGAGTGTGGGCGTGCGTGCTAAGTCGCTACAGTTGTGTCTGACTCTTTGCGACCCCATGGATTGTACCCCACCAGGCTCCTCTGTCCATGGGATTTCCCAGGCAAGAACACTGGAGTGGACTGCCATGCCCTCCTCCAGGGGATCTTCCTGACCCAGGGATCGAACCCACGTCTTTGGATTTTTCTATCAAAAGAATAGGGAGTAAAAAACGATTGATTTGTACCTACTGTTCCCTTAAAAGTACCAAGGCCAGAGCTAGAGGCTTTAGAGTCCCAGGACCCTAAGAAAGAACTCTGTCGTTCCCATTTCAGAGATGCAGAAACTGAGTCACAGCAAGAACAGCATGTGCCTAAGGTAAGAGAGGAGCCCGGCGTGCTGCAGTCCACGGGGTCAGAGAGTCAGACACGACTGAGCCACTGAACGACGCCCACAAAAGTGACAAACCACCAGATGCCCCCAAACCCAACTGTGCTGTTTACCAACAGTCGGCAGATGCAGTTTTTCTGCAAAGGGTGACAGAAGAGAGATTTTAGGCCCAGCAGGGCCTGTGGTTTCGGTCACAACTACTCAGAGCTGCCGCTGTTGTTGGGGAGACAGCCGTGAACGACACAGCCCGCAGCGAACGTGGCTGTGCGCCAGCAAAACTGGGCTTGCAAACACCGCCACACCCCACGCTCAGCTGCTCCTCCCCAGACCACTGCCCCTTCCCGCTCGAGGACATTCCTGTGTCTGATGGAGAAGGCACTTGATCAGCTGAGGGTTCTCCGCCTCTTGCCTGCACACGGCAACGATGACTGGAAGCCACACGACACTCGGGAGAGGGCAAACGAAGCCACTCAAGCTTCCACGCCAAACTGCCTTCCACAGACACGCCTCCCCGCCAGGCTTCCCTGTAGTTACCCTTCGTTTCCACACGTGGGGATGGAGGGGAAAGTATGGAAGGCTGAGGTAGAGAGAGAAAAGCCAGCGACACGCAGGTCTTCACTGAGGAAGCAGGTCCTTACCTTGGGGGTCTACATAAACCGAACCGCACGTCAACTTTCTAATGGCTGGAAAACTGCGCTCACATTGAAGGTGTATTTCCCCATGTATGATGCTTCGGTGTAGATGTGTTAATTCACAGTTTCTTTGGGGACTTTTTTTTATTGAAGTTTCCAAGCTTCATTCAATGGCACAAGGAGCTCTGGGGGCTCTTGAGAATGCTGCAAAGCTGAGGCTTTAGCACGGGGAGCCGGGCCTGGTGTCCTGGATAAACCCAGCGCCCCGGCCCAGCAGGGGAGGCCAGTCCTCGCCGCCCGCGGGGCCCCCTTTCACAGGCCCCTGTGCTCACCTGGGGCTGGGAGAGAGCCTTTCTGACCCGCTGCGCGAGGTCAGTGTCATCCCTTCAGTCTTGGAGGGGACAGAGCGTGAGGGGCAGGAGGAGGGACGACCCGGGTGACTCTGCAGGTGGGGATGCTGTGGGTGGACAGGGAGAGCCCAGGAGTGAAGCCTGAGACACAGGAATTCAAATTCCGGCTCTGCCACCCGGCCGCTCTGCAACAGGACACAGGCAATGAAACGGGCGGCCTAACAGCCCCTTCTCCTGGCTCTTGGGAGGGTCAGTGATGGCATCTGGAGGCTCCCTGAGTGCATCACAGGCACTGGCTCAACCATGGCTGCAGGTCTGTCTGTTAAAAGTCCGGAGGAGGAAGCACCCAGGTCGGAGTCACTCCTCCGTCCTCCACCTGAGGGACCTGGAAGCAGGGTGGGGCAGTTTCTGCCTTCTGAGCAAGACATTCAAGAGGCAGTCACTTTTCTCACCAGCTTTCACAGCACCTCTGGGTACCAGCCTAGCATGGATTCCAAGGCTCCTCTGCCTCCCCAGCCCCTACCCCAGACCACAGCAACCAGAAACAAACTCTCAGCCCTGAAAGTGGGGCACTGGCATCCTAACGACAGCCGCACTCACACACGGAGCATTGTGGGAGTCCAGACCCCGCCCCGCCCTGGCCCTGCACATGCATCCAGCTAAACCCCCACACGTCCCTGCGCAGTGGGCCCTAGAGAAAGGGATGGACGGAATAAGAGAGCTGGCACAGGGTTTTTAAGCGCAGTATTCCTTTAAAAACTAAAGATGGAATTACCACATGATCCAGCAATCCCACTCCTGGGCATATATCCAGAGAAAACCGTACTTCGAAAAGACACACGCACCTCCACGTTCCAAGCAGCACGATTCACAGCCGCCAAGACACGGAAGCGACCTACACGCCCGTCGACACACGAATGGTAAAGAAGAGGTGGTACATACATGCAGTGGAAACATTATTCAGACATAAAAAGAACGAAATCATGCCATTTGCAGCAACATGGATGTAACTAGACATTATCATGCTAAGTGCAGTAAGTCAGAGAAAAACGAACACCGTATGATGTCATTTATATGTGGAATCAAAGAAATGATATGAGTGAACTTATTCACAAAACAGAAACAGCCTCACAGACTTCAAAAACAAACTTACCAAAGCGGGAAGGGGGGGAACACATTAGGAGTCTGGGATTAATGGATACGCACTTCTATAGGTAAAACAGATAATTAACAGGGACCTCCTGTACAGCACAGGGCACACTACTCAATATTCTGTGGTAACCCATATGGGAAAAGAATCTGAAAAAGAGTATGTATATACACATAACTGAGTCATTTAGATGTACACCTGAAACTAACACAACACTATAAATCAACTATACTCAAATATAAAACAATAAAAATTACATTTTAAGACGTGCAGCATACATGTAGAATGATAGGAGTTGGGTAGATTGATGGGTGCCACATTACTGTTTGAAATTTTCTATCTGAAAACTTTTATAATAAAATGTTAGAAAAAGACATGGATTCCTTGCTAGGGGGTATTAGCCCCATTCTTCTCAGAGGAGAAGACTAAGGCACAGAAGTGGTATGGACTGCCCTGACGTACTCCACCTGGTAAGTGGTGACATCCTCTTTGAAATCCATGCCCGGCTGGCTCCAGTGCTGACTCTGTGACGGGCACATTCGCATCTCTGTTAATCGACCTTCTAGGGTCAATTAACCCTGCCTCTCCTATTCCACTGGTTGAATTTTTTGCCGCAAAGCATGAAAACTGGTTTTCTCACACTATTCCCACCATGCAGACAGTTCGTAGGGCCTCCAACTCAGAGCCCAGAAATCAATCAGCTCAAGAGCAAGGGTGATCCATGTGTGAGTGGAGGTAAATTTCTATCTGTTCATCTGGTGGCTATTTAATCTGCCTTTTGATTCTAATGCCACCCCTGAAGGCAGAGGGCTATTCTCACTGAAAACGTGCCGTCAAGTTCAGAAACACTGATGCCGGCCAGCATGAGTGTGTCTACAAACCCAGAACTCAGAGAGAGGGAAGGGGAGATAACACCCGGGCAGACACGCACAGTGAGAAGCAATCAGCTCCCTGTTGTTGGGTGCAGAAGGGATGCTGTCACCGGCAAGGGGCCAGGGCTGCTGGCCCCTGGACCACCAGACACGGCCAGATGGGAACCCTGACCTGTCCTCCAGCTCACACGCTCCCTCTGGCCACGGCAAACTCCACATTCCAAACTTCAGAAGCTGAAAAACAGCGTCAGCCCAGGCCTGACGGTCTGGCAGGGAGCCCAGCAGCCCATCCTGCTCTGCTTCCTAAACTCGGGAGTCAACTTTCCTCCTGGGCAGAAATTTTCCTCCGAGCCGGGCCCCCGCCCCCTTCCCCTTTGAGCCCCACGAGAGATGGACCGGGCACCGTCTTCCTTTTCACTTCACCGCGTGTCCCCTTCCCCGGCGCCTCCCCTTCAGCCACTGTCCACCCAGGAACAGCCACCCCCCAGCCCTTTCTTGGCTTCCCTTCCAGACCCACCCAGAGTGCCATGTCTTGGCCAGGTGAGTCTGAGACGGAACGGCTGCCTTCAGGAGGGTTAGCACAGCCCCCATCGTGATAACTGACGACAACGACAAAGCAGTGATGATCACGGAAATGGCTGCGGGTAACCCAGAGCCTGTTCTGTGCCAGGGACCTATCAGTGCTTCCGATTCTCAACCTGGCCAGGCAGGTACTGGCTTGGCCAAAGAGTTGGTCCATAAGATCTGATGGAAACACTCGAGTGAGCTTTTGGGCCAACCCACTGTTACTGTCAAGGTTGAGGGGGGTGAGGGAACTCCCTGCTGAGCCGGGGCCGGGAACCCAGCTGAGCACGTCTCTGTTCGAAGCCCCCGTCCTCGTTCGTGGCGGACGCCTGCTCTGACCCCACGCCCCAGCCATGGCAGGGCCTCCGGGCATCGTGGAAACTAGCCCTGTCAGGCTGCAGATCCCCTCCCTGCGGGGCCCCATCGGCCTTCCTCCTCTTCGTGGGGCTCCGAGTCTTGGTCCTCTGACCCCGGCTGCGGGCCCAGCGTCGAGTCTGAGGGTGTCACAGCCGCCCACGTGTGGCTTTGGACGCCACCCTAGAAGGGCTCTGACGCCCTCCCCTGCACCATCCCACTGCTGCAAACTGCTTCTCCTGCAAGGGAGGTCTGGAAGCTGGCAGGTCTCAGATTTATGATTGGGCATTTGTGGGCCATTTGGCCACATCCACTGGAGTGGCCTCACGACCAGCCAACTGCGGTTAGGGTCTCCTGGCCCCACAGCTCAGAGAAGTGCTGAACTCAGGACGGCGGGGGGCACTGAGGGGCATCTTACTCTGTTTCACCTAACCCCTCTGGCTGCCACACCTGATTGGACCCATCCCATGGACGGATAGGTTAGCAGCTACCAAGCCGAGCCTCAGTGGGAACACAGCCACCTGTGTAGCTGGCTGTCAAACTCTGTCCTCTATGGTCTGTGCTCTCTGGATCCCTAATCAACTGACTGTACAAGGCAGTCCCCTAAGGCAGGGGTCCCCAGCCTCCAGGATCTAATACCTGATGGTCTGAGGCAGAGCTGATGTAATAGTAACAGAGATAAAGTGCACAGTAAGTATGATGTGCTTGAATCGTCCCCCCGCTCCCAGGCCCGTGGAAAAACTGTCTGCTGTGAAACCAGTCCCTGGAGCCAAAAAGGCTGGGGTCCGCGGCCTTAAGGTGCGAATCCCATACGGGGCGTGGATGCCTTCCAAGGCACCTTCTGGGTGCCAGGTTTCTGCTGAATTCTTGCTGGAACCTTATGGAGGCATCAGTGTCCCCACTTCATTTATAGGGAGACTGAGGCTTGAACAAGTAAAATGAAGGAGGAACAGGTGAATTCTGGCTGTGATGAGCACCCCTCAAGCTAAGGGATGTTCATGCCCCCAGCGCTTCCAGGAAGGGTCCACATTTTGCATCCACCCTCCCCAATTATAGGCAGGACCCTGAACCCTGAAGAGGCAAAGGTCAAAGGGCAAGTGGCAGAGTCAGAAGCTGAGCCCAGTCCCCCGGACTCCGGACCCCCTCTCTCAGCGCTGGCACCTGCATGGGTGGGGATACGTTCACCATCCAAGGGCAGCAGGGGCATCGCTGGCGTCTGTCAGCCGGGAGTTTGCACAATCGTAAGAGCAGGTCTTGCCACAGCAAAGCGTGGCAAGTGCTGAGCGCGGGCTGGGATCCAAACCCAGCCTGCCTGGCTCGGGGCTCCGTGGCTTCCCAGGCGCGCTGGGAGCTGTGTGGCCTATGAGTTCAACATCCTCGAAAATAGTTCATTAGTTGTCTCAGAGCCTTTGTACAAGAAGTGGAATCCACGTGTGATGACAAATACACCTGCCCACCCCCAAGATGTCTCTCATTTAGGGACACAGGATCTGAGCCCCTGCAGGGCTGCAGGAGGGAGTAACAGGGTAAGGGAAGAGGGGCTGGAGACTGGGTAAGTGGGGTACTGGTGGCGAAGAGAACCCCACTCCTGGGCATATATCCAGACAAAACTCCAACCCAAAACGACGCACGCACCCCAAGTTCACAGCGGCAGTGTTTACAACAGCCAAGCCAAGGGAGCAGCCTAAATGCCCATCAATGGCTGGATGCGTAAATAAGATGCGGCGTGTAACATATATATATGTAGAAACACACATATACATATAAAGGGGCACTTTATCCACAAAAAATCTGACATCTGCAGCAACATGGACAGACCAGGAGACCATCACACCAAGGAAGTCGGGAAGAGAAAGGCGAATACCAAACGGCCTCACTTGTAGGCGGAGTCTAAGATACGACACAAACGAACCTACCTACAAAACCAGAACAGAGACATAGCAGACTGGCGGCTTCCAAGGGGGAGGGGCTGGAGGAGGGCGGGGTGGGAGGCTGGGCTTAGCAGGTGTGAGCTGTTGCACACAGAACCGATGAACCAGAAGGCCCTGCAGGGAACTATACTCAGTATCTTATGACAAATCATAATGGAAAAGAAGGTATACGCATGTGTAACTCAACCACCCGACGGGACAGCAGGAACGGACGCAGCACCGGGAGTCAGCTACACCTCGACAGAAGCAGGACGGGGGGAGGGCGTGGAGAGCAGCGGGTGAAGCAGGACGGGAGGAGGCGTGGAGAGCGGTGGGTGAAGCAGGACGGGGGGAGGCGTGGAGAGCGGTGGTGGCCCCAGGGGCAGGAGGGCCCCCCGGGGCAGTGCGCTACTGTCTTCCAGGTGCTGGTGGAAGCTGGGCTCACGCAGACTCAGAGCTGACTCCCCTGGTCCGACATCACTGCCTCTGGTTATCCTGAACAGAGTCAGGGCACGCGTCCCCAAGCGGCAGGCCCCTGGGGTCAGCACGGCCCCAACAGGAGGCCAGACGGAGGAGAGGACAGCACGCACTCACACCGCACGCCTCTACCTGGAGACAAACCTCCAGGCTGCTTTTGGTTTCGTCGCTTCCCCAGACGGACGCACGAACGGGTCCCTGCTGATGACTCTGCCTGAGAAGGGCCCGTCCTGGAATGCAGCGGTCTCACTGTCCCCACGTTCACGGAGAATCTTTCGGACAAAGATAGCTTTACCACCCAAGTGAACCAATCTTCCCCATTTTCAGGTAAGAATCAGAATCCAGTGATGGAGAGAAGGAAGTGGAGTCTGCTTTCCCTCCTCGGCTGGAACCCCTGATGCAGGCGTATCAAGGATCTCAGGGGAACCCTGCCGTCTGGTTTTGCTCGAAGGCTCCGAGGACCACCAGCTGGATGATCTCCCCAGAGCACCGTCCCGCTGCTGCAGAGGTGACCCGAGCCCCCTCCTGGCTGGCCCCTGGGTCAGGAGCAGGTCCTGCCCCAGACGAGCTGACCTCCGCCTCTGGCTTTCTCTTCTCCCCACCCTCTGCCCCGCATCCCGCTGCCCTGAAGAGGGAGAGGGTGATGGCCCCACGGTCAGCCACGACCCTGCAGTGGATACTCCGGTGCGTGGCCCTGAGGCCTGACCGAGCCTGGGGTCACCCACTCCCCAGCCAATGGGCTGCCATGTGCTAAAGTCGGGACCCCTTCTCAGGACGCGCCGTCAGCCAGACGGGGCTGCCCAGCCCGCGGACGCACCCCGGCAGGAGGCAGCCTTCGTCCCAACTCAGGACACCTCTGACGGTCACCCTGCTTCAGTCCCCGCGGCCTGGATGGAGTGTCCGCTCCCCCCTCCCAGCTAAGCCCTCCTCCGGCCCCCGTCCTGCCGGCAGCGCCCCCATGGGCGTGGACCCCCAGAGCAAGGCCCCCAGACTATCGAGGGGCCCGCCTCCCGGGGCACCCAGACTATGGGAGACAACAGCTGGGCGATGCAGAGAGACACGCTGAACCACGCGGGGCCCACATCCTCACCTGCAAACCTGAATTATGGTATAGACACAGCACTGTGTCAGGGTAGCCACGTCAGATTGTAGACTCAATATTTGTGCGGGGGTGGCCTTTCACAGCAGGCAGACAGAGGCGGGCCGGGGCAGCGGGAGGAGCCGCCAGCGCTGCGATCCCACTCACCCTTCAGCCCGAGGGCACGGTCCAGTCCAAAAGCGCAGGCTCTGGGGGGCATCTGCGTGATCCCCACTCACCCTTCAGTGTGGAGGGGTACCGCACAATCCCAAAAGCACAGGCTCCGGGGGTGTCCGTGTAAGTGTTTCCATCTGCTCTCCCTCCAGAAACTTGATGAAGAGTATAATAAAAGGGTTTAACTGAGTGAAGGAAGGGACTGGGCAGGTGGAGGGTCCCACACTGATGTCTGGGCAGGCGACCACGCCCAGCATCACCAAGTTCAAGGGCACCTCCCATGTGAGTCCCTGTTGCCGCCTCTCCTCCCCTTCACTCCTGTCCTGAATCCTGTTCCGTAGCTGGGTGTGTGCTGTTGGGCTCCAGCCTCAGTGGTGGGGTCCCTGGCACCCAGCCCCGTGCCTGGCACACAGAAGGCAGCTAACAAGTGTTTCTAAAGACCTGAGTGGGTGTCTGAGAGGGCATCCTTTGCTGGGCAGGGGAGACATAAATCACCCGGAGTCAGCTGCTACATAAGCATGAACTATTTCCTTTCCGAATCATTGTTCCTATGCTTTTGACACCACGGTTCTCTGCCAGTGACGACTCATGGGAGGACCACATTTATATTTTGCTTACCACTTGCCAGATGCTGACCTCAGCTTGCTTCTGTCTCAACACACACACACCCCGGCTCACAAACCCTCATGTTTAGTCCTCAGATAAACCCTGTGAAATACATTTGTCATCAGGTCCCCCTGTTTACAGAAAAACTGAAGGACAGAGGGCTTAAGAAACTTGCTCAGGGCTACAAAGTTAGGAAGTGGCAGAGCTGGGATTCGAACCCAGGCCCGGGGACTCCCAGGGCCACGCGAGCACAGGCAGCCAGGGGCTAAGAGGACGCTTGTGCAGATCCTGGGGTGCTTTCTCTCAGCCCTGAACTAGCTTTCTGGATGCAGACTCTGCAGGGCTTCCTCCAGGGTCCCTGGGCTCACTGTTGGCCCCAGACATTTGGGAGGGAAGGGGAAATGGGCTCCCCAGGTCTGCCTTGGGGAGCCCCGTCTCTCTTCAGCTGAGCTATCCAGAACCTGACTCCAGGACAGGAGGATATGGGGTATCCCTGCATCCGTGGGCGCGTGGCGTTGCCTCCGGCCCGAGAAGTGGCGATGCCGCAGGGCTGCTCCTACTCAGCGGAGCATGTGGCGTGCAGAGCTCACCAGGCCCGGGTCCTGGGCTAGCGGACTCCTCTGTGAAGGGGCTGATGGGGCCGCATCCTCAGGGATGGGGGGGTGGGTGGTGGAGCAGGTGCGAAGGCGAGCTCAGGTCAAGGCATGTAGGAGCTAACCCACACTCCAGCTCTCCCTGCCCCCAGATCGTGCTGACAACCTTCCCCGGCATTAAGTCACGCCCACCTCCCTTTGCAGAGGCGCCGCCGGTGGGCGACAGGTGTGCAGGAGGACCAGCATCTGGATGTAACCTTTGCTCTATCCAATGCCAGAGCCTGTGCTGTTTTTTAAAAATTTTTTTTGTCTTAACTTTTTGGCAATGCCATGCAGCATGTGGGATCTTAGTTCCCCATCCAGGGATGGAACCCCCGCCCCCTGCAGTGGAAGCATGGAGTCTTAGCCACTGGACCCCCAGGCAAGGGGCAGAGCCTCTGCTTTCTCGTCTATACATGCTAAGATCCAGCAGAAGGCACCAGAAGAAGAAACGGAAAGCATCTATGGCCTTGACTCTGTGCCACAGAGGCTAAGACAGCAGAAGCCTGGCAATCCATGGGTGGTTCCTAGCTATGGGGACCAACTCCTCTCTCCTATTCACGAGCCCAACGTTGCAGAAAATGTGTGACCCTCCCTTTACCCACCTGCCCCTCAGTCACCGAATCCTTCTCCCCAGTCCTGCAGCCACGTGAGGAAACCGGAGTTCAGAGACCTTAGGCCATCTGCCCAAAGACACACAGCCAGTGAGTGGCAGGCTGGGATTCAAATGTGATAAGGGGTGGATGGGTTCTTCTGTTTCGTCTCTCTCATCCTCAGAGTAAAAGCAGAAGGGTGGACCCCACACAGGAAATAAAGAGTGAGAGCCAAAAAATACAGATGGGGACAGAAGTGAGAGGGAAGGGGCCCTGGTCAACAGAGAGCCGCAGGGATCAGCTTTGGGGTGCTTCTGACCTGCTGTGCTACCTCGCGGGACATCGCCCAGCCCTTGGTCCCCAGAGACCTCCCCAGGTACAACGTCACATCTCTCTCAGCTGTCAGAGCATGCCTTGCACCACAGACAAGGCCAAAACGCCCAACAAACGAGATTTTACGCACACAGCTCTCTCTAGCATTTAGCCCTGGACCTGTCAGATAGAGGTCCTCAGTATCCATGCGGTGAATGAATGAATGAGCAAACCCGTGACCAGACGGCTGTTGGGGGGTGCTGTTGGCCTCACTGCACCCTGAAGGCAGGCAGACCGCAGAAATGACTCACAGGCGGCTACCCAGACTTGAGAAATACACGTATTCCTGATGAGAACTGGCAGGAACAATCTCGGTCCTGAGAGCAGGGCTTCCAGCCCAGCTAATACTACACAAGGTGCTAACTACATTATCTGGAAATAACCGATGACTAATTCCCCATCCCTTATCTTGAGGAGAAGAAAATTGTCTCGAGCACGAATGCCCCAGATTCCTGGTCACTTTATGTAAGGCCTTGCAAGTGATTGCAGTATTTTAAGCCATTTTTAGCTGAAATCACCTGATGTGTGGTGAGCCCAGAAAACCTGATCTCTTGCTCCCTGAAACTCCCTGTTTTTCCACTAATTTTGTTTAAACGACTTACTGCACCCTAAGTACTTTTCCACTGAAGGATGGCTTATAAGTGCACATCCCCAGGACTATGTGAGTTTTGAAAGAGATGATTTATTGCGTGGATTTTCAAGCATCATCCCTATCCCTTGGCTCGAAGCTCTATTACATGTTGGGTGATCCCACATTCAGCCAGGTCAAGAGTGGGTGGTATTTGCTCTTTATCATGGCCAGTTTGGTGGTTCTAGCAACTGACAAGTTTTCTGTCCGGTCTAAAGAGGATTTGATTGAAACTTTCTGCTGGTGATGTCTCAAATGATCCTCAGTGATTGAGCAAGAGATGAACTTCCCCAAGACCTTCGCATGACTGGAGGTAAAAGAGGGCACAAGCGGGGCTTTTATCAAGCAGCTGGAGGGGAAAGGAGGGCCTTTTTTGGGGGCAGCAATAGCTATGTCTCAGTAAACATCCACAGAAATGCGCACAGGAAAGTCAAGGCGTCCTGATTTCCATCTGCAATCCTGACGGCCTTTTCTTCTCATCCACAGAAGCCACGCTGTCTGCCACCCCCCACCCCAGGATCATATCATATTACACACGCTTCCCCTTTGACATGCTACTGGCCTGGCCAAAAAGTTCATTTGGTTGTTTAAGCAAGCTGTCACAACAAAACCTGAATGAACTCTATTCCTACCGACAGATACAGGAGAGGCTGAGTCACAATTCAAAAAATTCAGGAAACACTGAGCAGCCCACCTTCCCATTTACGGGCCCTCCGACTTTCTTTATCAAACCATGTGCACGCGTGCTCAGCTGCTTCAGTCCTGTCCGACTCTCTGCAACCCCATGCACTGCAGCCCGCCAGGCTCCTCTGTCCACGGGACTCCTCAGGCAAGAATACTGGGGTGGGTTGCCATGCCCTCCTCCAGGGGAATCTTCCCAACCCAGGGATTAAACCCATGTCGCCTGCAGCTCCTGCACTGCAGGAGTATTCTCTACTGCTGAGCCACCAGGGCAGTAACTATCTGGAGTCTGCAACACTGGAAGGTTACAGTTACTCAGCCTGGCTACCTGATGCAGAAGCAGCCAGGGATGGTGTGTTAACAACTGGGTGTGGCTATGGGCCAATAAAACTTTATTTACAAAAACAGACAGCTGGCAGGATTTAGCCTGAGGCCATGGTCTGCCCTCCCAGGTCTACCTAATACCAACTGACTTAATCATCGAAACAATACCAAAGAGTTTATTTTCCAACTGATTTCCTTCTCTTGACAAAATGGACTTGATGTTCCACTGCACTTCCAGGCCAGTTTAATCCAGGAAATGTGTTGCTAAGCCCTCCAGCCATAGGCTTGAATATCAGACCTGTCAAGCAGGAGTCCTGTGGTCTTTGGAATGTAAATGCAGACTGCAGTTAGGAATCCCTGCCTAATGGTTCCACATTAACTCCTGTGCATTTTTTCCCATTAAAAAAAAAAAAAAAAAAAAAACAATGAAACTAGAAAACTTCCTAACACCATACACAAATAAAAATGGATTCAAGATCTAAATGTAAGACCAGAAACTAGGAAAACATAGGCAGAACACTCTCTGACATAAATCACAGCAAGATCCTCCATGACCCATCCCCCAGGGTAACGGAAATAAAAATGAAAATAAACAAATGGGACATAGTTAAATTTAAAAGCTTTTGCACAACGAAGGAAACTATAAGCAAGGTGAAAAGGCAACCTTCAGAATCGGAGAAAATAATAGCAAACAAAGCAACTGACAAAGAATTAATCTCCAAAATGTACAAGCAGCTCATCCAGCTCAATACCAGAAAAATGAACAACCCATTCAAAAAGTGGGCCAAAGAACTAAACAGACATTTCTCCAAAGAAGACATACAGATGGCTAAGAAACACATGAAAAGATGCTCAGCATCACTCATTGTCAGAGAAATACGACTCAAAACCACAATGAGGTACCATTTCACGCCAGTCAGAAAAGCTGCGATCCAAAGGTCTACAAGCGATAAATGCTGGAGAGGGTGTGGAGAAAAGAGAACCCTCTTACACTGTTGGTGGGAATGCAAACTAGTACAGCCACTACGGACAACAGTGTGGAGATTCCTTAAAAAACTGGAAACAGAACTTCCATACGACCTAGCAATCCCACTGCTGGGCAAACACACCGAGGAAACCAGAACTGAAAGAGACACGTGTACCCCAGTGTTCATCGCAGCACTGTTTACAATAGCCAGGACATGGAAGCAACCTAGACGTCCATCAGCAGACCAATGGATAAGAAAGCCGTGGTACATA
Source organism: Bos indicus (assembly GCF_029378745.1). Classification (NCBI taxonomy): domain Eukaryota; kingdom Metazoa; phylum Chordata; class Mammalia; order Artiodactyla; family Bovidae; genus Bos; species Bos indicus. The sequence goes on along the minus strand of NC_091777.1, from coordinate 6,769,995 downwards.
TACACAATGGAGTATTACTCAGCTATAAAAAGAATGCATTAGAGTCAGTTCTAATGAGGTGAATGAAACTGGACCCTATTATACAGAGTGAAGTAAGTCAGAAAGAGAAATACCAATACTGTATATTAATGCATATATGTAGAATTTAGAAAGATGGTAATGATCATCCTATATGCAAGGGAGCAAAAGAGACACAGACATATAGAACAGACCGTTGGACTCGGTGGGAGAAGGTGAGGGTGGGATGATTTGAGAGAACAGCATTGAAACATGTATATAACCATATGTGAAACAGACGACCAGTTTGATGCATGAAACAGGGCACTAAAGCCGGTGCTCTGGGACAACCCAGGGGGATGGGGGGGGAGGGAGGGAGGAGGGGGGTTCAGGATGGGGGGCACATGTGCACGCATGGATGATCCATGTTGATGTATGGCAATGCTATGCTATGCTAAGTCACTTCAGTCGTGTCCGACTCTGTGCGACCCCATAGATGGTAGCCCACCAGGCTCCCCCGTCCCTGGGATTCTCCAGGCAAGAACACTGGAGTGGGTTGCCATTTCCTTCTCCAATGCATAAAAGTGAAAGTGAAGTCGCTCAGTCGTGTCCGACTCTTAGCGACCCCATGGACTGCAGCCTACCAGGCCCCTCCGTCCATGGGATTTTCCAGGCAAGAGTACTGGAGTGGGGTGCCATTGCCTTCTCCTGATGTATGGCAAAAACTGCCGCAATACTGTAAAGTAATTAGCTTCCAATTAAGATAAATAATTTAAAAATATATATATATATATAGAAACTTAAAAAAAAAAACTTTCTATGAAATAATTTCCATGGGAAGATAAAATAATCTAACGCCTCCAACAGAGTACATCTTCATCCTCCTTTGTCACCTTGCTCAGGGTCTGTGTCCTAAAGCTAAAGAGAGAATGTCACCCCTGGATGTGTTTAAAGAGTTCAATTTCCGAGGAAAATCGCTCAGGTCTGATCGACTGCAAAATGCCAAAGACTCATCTCCCCACCCCTGGGGGTCGGGTGGTGGGGAGGGTGCAGGTATCAGTTTTCTAGACCGAAAATGTCAGCAGAGCCAAGCGAGTCAGAACAGCAGGCTCCAAGGGCCTTTCTCGCTCCCCGTCTTCATCTTCCTGTTTCACATCAGATGTCGGAGATGCGTGGCCATGCCCTTAGACTGGAGCCGGGATTACACTAGTCATTTCTGGAGACAGATGCTTTCCTGATAGATGCCTTTTCAATACGCTCCATTCTTCAGGAAGTCATATTGTGGAAGATGAGGAACCACCCTGGCCCACGAGAGTCTAGTGCTCCAGCCGCATGTCTCCCTCTGTTTTTCGACACGGTGCAGCACGTGGGGTCTCAGCTCCCCCACCAGGGATCGAACCTGAGCCCCCTGCATTGGGACCACGTAGTCTCAACCACTGGACCTCCAGGGAATTCCCTGGTCCCATCTCTTGCCCTGTGTTTATGGAGAAAATTCTCTCTCTGAATGTAACAGACACACATTTTTTTTGTCCTTTCCTTTCTCACCCACAGGCCTTTGTCAACTCTTGCACGTAGAATCCAACAGCTTTCCACTATGTGTCACAATATAGATTTGGATGCAATAAAGACTATCATTATTGAGCATTTATGAGAAATAATATTTTCCCTCTGGTGCGGGCTGGCTGGGTCGTTCACACCCGAGTGTGAATACTAATGCCTCCAGCTTACCTTGGCACTGGGAGAGCAAAGGAACAACAGCAGTGAAAAGCTCGAGGGCCTGGGGGGCCCAGGGAAAGCAAACGCCGAGTCTGGCAGTGGCTCCAGAGAGCCGCCTGGATCTGGGGGAGAATCTGGAAATAGAGGCGGCGACTCGCTCGTGGGATGGAGACCTCAGGCCTTGGTGCTGAGAGGCTGGGAAGACCCAAGCAGGCCCACTGCAACCAGGAGTTCCACACTCCTGCCCAGCACCAGATGGCTTCGGAGGCTGAATTGCTACATAAACATTGAACGGCAAGTTTGATTTCACGAGTGTGCAAATGAGGCAAAACAAAAGGAGAACAGTTCTCCGAGGCATTCAGGAATCTGGAGTTTCTATATGAAAGGGTGCTCAGCTCCGGGCGCATCCAGATAGGCTGCCAGAAAGCAAGGGTGGGACTCTTCACCAGGAAATCCAGGGCGTCTGGGGAATCACGCGGCTACCACAGGGGAGAGGGGACCTCTACAAGGCTGTGTCTGAAACCACAAACCCAGGGCCAGTCAGAACGCCTGCCTCCACTGGACACTTTTTCTTGGGGACCAAGGCGTTCCCATTTTCACTGCAGGAGATCTCACTATCCCCAGCTCGTCCTCTCTCCTCCTTTTCCGCTTGTCAAGTTCAAAACTTGGGTGACCCCTCCTACACTGTTGGTGGGAAGGTAAGCTGGTGCAGGCACTGTGGAAAACAGTAGGGAGGTCCTCCAAAGACTAAACAGAGAATTACCGAGCGATCCAGCAATCCCACGCCTGGGTATATATCCAGACAAAGCTATAATTCAGAAAGAGCCATGCACCCCTATGTTCACAGCAGGACTGTTTACAGCAGCCAAGACATGGGAACAACCTAAATGTCCATAGACGGGGGAACGGATAAAGAAGATGTGGTATACAAATACTACCCAGCCATAAAAAAGGTAATGCCACTTGTAGCAACACAGCTGCAGCTAAAAGTGAAGTCAGAAAGACAAAGACGAGTATCAGATGACATCTCTCACATGTGGAGTCTAGAATATGACGCAAATGAACCTATCTACAAAACGGAAACAGTATCAGGGACACAGAGAGCAAGCTGGCGGCTGCCAACCAGACAGAGGCTGGGGAGGGATCAGGGGGAGGCTGGGGTCAGCAGACGTGAGCTGTTATACGGAGAATGGGTAAACAGCAGGCTTCTACTGCATAGCACAGGGAACTACGTTCAAAGCCCTGTGATGACACCATAAACGGCAACGAAAATTAACAAAGGAAGAACACATACAGGCATAGCTGAATCACTCGGCTGTGCAGCAGAAATTAACACAATGTTGTACGTCAACTATACTTCTGAAACACGATGAAAACAAAAACACACAAAACAGATCCTGCGGTTTCCCTCTAAGGCATGTGGCGGGAAAGAGAGGAGGGGGAAAAAGTGCCCCCAGGCCAGCATGTTGGGGAGGAATCAGCAGCTGAAAGATCACTCGGGAAAAGGGGCTGAAATCCGAGGGGACCGTCAGCAGCTTCTGGGAGGAGAAGGCAGAGCGACACAGAGAGGGAAGAAGGGGTCTGTGTGTGGACACAGCCTGCCGCCCAGCATGCGGGGGAGGCAGTGGCCCAGCGGAGGCAGGGAGGACCGGGATTCGAGGTGCGCTGCGGAGCCCGTGGATGATGCTCCAAGGGGACTCCCGGCTCAGAACTCACTCAAAGTGATTCTTTTTGTCTGTTTTCAGAAGTGTAAGACAAAGGAGTAGGTTTTGAGTACTTTGCCCTCTGGAGGTATACCATAAAAGATTTGTTAAAAAAAAAAAAACTTGTCAAATCCATGTCGGTGGGGGGGGGGGGGCGGTAAAATATTATTTCCAGCAGTAATAACTATAGTAGATAACTTCATTTAGCTTTTATGAAAACTAAGATCCAGTGCAGTCAAATAAATAAATGAAGGTTCAATTTTTTTTTTTTTTTTTTTTAAGACAGCCGATTTTCCCACTTCATTACAGCAGCCTCAGGAAACAACACTTGACTGTTACGCCATCATCCAGCTCAGGTCCCTATTTATTAATCCCAAATAAGTCCGCAGAGCCCCGCACATCAACAGGCAGACCTCAGAGACCTCTGTGCTCAGCTCCAGACCACCACCATAAAGCGAGCCTCGCAGCAGACTGAGTCACATGAAGTTTCCAGTTTCCCAGTGCATATAAAGAAATGCTTACATGCTACCGTATTAAGTGTGCACTAGTGTTACGTCTAAAAGAGCAATGAACACACCTTAGCCACTGCTGAGACTCGCGAATCATCACCTGAGCCTCGGTCAAGTTGGTCATAATCTTTCTGCTGGTGGAGGGTGTGAAATAGTGACAGACTTTGCAAAACATTGACAGAGAGATGCGGGGAGAGCCAAAGCTGTTGGAGAAATGGCGCGAGTGGGCTGGCTTGATGCAGAGTTGCCACCAACCCTCAATGTGTAAAAAGGCAGCATCTGCGAGACACAGTGAAACAAGGCCTGTCCTAGAAGAGCGCTCACAACCAGAGCAGCGGCGCAGAAACACCTGATGTCAATTTATGCCTGGATGGGCTATGTGAAGAGAGAGCAGAGAGCTTTCTGCATGGACCTCATCAAGGGCAGTGGATGTTAACAGTGCGTGCAGGCACACGGGGCATCTCTGCCAGATGTCTGTCTTCCCACGTGTTTCCTACTGGCAGGCCTCAGGTGTCCCAGGACCGGATCCGTCTCCTTTCTGTGACTTCGGCGGTGTCCAAGGCAGTCCACCCCATGATCTGTGCACACCCCCAATCATCCTCACCCCTCATTTCTCTCCCGGTTCCCTGTCACCTGCCACCTCTTCTGCTCCTGAGACGACAGAGACGGGAATCTATGATGGGTCCCTGGATGGGATCTGCCAGACGCTCATTGGCAGGCGTTTGACAAAAGGGCCTCCCTGCCGCTTGGACCCCGGCCGTGGAAGATAAACGCCTGTGTCTTTGACATAAAGCCTGTGCAGCAAGCTCTCAGTCCACACTGAGGCCGCCTGGGTGACAGAGGCGGCTTGGCTGATGGCGGAATCACAGCCCCTTTAACGAATGGGGAACGTGGATAAGAAAAAAAAAATTAAGGGGAAATGCCTCCCACTTTGAAAATATTATCAACAAAAATTTAACACTGAGACTTTCCTGATGGTCCAGTGGCTAGGAATCCACCTGCCAATGCAGGGGACACCATTTGATCCCTGGTCCGGGAAGACCCCACGTGCTGCGGAGCAACTAAGCCCGTGAGCCGCAACCACTGAGCCAGTGCTCTAGAGCCTGGAGCCGCAACTTCTGAAGCCTGCATGCCCTGGAGCACGGGCTCTGCAGCAGGAGAAGATACCGCAATGAGGAGCCCGCTCATCCCACCTAGAGAAAAGTGTGCGCAGCTAGGAAGACCCAGCAGAGCCCCAAACTAATAAACGAAACACTTAACGCCATTAACCTCTTTCTTTCACACTGTAAATGAGCGGTAGGCATGAGCAGTAGGCATAAAGCAGAGCGCAGTGCCGGAGTCTTGTCACCGCTGTGATCTCGGCTCTGGGGCGGCAGGTTTAGACGGGGCAACGCCCCCTCTGGTTCAGTGGCCCGACAGTGGCCACACTGGTGACTCTGATTCTAACGCCAAATATTCAGAATTTGGGAAAAATAACCAATTGTTTCCCTAAATTCACAGACAGGAGGTGCTCCCCACCCCCAGCTATGCTCAGTTTAATCATTCAATAAACTCCATCCATGGTTTTCTCATCTCTGTGTCTCTAGAATCAAGAAGGGACCAGAAGGTGGGGGTGCATCGAATTATTTTCATGTTTCCCGATGTTTACGAACCAGCATAAATTTGAATCATCAGTGCTGGGCACACATCAAATCTACGGCTCTCTAAAGTCTGATGTTTCAAGGAAAGCCCCGACAGCCAACAAGGCCTCCAGACACATAACAGTTTTCGGATCCCTTCCAGATGGACGCTTCTCATCACCTCCCTCTGGAACTGGCTGTGGTCGCCACAGACACAGGGAGATCAGAGGCAGATGAGCCGGGGGAACAAGCTACCCCAACTGCTACTCACCACTCCTCCTCCAACCCCTATCTTTGCTATTTGTGTTTCTAGACTCCCACTCTTCTGGGAAAAGCTTTTCTGGGAAACGCATAACATTCTCTGGGTCAGACGTGAGTCACCGAGGTGCCAGGAGGTGGAGGCTGTGTGCCACCTCAGGTCCCCGGGGTGGGGGGGCAGGTACAGGCTGGCGCTGCTGGGCGGGAGCGGGTGGAGAGCTTGAGGCAGGGGTGCAGAGCACCAGATCAGGGCTGCTGTGCCCACCTGCCTACTGCGTGTGTCCTAACCGTAATCCTCCTGCTCTGAAAGTCCCCCAGTCTGCTTTCTGATTATCCTCACCAGCCCGGAAGACCTGTGTCGAACATCCCTTTGCCTAGAAGAAACTGGAGAAAACACACCCGCACGCATGCGCGCGCACACACACACACACACACACACACACACACAGCACAAGCACTGAGTGACTCAGATACAGTGAGTCATGTGCTCCTCACATCAAAAGTACGTAGTAGGAAGCATTAGTATCCCGTATTTATAGTAAAACAAAGGCATTGAGGAGGTTAATAACGTGCCCAAGCTCACGCGCTTATAAAGAGAGGTGTCAGAACTTGAATCGGGATCTTCTGGCTTCAGAATCCCAGCTGTTATTCTATTTAACAAACACGCCCTTAGGGACTTCCCCGGTAGTCCAGCGGCTAAGGCTCCGAGCTCACAGTGCGGTGGGGAGGGGGTGCCCAGGTTCAATCCCGAGTCAGGGAGCTAGATCCCACAGGCTGCAACCAAGACCCAGAGTAGCCAAATTGATAAGCAAATACGGAAACAAACAAAAAGCAATCACCTTTCTATTTCCTGTCCCTCCTTCCAGCCTTTTCCAACCCCAGCTGAGGAATCACCGTGTTATCATAGAGGCCTTATGGCAAAAGCCCACACAGCAAGATGGCACACAGTTAAAGCGGGTGAAAGAGGAGGAGGGAACCGCACACTGGGATGTACGATGGGGTCAAGGGATGACGTGTGAGCACGTGGAGCAGGGTGGTGCGGGAAGGCGCGCGCTGGCACAGTGACTGCTGTGACGCCGGTGCTTGGGACCGAACCCCCCACAGCGAGCAGGACCATCCCGTGGGCGGCCCAGTGCACCGGCGCCCCACGGCACACCACCAGGCACCACGCGAGGGTGAGGGTCAAGCAGAGCAGGGACCAAGAAGCCCGCCCGTCTCCCCGAAGCAAAGCTCTCAGGTCTCCAGCTGGGGGCGTGGGCAGAAACCACTCTAGGGTGGGGAGGACGTAGGTGGAGGTTCCCCAAGGGGCTCAAGCCCCCAAGATGCCCTGGGACTGTGACCAGGTCCTCCTAGGGGCGGTGGCTGGACTAGACGGTGCTAACGATGTTTGTCAACTTCTATATTAATAATGACACCGCTTTCCCCCCGTCGGGGGCGGGACGGTTCTGAGGGTTTATGCTGTGGTCTGTAAAGTGCCGAGGCCACCTGGGGTGTGCAGTATAAACCTGCAGGGGGATGGTTTCAACCTGTCATTTATAAGGCCTGGCCTTTCATCGTGACTTCTGACCCAGTGACCCCACCTCTAGGACTCCTGCGTGAATCCAGGCTATGGCCCAGACCCACGCAGAAAGAAGTTCCTCTCAGCATCATTTATAAAGGCACACATCTGGATGCCACTCAAAGGCTCACTGACAGGAGGAATTGGTAAATAAACCCCGCTAAGACTCCGTGATGGAGGGTTTCACAACCTTTTTTTTTTTAATCGCTTACAAAGTGTTTTGTTAATGTAGGAAGATGGTCTTGTATATATAACGTGAGGTAAAAACACAGGACCCCAAATGACATCACATGACCTTTAACCCAGAAGTGCCAATTCTGGAATCTATCCGACAATATTAAAAGCAGCAGGATATTAGATAATATCCATAAGATTATTTATCGCTGTAGTACTTATAATGGCTAAAACAAGAAAGATAACAAAACTCAAAATAAGTGGAGTGTCCATCAGTAAGACCATGCTAGAATAAATCAGGGCTATTCCACAGCACAGTGTTGTATGCAATCATTAAAAAAATCAACTTTCATGTATATGTGTTCCAAATATTTGTTAACAGAACAAGGCAAGTTTCTAAATAACGGGTAAAGTGTTACTGGATTAACACACACAGACACACACACACAAACTCCACCCCTACAAATACATAAACATTCTGAGTATTTGCATGGGCACAGAAGGTCCACAGTAACCACTTGGCCAAAGGGACAGGGATGAGTGGGTAGTATCAGCTTTTTAAAAAAATATCTCCATATGGACTTGCTTCATTGAGTATGTGCCAAATTAGTGATGCAAAAAAAAAAAAAAAAAAAGTCTAATTGTTAAAAAAAAATCAAGATGCACAATACCATCTCCACTGTATTAAAATGCACATGCCTGGGATGGGGAAAAAACACTAGAGAGAAGGGTTTCCAAATGCACCAACTGCAACTATGCAGGGCTGGAATTATTAAGATTTTTTTATTTCGGAATTTCCAAGTTTTCCATCATGGGTATCCATATGACTTTTCCTAGTCTGAATTCAAAAACGGATGATGGATAGGGAAGACAGGGAGGGAGGGGTGGGAGAGGGAAGGAGGAGGAGGAGGAGGAAGAGGAGCAGACTCAGAGTCGGACCGACCGACGGCCCCCGCCTCCTCCCAGGGGCTCCGAGTGAGCCGTCTGCCCCGCGCCAGCCTGCCGTCCCGCACGCGAGGCCCCGGGCCCAGGCGCGGGCAGACGCGCAGCTGGACCTGATTACAGAGGCAGCTACATCTGCACAGCACGGTTTCTGTCAGCTCCGGAATTAATATCTGATGAAGAAATAAACCTGTTAACGGGACAGATTTATGGTATTCAAATTACTATTGATCCATTCAGTACACAACTAATAAAAACCTCTGGTGCGTGACCTTCCACCTTGCACACGCTTAAGCAAATTATCTCTAATAAACAAGTATTATGAGGACCCAAGGAAAATGTCAACCTATAAATTACTGAGCTTCTCTCTCTCTCTCTCTGAGTGGAGATGCATGTTGAGCCACCAGCATCTATTTTCTGGACCTTGTGCTCAAGCCTAGAGATCCCCCCAAAGCCTTCGAACTTCTCAGAGATGGTTCCCTGTTGAACTGAGCACAGCAGTATGAGCGCACCCTGCTTTTCAATAAGCAGCAGAGTGGAAGCCACCAGACAACGGGCACCTTCTAAGGGCCAACGGGGAAAATACAAGCTGGCACGTGCTGTGCTGCGGCTCAGTCGTGTCCGATTGTTGCGACCCCACGGACTGTGGCCCGCCAGGCTCCCCGTCCACGGGGACTCTCCAGACAAGAATCCTGCGTGGGTTGCCAGGCCCTGGGCTCGCGTCTCAGATCTGAGTTTCCGATCTGCGTGACCCAGGGCGGGCCACTTTACCTCTGCTGTAACTCCAACCCAAATCAACATGTAATGAAACAGGGCACTTGACCTCATCTGCGTAAGTGCTACGCTGCCCGCTGAAATGTCTGCAGACAGCTCACACACGTCTCCGTTCCAGACCTCGGGAAGGCAATAAACCCGAGGCTGGGACTGCCCGGCCTCTCGCCACTCAAACATGCATGGGATTCATGGGGCCTGGCCATACCCAGCCCCCCAAGAGCAAGAGAAGGATTGAGTAACAGACAGAACATGGTTCAAACTCAAGGAAAGGGGAGGTCTGTTCCTCACAGTCATTCAGGGAAACAAACAGGAAGAGGCTCTTTTTCACCTCCGATTCTAAGAGCACCCTGGGTGTCACTTCTCTAACTAGACTGAGGGGAAAAACAAGCCGCCGAGGAGCACTGCACGTCTGGAGGTCTTCCACTGGTCCAGATTGGGGAGGCGGGCTAACAGTTTGCTTGAGCTGTATAAATTAGGATGCAGTTAATCGGCCAGGTATTACTGCCAGGGAGGATGGGGAAGAGTGCCAAGGAGTGCCCAGGAAGGAGGAGGGACTGGCTGACACTCCCCGTCACACTCGGCACTAGTGAAAATATAAATACGAAGAAACGTCACGGGGTTCATGTATTTAATCACCAGCCCAGTCCAAGCCATAAACATTGCTTCCCTAGCCTGTGGACAAGTTTTTAATTTTCTAATAATATTTCTGAGCTTAACTTTGCACCTTTGGAATTACACACACACACACACACACACAACTCCTACTGTGGGATTATGGCTTTTCTGGTGCTTTTCGGAACACTGGTGAGACAGTGGCAGATTTGGGGCACTGATTCTTTTCACAACTGCATTTCCCTCTCGGGGATAAGACAGAAGCTCATTTCCCAAGAAGGTCTTGTACAACAAATGGGAAACATACTATTCAAGTTTCTAAACAGCTCTGTGTGACACTGTGACATTATTTTTTAAGTGAAGCACTTAAGGATATATTAAACACAAATGTGAAGTTCCTGTTATTCAAGAGAAAGAAAAAGAAAAGAGAGGAAAACAGAACTAGAAACTCAACAGTCAGTGGATCACATTTTCTTGGTAATAATGTTCTACCACCCAAGCAGAGCATTAGCTATGAAAGCACCCCATCTTTGGAACGCTGCAGTTACTTTGAAGCAGACCAGGAATTCTTAGAAGATACAGCCAGAAGGATTGAACAGATGGAGCTTTCTATATCTAAAAGCGGGCGTAGGCAAACTACAGTCCATGAGCCAAAATCTGGCCCACGGCCTGTTTTTGCAAATAAAGTTTTATTGGAAAACAGCCATGAACGTGTATGCACATACTGTTTATGCGTGTGTGCGCACACACGCACACACACGCGCGCACAGGCACAAGTTACATCAGAGCTGTGTATTTATAAGCAGACTGTTTGGCCTGCAAAACCTAAAATATTTACTATCTCTCGACAGAAAAGTTTGCCAACCCCTGTTCTAAAAAAGAAAAAAAAAAAAACACAAACACAAACTGCTCTGAGATTGCTCAGTCTAACTCAAACTGAAGTGCCAAGGATGCGCTGCAACCACACTCGAGCCTGAGAAGCCCGGGTCCAAAGGCTGGAGGTCGGCAGCTGGTGGCCTCTGCCTGCCGCTCCACCGCCCACTTTCAAATAAAAGAGCCCGTGAGTTGACGAGCAGCTACGGAATGGCTGCGAGCTGGGAGGAGAGGGATTTAAGGGCGCTGTAATGACACCATAAAAGCTTTGTTGGGTTGCTTTTATGAGCCTGAAGCAGCTTAGAGGAGCCTGACCCTAAGAGGTGAGCGGAAGTGTGTAAAAGGCTTGCCTTTGGGATAAATGCATATCAAAACCCGTTCGCCGAGGGAGAGCGGGAAAAAAAAGGGGAAATAAATGACAAGCACGGTCCTTTAACAGGGAAAATTTCCTCCGAAAGGAAGCAGGCAATGAGGCCAGGCGAGGAATAAATGGGGTAGAAATTGACAGTGGCTCTTCGGTGGGGCTGGGGCCGCGCTCCAGGCTGCTAGGATCCAGCGCGTGTCAGCTGCCGCCTCTCTCTTTTCACACTTCAATGTGAACTTTACAGCGAAAGGGGGACAGGAGGCAGCGAAGGGGAAAACAGTGGCTCAGAAGGACTTGTGCACCGAGTGTGAAGCCATTTCAATTTAATATTCGAAAGGACTTTGTAGGTGATCCCAGGAATGCAATTAGACCCACCTAATAAAAGCAACATATGCTAAGACAATTAAAAGATTTTATTATACATCTATTCACTGTATTCCATTTCAGGCAGGAGGAGTGGAAACGGATGAGAGGGAACGGGTGCATTCATTTCACAGGAAGGGGAGCCCGCGTCGGCCAGGGTCATGCCACTGGGGAAACGAACAGTGACGCTCCTTTTAACACAAAGATGGATTATTAGATTACTCTTTACCGGGGGCCTTTCACCTTGCAAAACACCAGGCTCTGGTTTCATGACTCTATACTTATGAGAAAATACAGCTGAAGACATCACCCTGCCTTCTTCAGCCCTTGGTATTCTGGTGTTTAACCATTAAACGAAGACCACCCCAGCCCTCAAATAATGCCAGAAAGAAGTATGTCACTAGATACAACGTTTAATGACCCAATGGCAACTGGAAATCAAGCTAATGTTCTCCTATCTCTTCATTCTACAGAGACTTACTGGGGACCAAAGCTGATACGGGAGACTGGAGATTCTAAGCAGGAGATGACAGTCTATACCCTTAAGTAGCTCACAGCGAACTGACTTGACAGATTGCCAGCTTCCCATCCCAAATCCATTTGCGTTTCGTTTGTGCAAAGAACTAGATGACCTTTGCCAGCCTGTCTTGTAGGTAGATGGCCACGTGGCTAGCTCTTACCAGTGCAATGTGTCTGGGGCCGGTAAGAGGTATTGGCCAGCTGGCCCCTGATGACCTCCGGCAGAATGGAAACACAAGGTGGCTGCAACCCGGGTCCCTGAATCACCCTGCGTTCCCCTTGCCAGGAACACCCACTTTGTTCAAGAAACTCAAGCTGTCTCTTGAGTAAGAAATACACCCTTTGGGGATGTGAGTTATTATGCTTTTGAGGGGGTAGCTATTTGTTATTGCAGCCCAGCTTATTCTAAACAGTAAGCTCACGACACAGATGGGCAAACACAGAAAGGTCACTTCCGCACTCTGGAAGAGATGCTCTTCCGCCTACCTTGAGGTTAAGGTGCTGAAGGGAGGGACCCACCGCTGTGCTCTGAAGTCTAGGAAAGTCTCAGAGAGAAAGTAACACTGCAGCTGAGGCTCAAAGGTGTAAGGCGCGTAAGGGGTCTGACAGGCAAAGTGGGGGAGGGGACGGGAACTCAGGTAGAGGTTAGAACAGGACAGAAAGCTCAGAGGTGTGAAAGGATGTGGCCGGCAAGTGGAATGGTGAGCGATGGGGTGGGGGGGCAGGATGTGGGGGAGGAGGAGTGAGAATGAACGGGCACCACACGGCAGAGGGGCTCACACAGGGACGCGGGGAGCACACGATGAGCTCGACGAAAGGATCTTTTTGCTGATGTTGGTGCCAGGACAGAGCAGGTATGCACAGTGCCTGTAAATGCCACCGTCCTGCAGAGAATCACAAGTCCTTCAGGCCACGGAAGGCCGTGAGCCCCGTGAACTAGAGTTTCCACAAGGAGACGCCTTGTGTGTGCGTGCATGCTCAGTAGCTCAGTCGTGTCCAACTCTGTGAGCCCATGGACTGTAGCCCACCAGGCTCCCCTGTGCGTGGGATTATCCTTGAAAGAATCCTGGAGTGGGTTTCCATTTTCTACTGCAGAGGATCTTCCTGACTCAGTGATTGAACCCATGTCTCCTGGATTGACAGGTGGGTTCTTTATCACTGAGTCACCTGGGAAACCCTGAGACACCTCAGTCCAGGTAAAAAGAGTCAGTCAAGGCAACGTGAATGATCTACCCTGGCACATCCATCTGGCTAGTAACAGACATGGGTTGTCCCATGGTTTGTGCTGGAGGGACCCAGAATGACCTGGTACCCACATGGAAACCTAGACAAACTCCATCCAAAATAGATTTGAACCTGCTCAGGGAACTCTGAGACGCTGCACAGTGAGAGAGACTGCCTCTTGGCTCCAGGGGAACGAGGTCTTCTGAGCACTGACAAGCTGAACCGCAAATTTCTCTGGAAACTCTAATCACTGAGAGGTTCCAACTGTCCTTCTTATACTCTAGCAATCAGAAGCGGGCATGTTAAACGTGACAACTATGAAGCCAGAGGTGACTGATCTTTGGTTTGGTTTGGGGTTTTCACTGAAGGCCACAACAGGTCGCTCTGAACCCCAAATACGAAAGATGTGGGGTACATGGCAGACAGGTAGGTTTTGGCTGAGACGGGGAGGAGGCTGAAGCGGGTAGAAGTTACTAAGGACTAATCTGCTGGTGGACAAGCATGCATATTAGTGTGACCTCGAGCTTCACTGCTGATATCAAGTGGGATAAAATGGGCAAGAAACATTCACACAAAGCGGCATCTGGTGGCCCTCCCTGGGCTCAGTGGCTCAGACTCCACGCCCTCAAGACGGGTTGATCCCAGGTCAGGGAATTAGACACCATATGCTGCACCTAAGACCCCAGCAGAGTCAAATAAATAAATACATACTTTTTTAAATGGCACCTAGAAAAGACTCAATGAAAGCTGCTTTACTCAGCCTCCTCTTTCATTCTTTTTCAAGATCCCATGGGAATTTTTCTGCTAATATTATATCAAATGTGTTACACACCAGTTTCTGAACTTAATCATGAGGCATTTTTGTTAATTTTCTAAAAGAACACGCCTGTGTTTCATCTGGCCTCAGTCCTCTGGCTCAAAGTTGAAATGCACTGGATATCAGTATACTCTTTAACCTCTAAGGACTTGTCATGACCACCCAGCCCAGGCATTAATTATTCTATTTGGGGGAAAAGACAATTTTTCAATAACTGCCTGACAGTGAAGGCAACAGAGAAAAGCACGTAACACTGACAACCCAGAGGCATCTCCTCCTGATGCTGGGTGTTCAGCAGAGCAATGTGGGCCTTCTCCGGAACCACAAGGCCCGTGTCGGCACTGTGACCCACCTGCCCCTCAGAACCCTTCACTCCATGAAGCCAAAGACCTGAAACGTCACAAGACCAAGTTCATCTACACGGTCTGGCTAGACATGAGGGCTGTCTATAAATGCTTATCTTGAAAACACTACAACAAACCCGTTTACAGGCTGTCGTGAGATACTGCTGGTGGCACGTTTTTAAGTTAAGACTTTTTCAAATTATAAAGGCATGCTCATACACTCAACATTTTGAGAAAGGAAACCAGTGCCTAGGCATAGAATAGGCCCCTCACTCTCCTCTCCTCCTGCTCGTCTTTCTTTAACGCCGTTCTCCCCAGAGACCGTATTCCATTGTGAACTCCACCTTCGTCACCGAAACTAGCATCGTGGGTCCCCAACTGTTGTTTTATTTCAGTGGCTGGCTAACATTCTACTAAATAGGACTGCCGTGATTTATGGAATCATTCCCCTCCTCTTGAACCTTCAAGTTGATTCCAAGGTTTTACTGGGTGGGTGGGTGATTTTTTGTGGCTTACTATATAATTATATAATACGGTGGTTATATGACTGGTTATATATCTATCTATCTATCTATATATAGATAGATATATATAATATGATGGTTATTCCTCATGGCTGGAGAGCTTCATCTTGCCTTGACTATCGGTGTCTGCAAGCTGTGGAATCTTTCTGTGTGTCTGAACACTGACTAAGGGAGGCCAAGCCGTGAAGCCTTCGGGGGTGACCAGCATTTGCTTGGAACCACACTGAGCTGAGTCCAGTGCTTGCCTGTTAACTCATCTGGGTCCTGCGTGAGGGCAGGTGAGAGACACCCGCACAGACCATCCCAGCGATCACATCTCTGAGCAGACGAGCTACTCAAGTCCCCAGCACCCCGGGCTTCTGTGCGCGCCTCGGCTTCCTGGATGGCTCCCTCCGTCTGGAATGCGCCCCTCCCACGCCTCTTGGAAGCCCAGGAGGGGAGCAGATGATACAAACCGATAAGGCACACGGTGTGGTGATGTACACGCATAAGGATGTGGCCTGGAGATGTGCGCACACACGTGTTTGAAGTGTGGCGATGAACATGCTTTTTATGCTGGAAAAGACTTTTCTGGGAGAGAATCCTGGATGCCTTTCCACTACAATGAGATGAACTCATCAAGACACTCAAGTCCTGAAGTTACACTTCCAAGGTCTTTTCACTCTCTCTCTCTCTCTCACACACACACGCGCCAACCATTTCTCACGGTCTATCTCTGCCATTGGTAGTGAGATTGCCCAGTTCCTGGGGAAGGCAATCACAGACCTAAAGGACTCCCAGAAGTTCCATCCTAGAGTCGAAACCCTGCGCACGTTTCTTACATCCACTTGGTGAAGAGTGGACGTGTGTTGCGGGCCTAGGCCGGGTACTGAGGGGGGCTGCAGGGACACAGATGGGCAGTGGCCGCCTGCCCAGAGTTTGTAGCCCGAGCAGAAACGCAAGGCCTTGTGGGGTCTCAGACACAGGTCGAGAGGGCAGGGTGCTCACGCTCCCGGACACACATCTCTGCTTGGTTCTGGAACCTGCACTTTCTGCACCAGAGCAGCTGCTTTTATCACACACCTCCCATGTGCTTAGTGCCATGCGAGGCACTGGCATCCACACGGCTCCTGCTCTCTAGAGGTTCAGTGCCAAGCGGGGAGATAGCAAAACAAGGACATCATTAGGGCAAGGAGAAAAGTCTGCGAGGCGCAGCACACGCACCTCCAGCCACGAGGAGCCCATGCGGGCACAGCCCCTGGCCTCTGTGGGCTACCTGCTGGCAGAGCACAGCCAGGCACTCACAGGGGACAGTCCCCACCCTGCCCTCCCACCACGGGCTCTGCAGAAGCCCCGTGCTCCTAAGAGCCGGGGTGACCCGCCTGACTCCTGGCAACCTGCCAGTTGCATTTGTAACCCAAGCCTGTGTGGATACAAAAATGCAGGAAGTCATCTTAAAAGGACGCACTAATTAGCTTCCTGGGATTTCAGATTTTAAAAGCTTTTGTGATCGAATCTGTTTCGGTCGTTTTTTGAAAGGATTCCGAAGATTGGTTCTGCTGTCAAGACATCAGAAAACAAACAGAAAAAAGAAATGCGATAACAAACTTCCTGGTTTCCACCGTGGAGTGCTTTCAATGTGAAAGGGCGGGGTCGGGGGGGAACGTTCGCCGATGGGTTGATAAAAAGCAGGATGGCATTAAAAGGCCGTGATGTACAGTGACGGACCAATCTCTTGGGAGGCTGGATCTGACATTGAGTTGCCCTTGAAAAGCATTGGGAAGCTCCCTGCAAAATCAGCACCCACTCTCAGAAGACTGGAGGGGTACCGTTTTCATTTATATAAAAGATTAGGAAAATTGCACGCAAATAGACAAAAGATTCTCAAATTCTGAGTAGATAAAGGATGTGAAGGGTCACAGAAGAATTTTTCTTATCCATCACCCACCACTGTTTTCACTATACAGAGAGCTAATCATGGAAGGAATGTGTGTAATAATTGTACTTGTCCAGTGTAGGGGAATAAAGAATAATTAGAACACTACACCATTACAAAGTATAGGACTGCATTAGTCGATGGGCCCTACAACTGAAAGCCCTTATGGAAACGCCTCCTTGGAGAGTTAACCCCTTCCCCTGAGCAGCCCCTGAACCCTGTCTGCATCTTCCCCGGGGAGCATGCACCCCAGGTGGTAATGATCTGTCAGCAAACCTGTCTTCCAAGCACCTCTGCAGCCTCCAAGGCTTCGTCATGAATTCCATCCATCTCACCTGGCTAGCAGGCAGCTCAGTGGTAAGGAATCTGCCTGCCAAGGCAGGACACTAGGGTTCATATCCCTGACCACAGAGGGGCAAAGAGAGACGCAGCTTTGAGACGGAACACCACCATCACCACCCGTAAGTACTGGACCACCGGCAAACGATTCCTGTGGAACTGCACGTAACCCTGCTTCTCCTTCAGGTTCGCATCTCCAGGCTGGCTCATCCTTCAGTCTATTCTTGGAAACATTTCCCAACACCTCACATTCTTCTTAAATTGGGGAGTATGGGGAATGCTGAGATAAGTCAGTGTACTTACAATTTGTAGGCAAGGCGCGAATAATCATCAACCCACAGGAATCTGCAAAGACTTGGCCAAAGTCAGGAAAGAATCATGAGTTATCAGCCCTAGACCTGGAAAGGCCTCATCTCCTGCTTACATTTCTTTTTTTTAAATAAAAGGATGATGTTGCAAATTACAGACTTATAAATTTAACTTCTAAATTTGGAAAGATACTTAAGAGGAAAAAAAAATCATGAAATGAGCTTGCAAAATCTTAAAGAGGGCATTTACTATAAAAGAAGAAGTAGCTCTTAACTGTGGAAAGTGAGTTCTGGTTTTTACTTTCCTCTTTTTTTAAGTAAAAATTTTTATCTTCTACAATGGGATCAAGAAATCATTTGCTCCAAAGGAAGTAATTCATTGTCAGATTTAATTTTCTTAATCAGCTATTATTTAGAGCATGAATAAAACTCATTAAGTTATGAGACTGGTACCATCTTTATCCAAAGATAAAATTAAATGCTCGTATCAGTTTGGCTGTAAGATGCTCCTTATAAGAAGATATATTAGGAGGCAGAGGAGGTGGAGGGCTTTTGGAGTCAGACCTGGGTCAGATTTCAACTTTACTACTTGCTGGCTGCTGCTGCTGCTAAGTCGCTTTAGTCTCGTCCGACTCTGTGCGACCCCATAGACGGCAGCCCACCAGGCTCCCCTGTCCCTGGGATTCTCCAGGCAAGAACACTGGAGTGGGTTGCCATTTTGGGCAAATCACTTAATCTCTCCCAACCCCTATTTCCTCAACTATTAATGTAAGTCGGAGATGATGACAATCCATCAGGATGATGGTGAGGATTCAATGAGATGACATTTATCAAAAGAAACATGGGATATTCAACAAGGAACCATCTCCCCTGGGAGGACATGGGCACAGACTAGATGATGGGAGGACATTAGAGAAACTTCCCCTGAGATGGAGGAAAATACAAGAGACCCCAACTTGTCTGAGCTGTTTGTGCTCAGATAGAATCTCCTTTTGGAGGGAATAGTGAGGATGTCCTTAAAACTGTGATGTGCTCTATTCGAGGAAAACTCTAATTAAAAAAGATACACGTGCCCAGTGTTGACAATGCACCATTTACAACAGCCAAGACCTGAAAGCGATCTGAGTGCTCATGGACAGACGAACAGATAAAGACGTGGTGCACACACACCACGGACTGCTCCTCAGCCGTGAAAAAGAACCAAACAATGCCACCTGCCTCAGGGGAGCTGTAAAGACTTTCGCACTAAGTGAAGCAAGCCAGACAAAGCAAATATCATATGATGGTCACTTATATGTGGGCTGTAAAATATGACACAAAGACCTTATTTACAATACAGAAACAGACTCACAGACTTAGAAAACACACTTATGGCTACCAAAAAGGAAAGGTCGTGGGGGTGCGGTGGGGTGGATAAAATCGGAGTTTGGGATTAATGAATACAAACTACTATACACAAAACAGATAAACAACAAGATTCTACTGTCCAGCACAGGGAACTGTGTTGACTATCCTGTAGCCATAATGGAAAAGAACATGAAAATACACACACACACTCCGAACCCAATCACTTAGCTGTGCGCTAGAAACTAACACAACATTCTAAATAAACCATCCTTCAATAAGAATAAAAGGAGAGTAAAAGGATGCTAACATGCACACAGAGCAGACTGTGGTGTCCTGGCAAGGGCGCAGGGGGCTGGTCCCAGAGCCAGTTCTCCTGAGTTACCTGGGCCGGTCACCAACGCCAGGATTTTTTCCATCTTTATTTCTGAGTCCAAGTTCTCCACACCAGACCTGCTCTAAGAACCCTCCCAGCAGACCGTCATTTCATCTGGCCCCCTCTCATTGCTGACACTCAGGGAAATGGTCCAGGGAGGAGCAGGGAATGCCCAGGGCCACAGAGAGAGGCCATGGCAAGGCTGGGCTAAGAAGACCTGGAAGCCCAGTTTTTAAGAATTCCAGAGACTTCCCTGGTGGTCCAATGGTTAAGACTCGGCGCTTCCAATGCAAGGGGCGCAGGTTCAATCCCTGGCTGGGGAACTAATATCCCACATACCATGGGTGTGGATGAAAAATAAAAACTGATGCAAAAAAAAAAAAATCCATGATGAACAACAACAACAACAAAACACAAATTCCAATAACGGCTTGGGGAGACCCTCTCCTCTGCAACCACAGCAAAGCCACACACGTCTACTTGCAAATGGAGAAGTGACGCGCGGCTGGACACTGCCACCACAGCCTGTGCCTTCCGGGCCTGGCCAGCCTTGGTCTTGTGATTGGAGCCTTTTCATGCTCTCTGACCCATGACGGGCCTCAGACACAACGTGACAGGGTTAAAATAAGCGGCAGTCCACACTGGGAAAATCTAGAGACAGAAGCTACAGCCTCCAAAACGGGGGACTCTGCACATGTGTAATGTCTGAGCCTGAGCTCATCTCTGCCAAGGGGAGGATATATACTGACTTCTGAATCACGAGATGAAGGGCTAGGCAGGCTTATGGTTATGAAAGAGCTAGCACGTGCCTTGCCCACTGATTTCATCTACACCAGGCTTTCCAGAACTTTCTTTCGGAAGGGGTTTAAAAGGTTTCTGAAAAGTTCTGGGATCTGAAAACCGCAGGCCAGTTTTCAGAGTGGACAAGATCTTGTGAGGAGAAACCTTTCACTTTTCTAAGGCTTTCTTTACATAGAAGGTTTTGTTTACATCTTTTGAATTTTCCCAAATGTGAAGGAACTGGAGGTCACAGCAGCTGGTGGAGGTGGGGAGAAGCATAATTCTGGGCTCTGCTTGGATGCCACTGAGCTCCATGACGCTGGGCGAGCTGGCCGACCTGGGGGTGACGGTGCCCGCACTGTGGGCGTAGAGGAGGCTTACTTATGACCTCTGGCCTGCCTCTGCTCTGCAGGCCGTGGGGAGCAGGGAGACTGAACGGGGTGGGGAAGGCGGGGGCAGCCTAAAATAACAGGGACGGGATGCCTCCCGGCGGTTTCAGCTGCACACGCGGGAGCTGAGTCTCCAAGGGATGCTGACAGCTGCCCGAGAAGATTCCTTAACTCTTTCTGCAGAAAGACCTTAATTAACCGTTTAGTGCCTCAAAAGACACCCAGAGGTATTAAGAATGGGGCTTTTCGCCCAGGAAACAACTTAGTGAGGGTTCCTCATAAAGTTGAACAGAGATTTACCATAGCACCCAGCAAGGCCACCCCCTAAGTCTATCCCCCAGAGAAATAAAAACCTGTGTCCATGCAGAAACTTGTGTTCACTGCAGCATCCGTCATTAACAGCCAAGAGGCGGAAACAGCCCTGCTGTGCATCAGTGGATGAATGTGCAAACAAAATGCGGTATATCCATACGATGGAATGTTATATGGCCATTAACAAAATAAAGTGCTAAGTGAAGTAAGTCAGAAAGGAAAGACAAATATCATATGATGCCACTTATACATGGAATCTTAAAAAATGAAACAAATGAATTTATTTACAGAACAGAAACCGACTCACAGACTTCAAACACAAACTTACGGTTACCAGAGAGAAAGGAGGTGGTTGGGGAGGGATAAATTAAGAGTTTGGGATTAACAAATACACACTACTACATATAAAACAGATAATCAACAAGGACCTACTGAATAGCACAGAGAACTCTACTTAATGTTCTGTACTAACCTACGTAGGAAAAGAATCTGAAAAAGAACAGATCGTGTATATGTATAACTGAATCACTTTGCTACAGACCTGAAACTAACCCTACACTGTAAATCCACTATATTCTAATATAAGGCAAAAACATTTTAAAAAGCCTGAGGAAAGCACCAGGAATCACATGATAACCACACTTCCTCCCACCATTCACCGGTGGAACTGCTAACATTTCTGTCATATTTGCTGTAGTGCTTCTCCCTCTTTAAAGAAAAAAAAGGGGGGGTGGATAAAACATCTCAGATAAAGCTCAAAGTCATACTGTCCTCCTCAGCTCAGTATCTCTTTTGAGCAAATGAGCAAGTCCATTAAAGGGTTAATATGTGGGGAAATCACTGATTCCTTCAACTGGACTTTATGAAAGGCCTACTACGAGCAAGACTCGACCTCCGGGATGCAGAGGCAGCGCTGCAGGGCTGGGCTTTCACTGATAATTGGAGCGTGCGTGGGAGGTGGCCGTTTAGAGATACAAAGAGACGGCGACCACCGTGTGCTCCGGTTAGCTCGCTGTGTTTGGTAAAATCAGAGGTTTGTGTTCTGTACTTGGATTGCCGTTAACCAGCACGTCTCAGACACCCAGTCCGTCTCCCCTCTTCAAGGCACTTGCTACCCAGCAATTGTGCTGTTAGGAAATTTTCAAAATAGGGGCTGTTGCCCAAATGGTGTGATTTTTGAGCTCTTGTAGATCTGCTATGTTATGGGACTCAAATTAGCTCAACCTGGAAGAACACACACACACATACACACACACACACCTGAAAACTGGGATACTAGACAACACCAAAACAAAGAAGGGTATTAATTGAGACAGGACGACAAAGTGAAGAAAGGGGGTGAACTCAGCAAACTCACAAGGATTTAAAATACTACCTCTGAAGGGAATCACGCAATTCCATCCTCCGAGGTCTTGGGAATCGAAGCCGGGCTGAAACGCCCAGCCTCCTGGCTCAGGCTTGGGGGTGAAATGTAGGGAGGAGACTTTCAGAAGTGACACGAGTAAACACCTCTGTCTTTTCACGATTTGTTTGCACCATTAAAAAAAAAAAAAAACAAGTCAAGAATGAACTGGGGCAGTGCCCCACCTTGTGTGAACGGTATGCTGGGAAGGGAAGCAAGCCTTTGGCTGCTGGGGATGCAGTCTTTTCAAAGGAGATCACTGTACCTGAAATGTAGGTAGTTATAAAAATGGCATTAATTTGCTTAGACCCAGAGATTTTCACAGGAGAGCAACTAGCAGAAAACATTATGAAAATGTCCGAGAGGACTGGTAATTGAGTTGATTAGTATGACCTTGGTTATGAAGGTAATAGAGGAGGGACCGGTGCTTAGGCTGAGTTATAACCCTGCTCCCGGTTCGGCGACGGGGAGTGAGGGATGTAATTTGTTCAGGCTGACTCGGAGTGGCCAAGCCTGCCTCTGACAAAGTAATGCACTGACCAGCCGAGCTTGGCCTGCGCCTCTACCCTGACAGGGTAAACAGGACAGGGTCAAATCAGAAATGATGGACCGGGCTCGCGGGCTGGCTCTCTGCACAGACATGCTATGAGCAGCATCTTCTGGACACTCAGCCCTGGGAAGCCCTAACTCACTGCCTCCGAACTACCGGAGAGGGAAGAGAACACGACTGCTCCCCAGCTGAAACAAAACAAAGCAAACCAGCAACATAAACAAAGAATAAATATCCCGAGAAGGTCTATGCTGAATTCACGCCGGATCTGTTTTCTGTATTTTTTTTTTATAGGCATTTATGAAGCAATATGCCACTGGCTGTGGTGGGAAATTTAGCTACATTAATCATAAGTAAGGATGCTGGGTCTGGCTCCAAAGCCCATGTTCTTTCCACTACAGCTGCTTGAAAAAGGCCAGTTTCTCCCAATAACACACCAGCATGGACAAGAAGTTGACTCTGCAATCCTTTGTTCCACCACTGTTGACTGGGTGGGGTCGATGGATCCCAAGGTGCTTACGCTGATGGAAGGAGTCACGTGCGCTGTAACCACTGGTACACAAGTTCACGTCCTGGCAGCTCCGTCCACTTTCAGAGCTCAGATCGCCCTCTTTCTCAAGTTCACTGGAGGAAGGGCTCTTACAGGGAGCCTGGGATGATGGGTACTCCAGAAACAGATACGGTGCCCACAGGGACCCTCAGATACAGGTCACCAGTCTGTACAGGCAGGCTGCGAGCATCTCGGGCGTCCTACTCCTCGTGAACACGTTTCAGACGGGAACCAGTGAGCTTTACTGGGTGAACCACAACAGAGTATCATCGCGCACATGTTCCCCCCATCCCGTGTGTGTGTGTTTGTGTGCATGCATGTGTGTTTGTATGTTTCCTGAGTCTCCGATCTCAGGGCTGGGGCGACAGAGATGACACAGGGCCCAGAAGCCCCCTGTCTCCTTGCCTCTGTCACCAGGCTTGCTGACCCTCCAGTGAAAAGGACCTGACCACCACATGCGAGTAGAATAAATTATCGCTGACACTCCAATATTTAATTATGCAGCTGTCAGAGCGGCCCTTTTGAAATTCATTTTAATAAAGCGGGAACTTTCCCTTTCAAGGTTAGAGTGAGGGGAGTCACCTTTGGTGTCAGCTGGAGGTCTCCACCATGAGCTCCGCGTTCTGGCTCCGGACGCCTGTCACTTGGCCTGATAGAAGGGCCTGATAACAGCTCTGATGCCTGGTGGCCGCCCCTCCAGCCCCCTCCCCCCGTCCCTGCCTGAATGAACATCCTTCATTTAAACCCACAATAATGAGGACCTCAAAGTCAGAGAGGCGGGCACAAGGGCAGCGTGGCAGGGGGGGGAAATGGCTTCTTCTTATAAAACTCACTCAATGGGGAAGCAGCAGTCTAAAAGCAATCATGGCCATCTCCCTGCTTTAACTGGTTAACCAGAAATATTTAACGTGGTGGAAGAGGGGAGAAAACCAAAACAAAAACCCAAACAACCCCGCGGTGAGGTAGGGGACACCCAGACACTGGCACGCCTCCACTGCTCTGGCTCCCAGACACGGGAAAGAGACATACAAGTGCAGATTTGTATTTTACTAGAAAATAGAGAACGGTATCGTAGTTTTCTGCAGTTTGATTTCTGGGCCATAAAGTTGCCCCGAGGAAACGCTTTTATCTGGGCAAACCATGTGAATGGGACGAAGCCTGCCTATTGTGTATGGGTCTGAAGCCTGCTTTAGCCTGTGCTTCTCACTGTTCGCGTGTAACCCGTGCCTACAAGGACCTAGACAGGAAAACGGGGTGGGCGAGAGAAAGGAGAACTGACTCGCTCCAGACGGCCAGGCTGGGGCCTTTCTTCTCTCTCCTTCCATCTCTCCACTCTTTCCCTTTATCTCCCACACTACATTCTCTTCCTTACCTTCACTTTCCTTCGCCTCTGTTTTTTCCTCCTTTGTCCCCTTCTTTCCCTTTAATACCATGATTGATATTTACTGATCACTGGCTATACGCTGTGAGCACTGTCCGCAGTGCTTTGTATGCTTATCTCTCGCGGGGCACCAAGCAACCGTGTAAGTTGGATGCCTTCATGACTGTTCCCCTTTTACACAGGGGGACACTGAAGCTCAGAGAGACGGAGGGTCTTCTTCAGCATCACCAAGACCACAGCCAGCACACGGAATCCAGGCAGATGCCAACGCATCTCAGACACTTCACGGTCAGCTGCTGTTGATTCTTTCTCTTTCTCTGGTCTCTTCCTTGCTAACTCTCTTCTTTTCCTCCCTCCTCTCCTCTCCCCTGGCTCCTCCTTCCAGGATATGTATACACGTGCCTCTCACAAAATATGTAACAGCTCCAAGCGAACGCACACAGAGATCCGGCTCACACACACAGGCTGCGACACTTGTCAACACACACTAGTTTTGGAAAGAGGACTCATCCCGCGTGGTGTGTGTGTGTGAGAGAGACTGCTGAAAGGTGCTGTCTTTAAACCGTAAGTCATAACCAGATCTGTCCACAAGCACTCTTTCTGGGAGAAAACACCCTTTGCCTGGAGGCTGGGAATGTGACTACTGAGATGAATCAAGAGAAGCGGGAGGCAGAAAGCAAAACCTGTGTCTCCACTCGACATCTCTCTGGGGAGACCTGCTTTGCAGAGGCTTGGGGGAGCGCCCCAGACCCAGCCAGAGCCCACAGCCAACTCCCCCAGAACCAAGGGCGGCTGGCGTATGCAGTGACGTTTTCCTGAACTCTTGCGCTCCTTAACAGGGACTCTGGATAGCTGAGGACACAGGGCCCCGGCATGGCCTGCAGAGATCACAAGAGTGAACCTGACCCCCCCCAGGCCTGCGCGTGATTGCATGCTGCGCTCCAGGTCTCAACCCCTTTGTTCCGCAAAGGCCAGCGAGTGGTAACTGAGGCACGTGTGCCCCGTATGTCTGCCATCAACGCTGCCCACAGGGGGACCTATCGGCAGCAGGACCCACCAGGACACCGGGACGGGCGGCTGGAGAGTTAGTGTCCTATTCCCAGGCCAGCCAATGCAGGAGACACAAGTGACCAGGGCTCAATCCTTGGGTCGGGAAGACCCCCTGGAGAAGGGAATGGCAACCCGCTCCAGGATTCTGGCCTGGAGAACTCCATGGACTGTATAATCCATGGAGTCGCAAAGAGTCGGACACGACTGAGCGACTTTCACTCACACTCACTCCAGTGTTCTTGCCTGGAGAATCCCATGGACAGAGGAGCCTGGCGGGCTACATTTGTTGAAGGTCATTCAGCTCCTGCAGGATGGAGGGAGCAACGGGAAAGACCGCTGCCTCACCCCAGTGGCAGGGCTCTTTAAACGCCATGCGGTATTTCCATCTCCTTCCCTCGCATCCTGGAAGTGAGTCCAGAATCACCTGTCTTCACTTGGCAAATCTGTCTACTGAGGTCTGTGCTAAATAACGCACGGACGTCTGGGGGTGGGGGGAATGTGGTCCCCTTCACCTGCAACGTTCACACAGCAACCAAAGCAGCGGGAGCAGGGCAGGACCAGGAGCAGACTAGATCAGGTGACAGGCTACCTATGTACACGTGCCTGTATTTGGGTCACGTGTATTTCATGCATGTGTACACGACTTAACAACTGAACATCAGAACATGCATATTATGCATGTATCTACACACACATACAGGCATGCACATACACGTTTTTTCCTTTTATCTGTACTATCATTGTCCCCATTTCATCTCTAAGGAAACCAAGGCTCAGAGAAGCTAAGTACCTGGCTCAGGATCATATAGGAATAACTGATGAGCCAAGTTTGATACAACAATCTATTTGACCCAAAGCTATTGCTCTGGAAAGAAAAAAGTACCTAAAGTTAAACCAAACAAAATACTTCCACGGTGCCTCTATGCCACTTGAGAATCTACATAAATGTTTCAAGTTTATGGTTTCATTTAATTCTGATGACAGTCTCGTGAGTTACTGATATCGGTGTTGAGTATTTTTCCGACCCCTATTTTACAAATGACGGAATCATGGGGCCAGAGGTGATGCGACTGGTCCAGGGGGAAGCAGCCAACAGCAGGGGGTAGTGGTTGTTTGGTTTCTAAGTTGTGTCCGACTCTTTGTGACCCCATGGACTGCAGCCTGCCAGGCTCCTCTGTCCGTGCGGTTTCCCAGGCAAGAATCCTGGAGCGGGCTGCTGTTTCCTCCACCAGGGGATGGCCCGCCGCAGGGACTGAACCCACATCTCCTAAGTCTCCTGCTTTGGCAGGCGGGTCTTTACCACTGCGCCACCCCAGACGCTGACAGGGGACCTGGGACCAGAAGCGTGGGGTCCTGTCACGTTGCCCCTGCCCTGCCCAGCGGCTGGGCGAGCCCGCGACACCGTGCGCTGAGACGGTCTTCCCACTGAGGCTCTCAGAACCGCTGGCTCCCTTCCTGAACGAACAGCAGAGCGCGCACGTGGACGTTCTCGGCCTTGGGGGCACAGCCCCCCGTCCAGCAACTCCTCTGCCAAGTGAATTCAGACAGGGTTCTCCATGACGCTTCTCTCAGAGCAAGTGGGGAGAGCTCTGCAAAGCTGTTGGCAGCAGCTGTCATCAGGGCTTCTGCGGTCAGAACGAATGAGGGGTCGGAGTCGGCCCCAAATCTCAGGACCCCCCAGGTACGCGTTCTGGCGCCAGGGGTCCAAACGCCCCTCCTTCCCGCCTCTCTCGACAGGCAGAGCCTGGAGGGCTGAGAGGGAGAAATAAATCCTGACTCAACGAGAAGGATTAGAAAGTCACCTAGCATGAGCAGAATTCGCACTCCACAAATTTTTCTCGACTGAGTAAATTTAAAGAAATAAAACTAGATTGAGCATGCGTTTAATACTGGCTGCTATCTTTTGCTCTGCTCTGCTCAGTGGCTTGTTAAATATGAAAAGATTTGCCCTGCGAGGAGACGTGAAGAGAGGGGAGCTCTGAGGGACACCCCGCCCCTGCCACCCTGCCCCTCCTCTTCGTAACCTGGGTGAGATGGGGACCCTGTTGCCCGAGTGCCCCGGTCTTGTGTGCACAAGTCTCAAATACGATCACGGTATCACCACTGTCTCTTAATAGAAGGTGTGATATAAAAAGCTCATTCGAGATGCCAAGAGTTTCCCTTTTCTGACCCTGGCTGCCTGAGAGGCAAATTGCATTAGAAAATGACATGCCATTCATCTCGCGAGTACTTGCAGGAACATTTAGCTAATTAAATGATTAATAAATTTAACACTGCTTTATAATTTCATTTAGCTGTGTTGGAGATCGCACAGTGAGCTGCGTGCGCACCGAATGAGATTAGGTGGGAGTGAGGGTTTCGGAGGCTGCCCTGGTAATTGAGATTAGTCTATTACTACAGTGACCTTTTTAACTTTTATATTCTCTTGTTAAAGCGAAATAAAATTTTATTCACTTTTAAGGAATATTTACTTAGAGAAATTTACATGAAATTAAAGAAACACCAAGCCCGGAAGCCTACTGGGGCCAGAATCCATGCACTATTTCCTTTTTAATTTTCAGAGCCCCTTTAGGAAATTGTTCCTGAGCTGAATGGAGGAAGAGTGAAGACGGTGTATTTGGGGGGTAGTTTTTATTCATCCATTCATTCATTCAGTGAATGCCGAGTTCCTGCTGTACCCCGGGCACACACTTCTAGGCCCTGGTACCAGGGCTGCAAACATGACCGAGGTCTCTGCTTTCCTAGAACTTCTAGTAGCAAAATACAGATGAAAGGCAAATGAATAAACAACAAAATAACGGAGGCCGATAGTAAGCACAAGGCAGAGAAGTAGACGAGAAGGCTTCTGTAGGCTGGGGAGCTGGAGAGAATCTCTCTTCAGAGGCGACAATTACGTTGGGATCTGAATTATAAGAAGCAGTCAGCCATAAAGCTCGGAAGGAAGAGCACACCCGGACGGAGGAGACGGAGGGTGAAGGTCCCCAGGAGGTAACATGTGAGGCTGGGGCATCTGAGGGACAGAAAAGACCGCAAGGCTGGGAGCTGAGAAGCTGCAGGTGGGGAGGGCCAGACTAGGGGCGGAAGGCCAGGCCAGACCACAGCGAGGAGGCGGGACATCTTCAAGCAGGCGAGGCAGGAAGTCATCAGCGGGTTACGGGCACTGACGCTGTCTGTCGAGTGATTCCATCCAACCTAAGTGCTTAGCCGCCATTGAGAGAGCGGCTGGGGCTTCCTCCTAAGATTTTTAAGAACTAAAGGGCTGGTTTCATTTTCCTCAGCTTCAGTCTCCTTTTTTTTTTTTTTTTGTCTTTCTGACCTGTGGGACCTTGGTTCCCCGACCAGGGATTGAACCCATGCCCTTGGCAGTGAAAGCGCTGAGTCTTGCTGCTCGTCAAATGAAATCAGTAACTGGGGTTTTACTATGTCCTGGATGCTACAGAGATGGGATTAATCCTGACTGACTCTAATGTGATCCTCCCTCCTACAAGCCTGCAGAGAGAGCAGAGTTTGGGGCCACTTTCTACAGGAAGACACAGAGACACAGTTGATGAGACTTGAGCAAGGGTGCGTGGCTCTAAGTGTTAGAGCTGGGAATAAAATCCAGAACTGAGCTGGTGTGGTTCGTAAATCGAGAGAAGGAAAGATCAGTTTCCTTCCTGATGAAATGAGCTAAAAACTGCATCTTAACAGACGCCTGAGTAATTCTGTTCTGTCCCGCCAAACGGGTTTGGAATTTGCTGTTGCAATCTGTTGCTCAACCACATTCTCTGGGACCTACTTTGCCCAGTTTCTCGTCCAGGGATATTTACCCCGAATTCCCCCTAATATATTAAGTTAATACACACACACACAGAATGTCCCAAGAAACGTCTGGGGCCGTTTCATCAAGGGTTGCGCACTGTTCTTCCGGAATGAGGGCCAATTCTTCGGAGTGCTCCAACAATCAAAGGGCTTCACTCTGCTGACACTTGCTCGCATTGTGCAAATCCACATGTTTAACAATCCAAAGTTTTTGCTGTTAGTGGCTGTTGATCCCCCCCCCCCGCCCCCCGCCTTCCTACCAGCCCATGGAGGAGATTAAATAAAAGGTCTTCCTTTCAGCAAGTGTTTAAACTACAGAAGTTTCCATTTCAGGTAACTGCACATACATCCCTTGGATATTCTTAAGACTTTGAACACATACATACCCTTAAAATTTGAAATCCTCTGATACCTGCTGTAAACTCTCAAATTTGTGAGCAATTACCTTTGTAAGCAGTGTTTCTGGAAAATAACATCTGTGTGTGATTCACACTTTTTTTTTTTTAACTTGTTAATTGTCTGGTTGTTAACTCTGACTACTAACTAATCTTATGATCTTAAGATGCCTCAGAATTTGCAATTCCTCTTCCAATGTCTCCTACTTGGTGTGCAAAATTTGGACACACCTGTGTAATTAAAATATTTTCTGCTTTAAAGAAAGAAAAAAATCCCAGTCTGTGAGGCTTACAGACAATCACATTAGCACCTGCTAGCAGTAATGGATGAAGTAATGAGTAGCAAGAACACACACATGCGAGTTTTGAAGAAGGGGTGACCTGCCTGATTTCCCAGAAACTGCAGGCTCAATATTTGAGTCTTTTATTCCTGATAACGTGTAATATGACTATGTGAGTTACAAGTGCTTAGGTGCTTTAAACATTTCTTTCCTCTTCATGAAATGTTCAGAAGTCATCAGAGAGATCTGAGCCTACATTCTCTTTTTTTTTTTTAATTTTATTTATTTTTTAAACTTTACATAATTGTATTAGTTTTGCCAAATATCAAAATGAATCAAGCTGGACTTTTCCCTCCCTTCTTCCCTTTCTTTCTCATACCTATCAGTCCACTATGAACCTGATACCACACTGGGCACTGATGATAAGAGGAAAGAGAATTCTAGCTTCCTAGGGGTTTACAGTAGAGCCCTCTCTCTTCAAAATGTGACCCATGGGGCATTCTCATTGGCAGCTCGAGGGAGCTGGTTAGGGACACAGAATTCACGTTCCACCTCAGATGTCCTGACTCCGAGTCTGCACTTCCAGGAGGATCCCTAATTGACCTGTGTGCACATACAGTCAAACAGGCACTGCTGGAGACTCCCCAGGTCAGAGGTCTGCCGTCTGGGGCTGCAGTCAGGCAGCCGTCTGGATTGCTGCTGTTTGTTAACTTTTCACTGTCTGTGATCTGGGAGTGACTGTTTTACATTTTTAAATGGTTATATTTTCAGTGGCTCTATGACTCCTTACTTCTATTTTAAGAGCCTCCATTTTGTCTCTTGGACTGCAAACTCTATAAACTCTTTACTTCCTGGCTTTTTAAGCAAAAGTCTGCCGACCCATGTTTTGGATTCTAGATGAATCTAGAACCCAAGGTTTGGATGAAGGCATGGAGGAAAGCTATCTTTTGAATAAGTATGGTACCATGATACTGAAAATATCTGTCAAACCACCGTATGTCAGATTCAGGGGAACTAGTTTGTTTTTTATTGTCTGCTTTTACAAAAACCATCACATATCCTCAACAGGAAAGCTGGCACTGAGAGCCCGTCTCTCAGGGAATAAATGAACTTGCAAAAGCTACAAGTGTAACATGAATTTCACAGCTCACACTCAAAGATCCATCAGCTCCCAAAAAGCAGTTCTCAGAATCAGAACCACCCAAAATATGAAAATTAGTGTAACTAGTTTCATCAAGATTCCTATAAAAGTAACGAATAGCAAACTAAAGATCGCTGTCTTATCACACACACCCATCTGCAAAAGGGCAAGGGCTGTGTTTTTAGTTGTTGCAAACGTTTTTACTTTTTCCAAATTCAGAAAACAAAACACTGTCATTTGCTTTCCCCATCATTAAAAAAAAAAGAACAGTGGTTACATCCCTTTGACTGAATTAATGTTTTTGGCAGAGTTTTCTTTTTTAATAGGTACATATCCTTGTCTATCCGTGAGCAGTGGATTAAACTAAGTAAGCACAGCATGGAGCCAGCGTTGAGGATGGATGAGGACAGAAAAGAAGAGGAGACGACAACTGAAGTCAGAGCGGAGAGGCGGGAAAAGCAAAGTCAGATAATCTTCTGAGAGACAGACTCAAATAGAGAACAGGGCACAGGTTTTTTCCACAGGCTCAGAGTCCTGACCACTGTGCACCTAACAATAAATAAATGTTCGCTGTGAGCGGGTGTGGATTTGCAGTGGCAAGACCCAAGGTCCCCACTTCTCACAGCCTGTGGGGGCTCTGATGCTGAGCAAATGGGACCCCGTCACTGGAAGGTCATCTGGGAGGCTTCCGCTCTGCCGCTTGGAACAGGGGTCCAGGGCTTTGCTCTCTCCTCTCCCGAGCACCACGTGCTTGTGAGCACGGTGACGGCCAGCACCATGGATGATAGGGACGATGGTGTGGACGTCAAGAGGCCTGGGGAAAAACGACTCGAAGCTGAGGGGCTGTCCTTTGGCCAAGAGCAATGCCCTTGCGTGTAGAGCTCGACCTGTTCTTTATTTGAAAGCATCGCCCTGAAAAAGCAGACACTCAAAGCAGAACCAAACAAAAACGGATGACGTGCAGGTCGGCTTCTGCTGACTTCTCAACGGCACCGGCAGGGACGAAGCCAGGTACACGAGGAGACGAAGGCCTGTGATGATTCTCGACTTAACGATTACTGTGGTTGCAGCCAGAGTCAGGCTCCTCACTGCCTCTCGGGGGGAGGTAACTGACGGTGTGCAGGGATTAACAGCACTGTTCCCCAGGCGAACACATGGTCTGAACTTCCAGAAACACCGTGACTGTGGGCTGCTCCTGAGGGATCTATGTATGATGGCAGAAGCCGCCGCCTGGGACATCTCCCCAACACCTAAACAAACACCCACAGACAGAGAGGGACTTGGCATGACTTCCCGCTCACTCAGAGGGCTGCTCAGAGTGCCTGAACACACTCTCCACCTTCCAGAAAAATCACACAGGGGCCTTTTAACCCTGGTGAGGGGAAGCTAGATAGGGTGGGGTTCACATCCCTGCACTGGTACTTCTGAGCCCAACACTTCTCTTCACTAGGTCTCAGCTTCCTCCTCCCCAAATGGGATTTTTAGGAGGTTAAATGTGAAATACAGCAAGGTCCGGACACAAAGCACTTATGTGCTCAGCGGATCTAAGGTTTGCTCATCTTGTGCTTAAAGAAGCCAGGCTTGTGCTCATGGGATGCATGCTGCCTACTTCTTCCTGACTTTACCCAGGTATCCTGTACTCTCCTTTTTCCTAGTGTCACCTCCTCCAGGGAGCCTCCCCTGATCCTCTCAGGCTAGCAGCTGTCCCCTCTTTCCACTGCCTCCTGAACCCTGGGACGACCTCTATCCCTATTTTTAACTCAAAGAATGGAACCAGGCTCCTCGTGGCTCTGTCTCCCTGGGAATGACCTCAGAGGAGTTGCCTTCATCTGGGCCCCAGTGCCGGCCCCTCTCAGACACACAAAAGGTGCTGGAAGTCAGCTGGACTGGAAAAGAGTGGCTCGTGTTCTGTATGCAATAAGCTGCACTTCTGGTTTTGTGCTCTCGTGGGGCATGGCTGGGCAGGTGCTGTTAAAGCTCCTGCACATGGCGTTGCCTCCAGACCACTCCTCTGTTCTCAGTTCAGGAAGAAGCCTGTTCAGCTCAGACTCCAGCTTTGGTCCAGCTGGCCTGCGCCCTGCTCGGTCCCATCCATCATCGGATCTGTCAATATGGGTCAGCGAATCCTGCTCCCTCGGGCCAATGGCCTTGCATAGCGCAGCGATGCGAACAGCAGTTCTATGGAGATGTGGAGAGACATGAATTTTCTGACCGTCTTCTACAGGAAAGGGTAGAAGACAAACTTTTCAATGGTACTGGAGGAAATAGTCCAAGGTGTATGGCGAGACCAAGGCCTTCCATGACCCAACTCATGATTAATTTGGTGCCAACAAAAACGAGTTTTTTCCCCTTATCATAGGAATCCTTTGTTGGCTTTTTAAGACTCAATCTAGACACATGATACCCACTCCAGTGTTCTTGCCTGGACAATCCCAGGGACGGGGGAGCCTGGTGGGCTGCCGTCTATGGGGTCGCACAGAGTCGGACACGACTGAATTCACTTAGCAGCAGCAGACACATGCTATTCACGTGTGGTTATTTCATGGCTAAACCAACAGAAAAGATAAATAAAGGCAATTCCCAAATCACAGAGAAGAGGATTCTAATCATGTTAGAGTCTAAACTCCAATGTCAAGGCAGGAGGCCAGGCTTTTTCTTGCAGTTCCAAGAATTATGGGATCACACAGAGTCATCAGGTAGCCCTGGTGGGTCAGGGGCCTGTCAGGCAGCCCGAAGGGTGTTCTGAGACCAACATAACCCCAACAACAAACAACTGATTTCCTTCTTTGAACACCCGGGCTGGCCTCCATGTCCTGCCTTATGTTGGCGAGAAAGGCAGGCAGAGCACGAGCTGACGGTGAGTCCCAGCTCGCCCACTCCTGAATCTTCAGACAGTTACGCCACCATCTGAAGTGAGCCGGAAAGTAGCCCTTAGGTGTGTACTGGCCACATGCAAACGCAAACCGGTGTCTTCAGCCTGCATGCTAGCCACGCAAGAGGAGGGATACCACCCGCAACGCCAAGGAGCGTGGGACCCACCGTAACCACAGAAGGTGCACGTGTTCCCGGAGCCCAGGAGAGATGAGAACCTGCAGATTCGGGAGAGCGGACCCCACACCCACTTGACTGCTGTTTCTAACGCCCTCCCGGTGCTCTCTGCAAAGGGAGGACTCTTCACTGGGAACAGACCCCAAAGACAGTGACAGGTCAACAGCTGCAGGGAAGACTGGTCCAGGTTCCGAGTGGTTCCTGGAGGTGGGGACGCAGGACATGGCACCACTTTCACAGTTAACTCTGTAATATATAGAAAGCCAGGGCTGCGCTTTCTGGGGAAATCAGTCTTTCCTCCTTAATGTGAAAGGGACAGATTTATACATTCAATAAATGTGCCAATTGCAGGCTGACTTTTATAAAATGACAAACTTTAAAAAGGGGAAGTAATTCTCCGAAGAATGTCGTACAAGGCCTCCGATCGGAGAGAAATGGAAAGGGCTGAAACCTAGAGTGAAAAAGTCTTATCTATCAGTGATGGCAAAATGACGTCCGGCAGGCTGAATCCGGCCTGTGGATGTATTTTATTTAGCTTGCTCCAAGTTGGCTCATGCAACAGATTCATTGCCAACAGTTAGAAATTGAATGAGTCCATATTTCTAGGTTCTCTGGAAAAATGGGAAGTTCTAGCAAAAATGGGCTGATTTCCTCTTGGCAGTATTCAGTTGGCATTTAATAATGGCTGGTCCTATAAAGAGGGCATAGACACAACCCGTGACAAACTTTCCACTCTTTCAAATACCGGCGACATGGGTCTGGGGTCATTTATAATCTCATTCGTTTATTCTACTTGACTGGGACCTGCAGGCGTCTGTGCTATTCCACACTTGGTAACTGCTACTTATGAACAGGCTTTTATCTCCAAGTTCCTGATGCATGAGTCACAGAGAAACCAACAGGCCACATTTAGCGTGAATCTCCTCACCTCAGAACATGAAGGCACTGGAGGACAAAGTTCGGGGCTGCTGGGTGGCAAACAGAGTTATGTTCCCGTAAGTCTCTGGTCTGGAGAAAGGACCTCTTCCACCAGTAACAAGAGACATCTTCACGTTCCATCTTCAGCTAGAGGGAGCCTGAGCAGAACTAGTCTTGGTGCAACTGGATTGTCACCGGGGAATCACACCTATCAGCGTTCTCAGCAGCTTAAATCCTTGGCCAGGGAACTATGTTCCTTCTGGGTTGCCACAGCAAAGATAAGGGGACCCTTTTTGCCCATACATGTGACGTTACTGGCTGATGGTATGTGAAGACCCCTTTTCCAGTGGCGTGGATGGGTAGATAAATGGATGGATGGGTACAAACCTCTTGTATGAATGCTACACTCGACACTCACTCTGCAAGATGGCAGGCTGAGTGCAGAGGGGGCATCTGTGCCAGGGGAACTGAGCACTGTGAGGCCAGGGCTGGTCACTGGCCTTCTGCCCTAACCCACTGGCTGTGGGCCTAAGTGCAGTCTGGGGCTGGATGCCAGTGGAGGGGGAAGGACACACTATAATATGGGCAGGCAGATGATCTGTGAGACTTAAAACGAAATGCTTGCTGAGTCTTCAGGCTGAGCTCCAGAGTAGCTGATGGGGACCCAGTAAAGACCAACCCATAAATAGGGAGCTATGTGACTCGCATCCACTCCGAACAGAAAAAAGGGAACCTAACCAACAAATGTTTACGAAGTATCCCCTTCATGAGAAATGCTGAACTGAAATGGATGTTTGCTGATCAAAAATCAGTGGACTATTAACTAACCGATGGTAAACTGAATCCAATGATGCACAGAAAGACTTATAGGAGATGAATGGAATTTATCCCAGTTATGCAAAGCAGGTACAATATTCAGAAATCAATGAAGTCTACCACGTAAACAAGCTGAAACAAAAACTTATATCAACTGAGACATAAAAAGCACATAACAAAATCCAGCACCTATTCATGATTTAAAAAAAAAGCTCTTAGCAAATTAGGAATAGGGGATAATCACCCCAACAGAGTACATTAAAAAAAAAACCCAAAAACCTATAGGTGACATCACATTTAATGGTGAAATAGTAAATGATTTTTCCCCCTAAGACCAGGACAAAGGCAAGGATGTCTTTCCTCTCACTCTTATTCAAATTAGCACAGGAAATTTTAGCCACGGCAATATGGCAAGAAAAAGAAATAAAAGGTACGCATGCTGGAAAGGAAGAAATAAAACTGTTTGCACTTTAAAAGACTGGTTACATAGAAAACCCTAAGGAATCTCAGAACAAAATAAAACAACACTTCTAGAACTAATAAATGAGTTCAGCCAGGTCACAAGATGCAGGTTTGAGGGTTCAATCCTGGGATCAGGAAAAGCCCCTGGAGGAGGAAATGGCATCCTACTCCAGTATTCTTGCCTGAGAAATCCCATGGACAGAGCAGCCAGGCAGGCTACAGTCCATGCGGTCACAAGAGAGTCAGACATAAGAGCTAGACCAACACATAAAATCACATTTCTATATATTAACGATGAACACGTGGAAACTGAAATTAAAAACAGAGTTTTACTGACAATCACCCCAAAGAAAACACAATACTTCTGTATACACTCATTAGGCATATGTTTACTAAATGGAGTGACATACCAAGTCCACAGCATAATAAAGATGTCCATTCTCCCCAAACTATAGGTTTAGTGAGATTTCTATCAAAACCGAAGCAAGATTTTTGGTAGACACACACAAGTATATTCTAAAATTTATATGAAAATACAGACATTAGAGTAGCTCAAACAATCTTTATAAAAATGAATACAATGGGGAAAATCCCTTTATTTAACATCAAGATTAACTTAGCTACAATGATCAAGACAGTGTATAACTGGAAAAATGACAGACATATAGATAAAAGAAACAGAACAGGGAACCCAAAACTGACAAGCACAAATATGCTCAACTGATTTTAGATATACGTCAAGGCTGTATATTGTCACCCTGCTTATTTAACTTATATGCAGAGTACATCATGAGAAACGCTGGGCTGGAAGAAGCACAAGCTGGAATCAAGATTGCCGGGAGAAATATCAATAACCTCAGATATGCAGATGACACCACCCTGATGGCAGAAAGTGAAGAAGAACTAAAAAACCTCTTGATGAAAGTGAAAGTGGAGAGTGAAAAAGTTGGCTTAAAGCTCAACATTCAGAAAACGAAGATCATGGCATCCGGTCCCATCACTTCATGGGAAATAGATGGGGAAACAGTGGAAACAGTGTCAGACTTTATTTTGGGGGGCTCCAAAATCACTGCAGATGGTGACTGCAGCCATGAAATTAAAAGACGCTTACTCCTTGGAAGAAAAGTTATGACCAACTTAGACAGCATATTCAAAAGCAGAGACATTACTTTGCCAACAAAGGTCCGTCTAGTCAAGGCTATAGTTTTTCCCGTGGTCATGTATGGATGTGAGAGTTGGACTGTGAAGAAGGCTGAGCGCCGAAGAATTGATGCTTTTGAACTGTGGTGTTGGAAAAGACTCTTGAGAGTCCCTTGGACTGCAAAGAGATCCAACCAGTCCATTCTGAAGGAGATCAGCCCTGGGATTTCTTTGGAAGGAATGATGCTAGAGCTGAAACTCCAGTACTTTGGCCACCTCGTGCAAAGAGTTGACTCATTGGAAAAGACCCTGATGCTGGGAGGGATTGGGGGCAGGAGGAGAAGGGGACGACAGAGGATGAGATGGCTGGATGGCATCACCAACTTGATGGATGTGTCTGGGTGAACTCTGGGAGTTGGTGATGGACAGGGAGGCCTGGCGTGCTGCGATTCATGGGGTCGCAAAGAGTCGGACATGACTAAGTGACTGAACTGAACTGATTTTAGATAAAATTGCAAAAGCAATTCAATAGTGGAAGAATAGGAAAGTTTTTCAACAAATAGTGTTAAAATAATCAACTATCTGTAGGCAAAAAAAAAAATGAACTAAAACAGCTTCACACCTTATACCAAAATTAACAAAAGATTTATCATGGACATACATGTAAAATGTACAAGAGTAAAACTTCACGGGGAAAGGAAGGAGAAATTCTTTAGGATCTAGGACTAGAAGGAGATTTGACAATAGAAACTTGATCCATATAAGGAAAAAAATACTAAAGCGAACCTCATCAAAATAAAAAACTTTTCTTTTGCAAAAACCCATGTGAAAAGGATGAAAGGACAAGGTACAGAACGGAAGAACATATTTGTAAACCCCATATCCAACAAAAGCCTAGCGCCTAAAATATAGAAAGAACTCTAAAAAACTCAACAGTAATAAAATAAACAATTCAATTAGAAAATGGGGAAAGTCGTGAATAGATACTCCACTGACGAAGAGACACAGATGGCAAACACACACACAGAAACATGTTTAACATCATTAACCATCAGGAAAATGCAAATTAAAAGCCACAATGAGGTATCTCTGCGCACTTACCAGGATGGCTAAAATACAAAATAGCACCACCACCAACTGCTGGTGAGGATACAGAGAAGCTGAATTCCTCATACTTTACTGGTCAGAATGTAAAATTATATGGAAAAACTCGACAGTTTCTTATAAAACCGAACGTGTAGTTACTACACAACCCGTTGACTGCAGTCATGGGCATTTATCCTAGAGAAATGAAAACTTGTGTTCACACAGAAACCTGTTCAAGAATGTTGGTAACAGCTTTACTCTTAACAGCTGAGTCTAGACCCAACCCAGACTTCCTTCAATGGGGGAATGATTAAATGAACTATGGTTCAGGTAGAATACACCACAGAATACTTCTCAGCAATAAAAGTGAACAGACTACTGACACCTGCAAGAATTTGGACAAATCTCTGGGAAATGATGCCAAGTGAAAATAGTCCTAAAGAGGTCACAGTGCTCGCTGCTTCTGGCAGGGGCTCCGATCTAAGCACTAAGGGCTTTGTTTAATTCTCTTCACTCCCGTAAATGTGAGTTCTATGAGGGCAGGGCCCACACCCATCTTTTTGACCATCTGATTCTCGAGACTTCCCACCATTTGAACCAAGCTGCCTAACACCCAGTCACTGAATGAATGCGCCTTTCTGAATGGCTACTTTCTCATTTAATCTTGAGGCCAACTTTGAAATGCCCATTATCTCTGTTTAATCCCAAGGAGAGAAGGGGATAGCTTCCAAGGGGTTAAATGGCTTGCTTAAACTATGAGCTAACTATGAGTCTTCAAGACTTGTTATGACCTGAATCTCAAGACCTGTCCACAGTGCCAACACAGATCAGCGACGCACCTGTGCTCAGATACACTAGCACACTGCAGGAAGAGCCAGTTCTTACACAAAAGTACAGGATAGAACATTCCCATCACAGAACAAACAGTGCCAGTGTCAGAAGACTCTGAGAAGGGAGAACGTCGTAGGTTTAAAGACGGGGCTTCATGGGCGGTCTCTGGCTAAGACAGCATCTTCAGGATCAGGCCAATACCCCAGGCAAAAATGACTCAGTGATAAGAAATATCAGTCAGTAGCTTCCCTTTTTTTTTTTTGTTCTTGTGTATTATGTTTAAGGTAACATGATCCAAGAATGTATTCAACTAAATTCTAAGTCAACCTTCTTTCTACTTCCTTAGAAATGCAGGTTACCTGAATATATGAGATAAAATGGAGCACATTACTTCGGTTAAAGAATTCCCAAGTTCTATCCATGTTTATTTGGTAAAAGATGTGTACATTGGAAGATGCATTTACTTCAAAGTTTAGCTTGTGGCCACTGACTGGAGGCAGCAGACATTTTATAGTAAAATTATACGGTAACACGGGCTTTCCTTGTAGCTCAGTTGGTAAAGAATCGGCCTGCAATGCAGGAGACCCAGGTTTGTTTCCTGGATTGGGAAGATTCCCTGGAGAAGGAAATGGCAACCCACTGTGGTATTCTTGCCTGGGAAACCCCAGGTCCAGAGGAGTCTGTGGGCTACAGTCCCTGGGGTCGCAGAGCTGGGAACAACTGAGCGACCAAACCACCGCCATATGATGACGCTGCAGAAAGCGGGTGATTTTACTAAATGTCCTTCAACAAACTGTGTAATTCTTCACACAGATATTCGGTTACTCTAATTGAATGCATTTTTAAATACTTTATAGTTTGGTTAATATTTTGAAAGAAGTCTATTTCCACCTTTAACTACTACTAGTATAGGGAAAATCAGTTGGTTTGCCAACCTTTCAAATTATCTTACTGCTAGTTATTTTTACTATAGCATTTTAACTTCTCTAGGATTTTAGTAATGGACCTTTAAAATAAAGAACACTTTTCCTATCTTTTTTTGGTCTCATTATGTTTACTGAAACTTCGAAGACAATATGAGTACTGATGGCTATACTGAACATCCTTGTCTAGATTCTGATTTAAATGGAAGGCATGATTTTGTGCTTTCATGGTTTAAAATATCTGGAGTAGATTTTTAACAATATCCTTGACTCTATTACAAGAGATTCCCTCTCTCTCTAGTTTACTTAGTGGTAATTATTGTTGTTTTGGTTGATTAGTCAGTTGGTTGGTTGGTTTTACAGTGGCTGTTGAATTTAAACAAATGCCTTTTTGGCATCATTGACAGAACCATAAAATTGTTCTTCAACTTGCTGCTATAATAAATTACACTGATAGAGAATAAAAACAATACGTAAATAAAGAAATGACATGAAAATTTAATCAGTTCTAGTAAATAATGCATTAATACCCTGTCAACAAGCTTCAACTCACAGGGAGTGGCAACTTTCGGCAAAATCTAAAAAAGCACTCATTTAAAGGCAAATGCCTCTAAAGAATGTTTTAAAAGATTTTATTTAGTATAGAAATCAAGAATACTTTTTTTTCTAGAGAAAATATTATGAATGGACTTGATAACATAAAAGTCAAAGGTATTTATTTTCCCTAAAAAACATCCTCTTTCCATCAAGACCAAAAAAAAAAAAAAAAAAAACCACACACTGAAAACTCAGTAGCTGGTGCTGAAATCGTGTTACAAGCGAGAAGCTGAAATGAACTGTGGTTGAAGGCGCGAGCATCTGCGTCCTGAGTGGCAAGCACGACGCCAGGCGCTCTCAGGTGCGTGGTCTCCTCTGACGCTCAGAGTTCCCGACACGGAGACGAGCAGCAGCTCAGACCGGAAAAGTGATGGTCTGTGCGTATCTCCTGGGTCCCCCAAAGAGCCTTTGCAGGTAGGTGCTATGCCTGTCCCCCAGATAGCAGGTGAGGAAGGTGAACCCTTAGACAGGCTACAGCAATTCTCCAAAACCAGCCGGCTGATAAATGGCCGAGCTGGGATGCAAACCCTGAGTGAAAAGGACACCCTCTTTTGATGAACACCAGCAGAGTCTGGTGGCTCAAAGCACGGGCTTCATGTCCGCAGACGGGCCCTGAGTCCCTGCTCAGGACCGCACGAGCTGTGTGCTCTTGTGCCAGTTAATTAACCCCTCCGTGCCCCATGTTCTCTTGGGGACGATTAAAGCAACCAGGCCCCTGTATCACAGGGCTCCTACAAAGCTCAAAGGAAGTACCACACACACATACCTAGGCACAGACTGCATGGCAGGCCTGTGATACATTTTAGCTTATATTCTGTTTATTATCACTATTATCATCATTATTTTTGATCATCATTGAAACTGACTTTCTAACAGCTCTGAGTAAATCATCAATGGTATCAAGAAGAGAACTCCAACAGAAGCCACTCAAATGACTCTCAGTAGCTAATGAAACCTAATAAAGTCCGAGTACCCACTTAGCCAAGCCACCGAATACACCACTGCTCAGGTAAGTCATAAAGTCTTCCCTGCAGCGGTTACAATGATTGATCCTCAGGCACAATTAAAACTCAAGCGATACACTGACATTTTAATAGAACAAATAATTTAAATACATTTAATGTGTTAGGTGGTAACCAATTTTGTAATATATATGATAGATTTGGGAGGTTCCCAGAAAAAAAAAGTGTAGAGAAAGGCTTCATCCAAGAGGATGAAGCAGATAAAGAAAATGGGACTGACGCTGACAAGAGGTCCTGAACCCCAAAGCCACCCGGGATGGAGCCCACCAGGCCGTGTGCAAAAAGGTGCCTTGAAAATGTAAAGCAGCCATCAATCAATTAAAAATAAATAAATATAAACACACACACACACAATCTACAGGCTTCCTCTCTTTTCTCTCTGTCATC
The DNA here is from genome assembly GCF_029378745.1 of Bos indicus. Classification (NCBI taxonomy): domain Eukaryota; kingdom Metazoa; phylum Chordata; class Mammalia; order Artiodactyla; family Bovidae; genus Bos; species Bos indicus. The sequence continues at coordinate 6,727,561 of NC_091777.1, read as the reverse complement.
CCTAAATTATTAAAACTAACTGATCAAGGTAAGTCTTGTACTTCTATTACCCTTCAAAAATGTTTTAAGAGAAACTGATTCAAAGAGGATGGGAAAAAAAGAAATGGGCCTTGGATTTTGATGCTGAAACTTAAAATGAAAGTTATTTGCAAGAAAAAGTGAGATTGACGTCACCTCCTCCCAGATCCCCTCCTGGATTTTTCTAGGAACTGTCTAACGATCAGCTCTAGGGGAAGAGAGGGCCCTGGTTTGTAGCACTTGCCAGTTTCCATGATGTAAGTATCCCCACCAAGACTGCACTCAAGACACGAACATGACGTCACTGAACACGGGATGGGCTGGGTCTGCTCTTGCTGGCGCACCAGACGCATGGCTACCCCAGCTGTCCACCTCACTGGCTTGTTTCACATGCTCTGAGGCCCCCATCACCACGAGAAACCACCTGATGCGTGTGTGACCCCCCGCCTGTCACCTTTACCCGCGTTTGAAAAGGAGCGCCATGAGTCTGGGGGACACGCCTGCCTGTCCCCTCCATACTTCCTTTACCTGCTCCAAACCGTGGCCCGATGCAGCAACACTCACCTGATATTTGGGGAATGAATGAATACACGGTGGAGGTGGGAGAAGAAGGGAGGGAGATGGAGATGAGGAAAAATCACGGGAAGGAGAAGAGGGGTTATCTGTGGGCCAACTAGGCCAAGTCCTGTCCTTCCTTTAGCAGTTGGGACACCAAACTGGGGTCACCCCTTCTGGCTAGGCAGGCTTATCAGCACAGCCAAGAATTGTCAAAGAGTTAATCTAACCAATGCTTCCTTCTGATCAAATATGCACCAGAAATCTTGCTATGTGTTTTTTTCAATCCCAAACTTTCTCAGAGTCCTTTTACTTTTTTTTTTTTTAAAAGGAGAACTTGATCTCCTGTAGCTCAAAAGATCCACTATGATGTTATCGATAACTACTGTTATCACCACAAAAAGTTCACGTTGACGGGTCCTTTGAAACAAAACCACATACAAGTAAGCACTGATGTTTTAAATTTTGATTTCCTACGATTGAAAGTCAGAGATCTGGAAGTCTTGGCTCTCCCAGGCACTGACATCCTTCCTTTTTAGGATGAAAGAGCTGAGAAAAGCAGAAGAGTTGCCTAACGCTGACGGACAGAAACCACTGGAGCGACAGCAAGGATCTGGGCTACAGAGGAGCTTCCTCGTTTCCAGACTCATGGAGGAAAAACTCATGGATGGAGGAGCCTGGAAGGCTGCAGTCCATGGGGTCGCTGAGGGTTGGACACGACTGAGCGATTTCACTTTCACTTTTCACTTTCATGCATTGGAGAAGGAAATGGCAACCCACTCCAGTGTTCTTGCCTGGAGAATCCCAGGGATGGGGGAGCCTGGTGGGCTGCCATCTATGGGGTCACGAAGAGTCAGACATGACTGAAGTGACTTAGCAGCAGCAGCTCCGAGTCAGAAGTCTCAATGCCAGCGTAACGAGACAGCGGATGTTGTCATCTCTGCATGGCTCATCTTGAAAGCTCAGGTTTAACAGATAGGAGATAATGTCCCGTTTCGTGCGAGTGAGATGTTCTCTGAGGCTGCCCGGCCCCTAGGCCTAGATCTGAAGTACCCAGGGTGCTGCTTCTCTTAATTTCCGTGTGACCTGCTGGCTACCTGCCGCATCCTTCGCTAGAACGGGAAGGGCAGATTTGTGAGTGCCGGCGAAATCTACACGCGTCTGCACTGTTTTCTGCTGATTGCCCAGAGAGACAGAATCTGCTGAACTCCAGGAGGAGGGGGTCGCTCGGGTGCCAGGGCTGCAGGGTATGAAGGAACGCAGCTTAAAAACGCACTCTCATCAAACAGCAAGCGGCGGCAAGAGCCTGGGGAGAGAGTTTCCTCTGATTCCCTCTGTACCCAGGAAGGGAGGGGCAGTGAGCAGCCACACCAGACCTGTCCCTTCCCAAAGGACACAGCAGGTCCACCCACCCACTCCTTAGACTGCCTGGACCCTGCATTGTGGGGAAGGGCCTGAAAGTGCATTTTTGGGCTGGCAGCTGCGTTACCTGTTACTGGACAGGAGTGGCACACGTCAGTTCACCCTGTCTGCAGGTTAAGTTCTCTATCGAACGGACGGCACAAAACAAAAACCCAACCAGGCAAGGAGCTTAATGCTTCCAGTGCAGTTGAGGCCATGGGGCTCTGAGAACATGAAAAAAATCCAAAAACGCTTTATCAGGCCCCTTGGTGTTGACAACACAGCAAAACCCAGCTGGCACTGTGGTCAGCTGCCAGAGCCGAAATCGATGGTGATGCTAAAATGGTCAAAAATGGAAAAGTCCCTATTTGGAGAATTACGGCCTTGCTTCTTTCAAAGAGTTGACAGACAGGGTCTTAGGTAAATGCCCCCACATGTGACAGAACTCACATCAGTTCTGGATGCTGTCTCTGAAGTCATTCGGGCCAATAAACGCCCAGGGACATTCTTCAAGGGCCCTTCCTACGTCTTTTACTTTGCCTCCTTCTGGGATAAGCGCAAATCATTCCGGTGAAAGCCAGCTTCATAAGTGAACGCCGTAAACCTATTTTATGACTTGGGGAATTTAAAAACATGTCAACAAAACCATCACAATGCGTTTTTCCCGTGATCCTTTAAAAACTGAGAGAGAGAGAGAACATATTATATCCACAGTTCCCGCAACCAGATTCCAAGAGAGCTAAAGAAACTGCATTTGGACATCGGTAAAAATGATGGACAAATCTTTTTTGCAGAAGTTTCAACCTGGCTTGCCTTGAGAAATGTAAAGAGGCTCTCTGGCGCTAGATGTCAAATTAATTGCAGGCAAAGTGTGTTACAGTAATTCACTTGGCAGTTTAAGCAAAACCCAGAGAACAGCATTAAACCGGATGCCCATATGCCAGCGGTGCCCCATCGCTTCGCTCTGGTTGATGAAGTCTGACACTGACTCTCTCCTGCCGTAATCTGATCGGCCGCAACACAGAGGAGACCTGTCCTTCTCCTGGCATTGTGTAAAATGGTTTATTTGTCCTCTCAGGAGGTGTGCTGATAGATAAATCCCAGGTATGATTATTATTATTTTGAACTATTATTATGAGTTACTATTATGACTTTCCTGAGACGCTGGGAACAGGGCATAGGGAATCCGGGGATCAGACCAAGCTGTGTGTGAACACTTAAGGGACGACATCTATCTTCATTCAGGGTGGTTTTGGTAATATTTCAGGAGAGAAAGGCCATCTATATTAAAGGGAGTTCAGTGCAGAGAAAGGGGAAGACTCTGCCCGGGTATGTGTTACCTGTAAGGCTTACCCGGGTTGAATTGTCTGTGCCAGGCAGCCTGCTTTGCTCTCGGCCAGGATTCTTGCCTGGATAACCCCATGGGCAGAGGAGCCTGGTGGGCTACAGTCCATGGTGTTGCAGAGTCGGACACTGAGCTTGCAGGTGCAGGGTGCACTGAATACCTTTAGGGCATCTATGACAACCCATTCACTCCACTCCATCTGCTGAATGCCTACTGTGTGTCTGGGTCTCTGCTATGAATGAAGCACCAAGAGATGTGGGTCTCGCCCTGCAGAGGCTCCTGCCAAATCAGCTGCGGGATAGCCACATCTAAGCAGATACAGGCAGGCAAGCTGCTGCGCTAGAACTCTGTAACGGTCGCCCTCCATCCGGGGGACCCTCGTGGTGTTTGGTCCTATGCACTTTGTAGAATGGTGTCAGCTGAACCCACTGGCCCTGAGTCCATGAATCGAGGCAGAACCAGGATTCTTCGACACATCTATGTCCAGGACTGAGTTCTCTAACCTAGCGGTCCCTAACCTTCTTTGGCACCAGGGACCGGTCTCATGGAAGACAATTCTTCCACAGACTGGGAGGATGCTTTCTGGGTGATTCAAGTGCATCATATTTACTGTGAACTTTATTTCTATTATTATTAGACTGTAATATACAATGAAATAATCCTACAAAACTCACCATAACGCTGAATCAGATCCCCAGGCATTAGATTCTCATAAGCAGCTCACAACCTAGACCCCTCGCACGCCCAGTTTGCAGTAAGTTCAGGCTAAGAGAACCTAACGCCACTGCTGATCAGACACGAGCAGGCAAAGCGCAGGTGGTAACTCGAGTGATGGCGAAAGTCAGTCCCTCAGTCACGTCTGGCTCTTTGTGACCCTCTTTACACGGACGGTAGACTGTAGCCCACCAGGCTCCTCTGTCCATGGAATTCTCCAGGCAAGAACACTGGAGTAGGTGGCCAGTCACTTCTCCAGGGGATCTTTCTGACCCAGGACTGAACTTGCGTCTCCTTCATCGAAGGCAGATTCTTTACTGTTTGAGCCACAGAAGTGGTTGCAAATACAGATGAAGTTGCACTGGCTTGCCCACTTCTCGCCTCTTGCTGTGCGCCCTGGTTCCTAACAGGTCAGAGACCTAACAGTCTTGGTCCCTGGTCTGGGGTGGGGCTCTCTGTTCTAACCTGTCTACTGTGGAAGTGAAGGTGAAATGGACTATACAGTCCATGGAATTCTCCAGGCCAGAGTACTGGGGTGGGTAGCCTTTCCCTTTTCCAGGGATCTTCCTGACCCAGGTTGGAACCCAGGTCTCCCGCATTGCAGGCATTCTTTACCAGCTGAGCCACAAGGGAAGTGCTGTCTGCTGTGGAGTCACGCTCAAAGGAGTAAGGGGCAATGCTTCCAATAGGGAAAGAGGTGAGGAAAGCTCAGGAGAGCCTTCAAAGAGGAGGCGAAACTTAAACTATGTTGGGGAAGCTCAGACAAAACGGGAATGACATCCAGGGAGAAGCAAGGCCTTGGAAAAGACACAGAAGGGTCCCTGGCTGAGCCCCTAAAAGGCACCCTGGCTGAGAATTGGACCAGTGCCATCCCCTCCAACGAAAGGCTGGAGGCAAATGATACATTTTCCTATGAGGCCGGCACCTTGTTCTTTGGACATAAAACCTCCCCAAACTTAAATGACTCCCTGAAACAACTTCTGGCCTCTGGAAAGTGGGGCATCCAAGACAAACAATCAAGGGCCATTTGAAGGCGCATGCGGTGTTCTCAGAGAATTATTTCTGGCCGTGGTCTCTGCCACGGATCACAGGCCATCGGCTTTCGATCACAAGGTTGAAAGGTATTAACGAGAACCCACGCGGTCCCGGGCAACCGTCTGCGGAAAACGTTTTCCTTTCTTGGAATGTAATTGGGTCTGTGTTCATCCAGAATTTATTTTTTACCGATTTCATCCTCAAAACTTCAAAGTGTTACTCTCTCCGCCCCCACCCCCCTACCACTCAATCTTGTACTATGTCATGTCCCCCACCCCGCAACATTGGTTCTGTGTTTGTGGAGGCACTGACCCAGCACCCCCAGGGTGGGGGCTGGGAGTGTAACCCACAGGCACACCTGGAAGTCATTAAGGATGGGCGAGGAGGAGGAGAGGGGGGAGAAGGAGTGGGGAGAGAAGGGGAGAGGAGGGGGGAGGAGGAGGGGGAAGGAAGGAGGAGGAGGGGAGTGGGGAGGAAGGAGGGGGGAGTAAGAAGGAGGAGGGGGGGAGGGGAGGGAGGAGGAGGGGAGGGGAGGGGGGAGGAGGAGGGGAGGGGAGGGGGGAAGAGGAGGGGAGGGGAGGGGGGAGGAGGAGGGGAGGGGAGGGGGGAAGAGGAGGGGAGGGGAGGGGAGGGGGGAAGAGGAGGGGAGGGGAGGGGAGGGGGGAAGAGGAGGGGAGGGGAGGGGAGGGGGGGAAGAGGAGGGGAGGGGAGGGGAGGGGAGGAGGTAAATAAGACCATTTCTGGCCCAACACCTTCACATTCTTCTTTCCCTTACGTCAAGTCTGAGCCAAAGGCAAAAATGTTTAAAACAAGCAGCGAACAGACAAACAAATACCTTCTGAAAATTCCACCAGGTTGCCTCAGGATAACGTCAGGGGTCAAACGTGTCATGCTGAGGGAGAGAAAGTCAACAACCTGAACCGCCACCTCACCTTTCTGATATTCCAGAGCATCCGAACCTGGAGAAGGAGATGGCAACCCACTCCAGTACTCTTGTGTGGAACTCGCACGGACAGAGGAGCTTGGCGTGCTGCGGTCCGTGGCACCACAAGAGTCTGAAGGACTTAGCGGCTAAACCACAACCACCACCAGAGCGTTGGTAAGCTAGTTATAGCTGTAAAGGCTCAACTGCCAAATCCATCCCACGTTATCAGCTATGATAAAACTGGATTCAAATAAACGGTGTACTGATTTAAGGCCCCAACTTTGCTGGATTTTCTTTTGATACCTCTGGCTGAGACTATCCAGCCCCTTAGCTCCTGATGAATTTGATGTCCTCATCTTCTAAAAGGAAGTGTGGTGGTTTTTATTAGGTCTATCTAGGAAATATAGGCCATAGGCATTTGTGCTTTGGGATGCAAGATAAAAATGCCTTGTTACTAGAAGGGAAGCTTTAGATCTCGAGTGTGCCTGCTGCAGAGATCCATAAAATTCAAGGAATTTCCTTCCTGAAGCTTGAGGATATTCGTGTTAATGAAGTTGGAATTAGTTGTTAGAGAACCCCTATTAACCGTTGGCAGTTTATGGTAACAAAATGTGACAATCATCTCTACTTTTTTGTTCTCCCCCACTTAAAAGCTCTATTTATCCATCTATTTTAAGATAAGGGGAAGGATTTCATTTAATAGATTTATCCAATAACTCCCACAGTTTGGGAAGTTTACATATCTATCTCATGTGTTACAGGTATGATTACATACATTCTGGAAATGCCAAGAAGTTCTTGGCACATGTCTCCTGAATTCTGTGCTGCAGGAAATATCATCATTCTTACTGTGAATTGGGAAGCTGGGACTTGGCCACATTCAGTCACCTGCCCCGGGTCACACACTGGAAAGGGATCAAGAACTTTGTCCAGTCTGTCCCTAGAGTCCCTGGGCTGTCCACTCACTGGGAGCAGAAGGTCACCATTCCATTGCTGGCCCTATGTTTCTGTTAACTTTTTCTCTCAGTGACACTTTTCACGAGTGTGTGTTAAGTTGCTTCACTTGTGTCCGACTCTGCGACCCTGTGGACTGCAGCCCACCAGGCTCCTCTGTCCATGGGATTCTCCAGGCAAGAATTCTGGAGTGGGTTTCCATGCCCTCCTCCAGGGGATCTTCCCAAACCCATGTCTCCTGCACTGGTAGGTAGATTCTTCACCACTGCCCACCAGGGAAGCCCCTAGCATTCAGAGTTACTTGGGCAACTACAAGACCCAAATGGTATTCTCCCAAGCTCACTCATATAGTCAAGCTATATTTAAATATATAATATTTTAATCACCACATTAAAAAAAATTACAAAGTTGAAAACAAATAACTAAAGAGAAAAAAAAACATTACAACAGATGGCAATAAGCTGGTCATAATTGATATGGCACTCTCACCCATAAATAACACAACCTAAGAGCAGATTGAACCAAAAGTGTAGACAGAAGTTCAGAAAAGAATTGCAAATGGCCAACTGAAACAGAAACATCAACCCAATCTCAACTGCATCTATAGTAAGAAGTTACATTTTAAAAACTGACAGTGATCAGTGTCAGGCTCCTTACACCCGGGGTCACCCTCTGGAAAACCACGTTACCTGGAGCAGTCAGCCGGGCCAATAATCCAGGCATCCACGTTTGCACTAAGCTCACAGAACGTGGCACTTCTGAAACTCGAGCCAGGCGAACACTTAGGGGGCGCGGTGCCGGGCGCTCAAGCGCCGGGGACCCAGCCCACCAGGTGCCCAAAGCAGGTGCCAGCCCCATGAGGCGCTGGGCCACCTTGCTAGCGAGCAGGGCGTGCAGACGAGCCGCTGCCTCTGCAACCTGGCTGGCCACCACCCGCCGGTCTGTCACGTGGCTTGCGCCCTGAGCGCACAACGTGCCACGGGAGGCACAGGACACACGCGACATGCTGCGGGAGGCACAGGACACACGCGACATGCCGCGGGAGGCGCAGGACACACGCGACATGCCGCAAAAGGCACAGGACACCCGCGACATGCCGTGGGAGGCGCAGGACACACCCGACGTGCCGCGGGAGGCGCAGGACACACCCGACGTGCCGCGGGAGGCGCAGGACACACCCGACGTGCTGCGGGAGGCGTAGCGCACGCGACATGCTGCGCTTAGGTGGCCATCGACGTGTACGTATGCGGCCTGCCTGCATGCGTGCCCCTGTTGGTGTCATGCCAGCGTCACACTGGCGTCACGCTGGTGCCCCGCCGCCTCGCCCCGCTCCTGAAGGTACTCCTGTGCCTGCGCGCGACTGGCTTGGCTCACCCTCCTGGTTAAAAAAGGGGTGGGGCGGGGGCATCACCCCTCTGAGAGCTCGACCTTTCCACCCTTTCTCCCACGTCCACAGAATGAACTGGGACGGAACAGCTGATCCGGAAATGAAGCCTCAGGAGTTGCACCAGAAGCACGTTTCTCCCAACTTTCATGCTTTATCCAAAACACAATGCTCGTTGGGCATGTTATCTTGTTATTAATTTGTAAATCATGTTTAAAGTAGAAAAAGACACAAATAGTGATGGTGAGATTTTGTTTGTTTTTGTAACTGGTTGTTATACATTTTTCAAAATGATAACCTTCCAAATCGGTATGTGTGTGAAATACAAGATACTTATATCAGTGGGCATGTGAAATATTTGGGGAGGTCAATTTTTGAAATAGCAAAACTTTAAGGCACATCTCATACAGCAACTGGATTTCTAGGAATTCCGTCTATATACTGATATATATATATATATATATATATATATATATATATATATAAAATACACATACACCAAACTAGGCCATCAGTTCATTTCAGTCACTCAGTCGTGTCCGACTCTTTTTGACCCCATGAACTGCAGCACGCCAGGCCTCCCTGTCCATCACCAACTCCCGGAGTTCACTCAGACTCACGTCCATCGAGTCGGTGATGCCATCCAGCCATCTCATCCCCTGTCGTCCCCTTCTCCTCCTGTCCCCAATCCCTCCCAGCATCAGAGTCTTTTCCAATGAGTCAACTCTTCGCATCAGGTGGCCAAAGTATTGGAGTTTCCGCTTTAGCATCAGTCCTTCCAAAGAACACCCAGGAATGATCTCCTTTAGAATGGACTGGTTGGATCTCCTTGCAGTCCAAGGGACTCTCAAGAATCTTCTCCAACACCACAGTTCAAAGGCATCAATTCTTGGGCACTCAGCCTTCTTCACAGTCCAACCTTCACATCCATACACAACCACTGGAAAAACCATAGCCTTGACTAGACGGACCTTTGTTGGAAAAGTGATGTCTCTGCTTTTACCATAGTGAAGGTTAAAAGATATTTACTGAAGCATGGTTTATAATAGCTAAAGGTTAGAAATAAGTTACCTTTTAACAGAGGATTAGATAAATATATGGGCTTCCCTGGTGGCTCAGATGGTTCAGAGTCTGTCTACAATGTGGGAGACCCCGGTTTGATCCCTGGTTGGGGAAGATCCCCTGGAAGAGAGAATGGCAACCCACTCCAGTATTCTTGCCTGGAGAATCCCATGGACAGAGGAGCCTGAAAGGCTACAGTCCATCAGGTTGCAAACAAGTCGAACACAACTAAATGACTAACACTTACTTTCAGAAAAACATATGATTGTACAGAGTACTACTGGTCTTTGAAAAGAATTAGGTAGACATACAGAAATTGAAATAAATAATTTATAAAATTAAAGGGATATGAAAGGTATAGAACAATGTATATAAATTGGGACCATACATGTAAGTTAAAGGTATACACATATATTAACACATAAATATAAACACCTCCAGTTATGTCTGGCAAAGGTAACAATACACTGTCAACATATCTGGAGGAGGAGCAGGTGATTTTGAGACTAAAAGTTGCTGGGTAGGGAAGAATTAATAAATTCTTTTTCTTTTCTTTTTTCTGCTGCTGCTGCTGCTAAGTCACTTCAGTCGTGTCTGACTCTGCATGACCCCATAGACGGCAGCCCACCAGGCTCCCCCGTCCCTGGGATTCTCCAGGCAAGAACACCGGAGTGGGTTGCCATTTCCTTCTCCAATGCGTGAAAGTGAAAAGTGAAAGTGAAGTCGCTCAAGTCGTGTCCGACCCTCAGCGACCCATGGACTGCAGCCCACCAGGCTCCTCCATCCATGGGATTTTCCAGGCAGGAGTACTGGAGTGGGGTGCCATAACTCTGTATATGTATCACTTTTACTTAGCTTTCATAAGAGGGAAAAATAAACCTAGGAAACAACAGAAAGCCTCAATTCAATTTAAAATCATTTTAATTTTCAAATGGGAGTAGCTCGTGTCTACACCCACAAACAAACCCTGTTTTGAACTTTTCTTGGTGGCATTCAGTCCACTTGCCTACATAATGTCCACAGGGAATGTAGTCGCTTCCCACTTTGCAAGCTGCCTCTGATAGAGACCAATTAGAGTATCCTGAGTCAAATGGAAAGGAACATAGCTGGAACCGGTCAGGACTGGTTTGGACCCCGATTCCCTAAAGTTCAGTGTGACTGCAGCTGAGATGCTTCACTTCTCTAAGCCGTGGTTTCCTTCATGAAATGTTGATAAGAATATGGCCCCTGTGGGGAATTAGTGACCTAAACGTTTGTACATTTGTGTGTGTGTATTTATATCAAGTCTACCACACTCAGTAGGCGTTTAAAGTAAGTCGGATTCATTCTTCTCCCCTTCATTTAAGAGGATTTAAAAACCCTCTAGGCTATTTCCAGTTACTCCTTCTGCTGAGAGTGGCCAAATGTGGCCTCAGATCAGTCCATGCCTATTTTTTTTTTTTTTTTTAAATAGAAATATGGGATTCCCTTGTAGCTCAGTCGGTAAAGAATCTGTCTATGATGCGGGAGACCCAGGTTCGATCCCTGGGTTGGGAAGATCCCCTGGAGAAGGAAATAGCAATCGAGTCCAGTACTATTGCCTGGAAAATCCCATGGGCAGAGGAGCCTGGTAGGCTACAGTCCATGGGGTCACAAAGAGTCGGACATGACTGAGCGACTTCCCTTCACTCCCTTCCTCACGGCAGCCGTTTCTGTGCCTATGACAGGTGTGGTCTGGTTAGAATACGCTCTTCCTACATGCTTGCTGAGACCCCAGCTCACACACCTCCTAACACTTTTCTTCCTGAAAATTTATCCAAACCAGTCAAGTTTTATATTAATTCCTTCCTGGCAACTGCCAAAAACCTACCCTTATAATTCTGCCCTTTTTCTGTGTCAAGGCTTTGGAAAGAAACCTTCGTAGTGGACTGACCTTTCACTTCCTTTTTCTGTGTTTCGCCTGAATTCTATATGCCTAGTTAAGTAATATGTTTGACCAGCTACCATTAGGAAAATTTCATGAACTGGTAGAACCCTTGCTGGCTTTTAAAATTACTGATACAATATACAACTCCCCAGCGTGAGCTGTGGGCAAGGACAGTAGAAATATATAGAAGTGCTTAGCTTTTATAAGCCCACATTCCACATCATCAAAAAGACTGTGCCTCGTATGCCATTAAAATAATAATAAAAAAAAACAGAATGAAAGGGAAAGAAAAGCTTATTGAAGGAGCCGAAGTTTAAATGAGAACCACCTGTTCTTGTGCCTGGGTGTCAAAACCACACCCCTGCTTCTAAGGGATTCCCCCAGCCCTCTGAGGTGCTGTCACCGCTCATTCTCAGCTGTACTCTGCCCCCCATTCCAGAAGCAGATGTTAGGGTCCTTATTAATTTTGAGGGGGATGTCAGATGTGAAAAGGTGGAAAGTTGTTAAATGGTTAAATGGTCCGGAAGGCACTGTGATCAGAAGGGCAAGGTCAGAAGATGAAGGGCAGGAGAAACCATGAAATGCATTTCATTAGATCCATAAAATGTATGACTTCACTCGCTTAATTACATAAATAAAGTTGTTAGAAAAAATAAACTCAGGCACAGAGCGTGCATAATTAGCAAGGGCTTTATGTAAGTGTATAGAACTAGAAACAACCCCTAGAAAGGTCACTCACATGTAGGTGGCTTCTTTGTACAAGCTTCATATAAAGCCAGAAAGGGAAGATCTCGTGGAGCCTGCCAGAACTGGTGGGATCCAAGTTATGAGCAGACCCACGCGATACCAAGGGGGCTGAGATTGGGGATTGGTGGCCCATTTGGTAACTTGAACGCTAATACAGTTCTCTATCCATCTGTTTTACATCGCAGTTGGAAGCGAATTTATGTGATAAAGAATTAAGGCTGTTTCTCTTGGCATCTAAATAATTGGGATGCTCTTTCTTGGAAAGCCATTGACAACAGGATAACAAGCATTCAAAACTGAATCAAGAATTAAAGAGGCTCAAGGGTGATTAACTTTTTAAAAGCATGCCAGGACTTCCCAGGTGGCTCAGACAGTAAACAATCTGCCTGCAATGCAGGAGACCAGGGTTCAATCCCTGGGTTGGGAAGATCCCCTGGAGAAGAGAATGGCAACCCACTCCAGGATTCTTGCCTAGAGAATCCCATGGACAGAGGAGCCTGGTGGGCTACAATCTGTGGGGTCTCAAAGAGTTGGACATGGCTGAGTGACTACTACACGGACACAAGGGTGCCTAATGTTTTTTAAAAAAAGCATGGCCAGAGATTGTTTCCAAAGTTTTTCTTAATTTGTTTTGTTTTGAACACAATACAAGTAATAATCCTGCATGGTGCTCAAGGACTTTTTCTGTTAGAGAAAAGGAGTGTTTCAGGGACAGAGAGAGACAGAGGAACTCCAGAGAGAGAGAACAGGGAAGGTGAACGGGGAAGGTACTTGGTACTGAAACCAACAAGCAAACTCAGAACATTCCTTGAAAAGAAGCGATCCCATATCTGGATCCTGTGAAATATGGCAAGTAATTGTCCTGAATAAACACTGCACAATTATTTTTACTAACAAAATACCACTGAACACCCTCTGGGGCTTTATTTAGGTGATCTCTCAGGAGCAGTTCTGCAAGGAGGGAATTCTTCTCGAGCAGGATCCCCCAGTCTCCACCGTGGGACCTAACATCACCCTGCCTGACCCCAGTGTCCACGAGTATTCTTTCCACTTTACTGTGCTGGCTTGATTGTGCAAAAACATAATACATAAAGCCATCTGACGTTCCACAGGCCATGATCTAAAATACAATTGCTTCCTGAAGAGCAGGATGCGGGTGCCTGGATGTGTGTTTCTGCAAATGGTGGGGAGAGGCAAAGGGAGGCCCTGGATCCTGATCACCGTGCCTTGTTTTCTGAAAAGTGAAGACTCCCTGAATTAATTCACTGATGCCGAGACCATGAAAGGAACAAAACCTCAATATATCCTTCCAGTGTGACTTTAAAGATGACAAGGTTATCATTTCATACACCATCGTGCAAGAATTGATTTATGGGTCTCTGGGTGTTCCCCCTTCCACTCTCCTCTAGACATACCTGGGATTATGGCATTCAGGCATATTCCTTAAAATCCCATAAAACCAAGTGTTTGCTAGCTCTAATTCTCATGGAATTTTCATGGAATAACGCAACCTTTCAATGTTTCTGAAATGGGAGGCTTCTAGATGTCTGGATCTCAAAACTGCTATGCCTAAAGGTTCTTTTTCTCCACATTTACAAGCTAGTATTTTTTCCAGAAGTATTTCATGCAAAGGCCTGTGACTCTGAGGAGCACAGCCTCTTCCTCTGGCTGCTGCTGCTGAGTCTTCTTCCTCAACATGGACTGTGGGAAAGGAGGGGCCAGCCACAGTCCTGCTAAACCATATTCCTTGTTATTTGCAAAGTGGCAAGCATCCCCCACTGGGAAGGAAGACCTGGTGGGAGGGGCAGTATGGAGTCCAGCCAACTCTCACTCACCACACATTTTTCAGGAGTGCAATCAAATAGGAAGAGAAGCCTGCTGGCCGTTGTGTCTTCTCTTTATAACATCTCATCCAAAATAGGATTATGTAGATGTCCTTTTTTATGAGCTCCTATACATCTCAGTGGTTCCCTTTATGGCCAAGAATGCAGTAAGAGGGGTCTCTTAGGTTGGCACACAGCCATTTCCCCTCTTTCTGTTTCAAGGGCAACTGGTCTTCCTTGCCCAACTCGCCAGCAGTAGCTCCTCTCTGTGCAGAAAACACGGACGTGCATTAGGTCTGCCAGGGGAGCTATATGGACTCGATCTGAGTCCACTGAGATCAGGACAGCATTTGCATTGTAGTGGGAGACCTGGGCCACTTCACCAGGGTCTCCTTGGTCGCTTCAAGTTACTTCGCTCTGCTTCCTGGATGACAGGCAGTGAAGTCTCAGCTCTGTGCATGCAGGGGCAGCGTCCTCTGCTTGCTGTGAGTGTGGCTGGAACACCAGGACATGACTCCTTCTCTAGTCCTGATTGATCCCTTGGGTCTCAAGACTCAGCCCAATGACATTTTCACTAGGGAGCCTTTACTGACCCCGCCTTTCATGTAGAACAGACCACACCCTCTTGGAGACCCGTGCTTTGCTGCACTCTGGAGTCTTCTGTCCTTATAAGATGAACATATTTATTTATTAGTAGTACTAACTAGAGTGCCATATTTACTGTCTGCTGTTATTCTTGTTGTTGCTGTTCAGTTGCTCAGTCGTGTACGACTCTTTGCCATGTACTACAGCACACCAGGCTTCTCTGTCCTTTACTACCTCCCAGAGTTTGCTCAAACTCATGTCCATTGAGTCGACGATGCCATCCAACCATCTCATCCTCTGTCGCCCCCTTCTTCTCCTGTCCTCAGGCTTTCTCAGCAAGTTGGCTCTTCTCATCAGGTGGCCAAAGTATTGCAGCTTCAGCTTCAGCATCAGTCCTTTCAGTGAATATTCAGGGTTGATTTCCTTTAGGATCGATTGGTGTGATCGCCTCGCTGTCTGAGGGACTCTCAAGTGCCTTCTCCAGCACCAGAGTTTGAAATTTACTATTTAACCATTTAACTATTTAATTTTAACTTACCTGTCTAATTATACTATTTAACCATTGAAAATACCATCTTTCAAGGGCCAATCGTCAGGCCTCGTGCTAAGCACCATGTGTGAATGGTCTCATTTAGCCCCTCTGCCGTGTGTCCTATCAGAGGAAAAGACAAGGGTGCAGGTTAGGATCAGACACTCTGGGTTTGAAATCCTAAGTCTACCAACTGGTGACCATCAACTTGGGCAAATTCCCTTTTGAGGCCTTTCCTGTAAAATGGGAATGCAACCAAACAGGGCAATCGTATGGGGTTTTCCTGATTCATTCATCGATTCATTCACCCAAGGGGTGAGCGTGGAGTAAGCACTCAGTGTCAGCTATTTCTGTTATCTCTTTACCGAAGAGGGAGAACCTGAGACTTCAGAGATGAAGTGACCCACCAGAGACAACACTGCTGGTTGAGCAGTACAGCTCAGACATCCCCCGGGTATCCTGACCCCCCAGTTCTTCACCACTTTGAATCCCAGCATCTTTCTCTTCCCTCTGGTCCATGAGCACTTTGCGAGCCCAGCTGTGACGGTCTGTCTTTGAGCCCCAGTGCCTAGAATGGGGCCTGCCACATTGAAAGAGCCAGATGTCCATTTAATCCATTGATCATTTGATGAATTAACTTATGAATGGTTTCGATTTTAGTGAATAGTAAGCACGGTGCTAGGCACAGAAAACAAGCCATAAAAGAATACTGGGAAGTACCTGGTGTGAAATCAATTGCATTTAGTAATTTATTTTCAACAAAAGCCTTGAAATGTCCTTAAAAACCTCCCAAATGAAAGCCATTCCAGCATAAACATAGCAGGCCCCTATGCCATAAACATAGCAGCCTTTAAAAAATAAACTGCCGCTGTCTGCAGTCTAAACCTAACGTATGGAGCTTTCAAAACACAATCATGGGCTCTATTGTTATTTAAAAAATTTTTTTTGACTCACTTCAAATGATTTTTCCTCCACTTTTGACATACTGAGAGCATTCCAGATAGACAGATTGCACAACACCTGAATTTTAAGCCACTGAAGGGTGTGTGCTACGTAAGTATACACAGCAGGGCAGGGACCCCTCATGACAGAATCCTGAACAGAGGTGAGCACCCTGAAACAAAACCGTAATATTTTTTTTGAGTGGGTGGGACAGAACCAGTCACTGTCATTCATTTCATAAAAGCTGAAATTAAAAAAGCTATCATCTGTGAATTTTTTAATAAAAATGAGGAAACTAGGAGAGAAATTTAAACTCTTTGTTTCAGAAACAGTGCACTGTAATTCCATTAGAAACTTTGCAAGCATGGGACCACCTGGCTTCTCCTTGCTTGCTCTTAGAGGCATCTGAACACTTTGGAAGTCTACATGGTAGAACAGTCCCTGTTGGAGATACCCTGAAACTTCTTATAATCAGCATCGTTCAGAAGCATTGCTATTAAGACCCCAAACTGCAAACTCTCAGCATCAAAGGAGATACAGAGTTCTTTGTGAGGACAATGAACTTGGACCGTTGTTCTCCAGTGAATGGAAAACAACATTGCTAACCCAGAGAAGTGACATTCGGCCCCGTTTGGTGACGCCTCAGTTCCCTCTGCACTGGGATTACAATGCTGCCTTTCTGTGGAGTTTTCAGAACACGCCACCAGAATCGGCTCTGAGTGCCTGAGCAACTGAATGACCACCTTCATGCGTTGTGGCTTTCCCAGTCCCATTCTGAATTCAAATATGTAAGGAGACCAAGCCTGCTCCAGAGGCTCTGTTATCCCCAATTTCAAATCAAATCCCACCAGCTCACAAATGTACTTTACAAGTTTTGGCAAATTCACTCCAACACTTTAGAAATAAGTAGGATGCTGTTAAAAGATTAGAATTCTGCAGTCAAGTGAAATCAGCCTTTGGAAATAAACGCCCAGACCCTTCGGTCCCACTGCTATTTGCTACTGAAATCCACAAGTTACGAAGCTCAGGATTTAAAGTGAACCTCGATCCAAGTCTTGGCACCAGTGCCTAATAGCTGTGTGACCCCGGCTGAGCTATTTAACCTCTCTGAACCTTGGTTTTTCCTACTAGTAACGGGAGAATGATAATGACTTTACAGGGTGGCTGGGAGTATTAAAAGGCATTTTTTAAAAGCACTTAAAATCTTTTCGGATCCTAGGGGATTTTAAACTAATAAAATTAGGTGCTTATCCAAATCCGCAAGGATTTGGGAGTGACAGGCAAGATTTGTGTGTGTGTGTGTGTTTTGGGGTGGGGGGAGGTGAGGAAAAAGTGGAGTTGCCACCAAGAACTTTCAGATCCTGTTCAAATGCTTTTGGTGGGTGGTGGTGCCTTCGCCAGGTCAGAAGTGATGTCTCCTGGCTAAACACTCTTCCTTCCTAACCCCTAGCCCCTAGCCTGCCCCAGGTTCCTCCTGGATCAGGGGGGTGACAGGCTCATCTTAGCACCTCCCTGCCTCATTCCTCACATGCAGACTCATCAAATGATGAGTCACCCTGGGGACTTCCCTGGTGGTCCAGAGGTTAAAAATCTGCCTTCCAATACAGGGGACACAGGCTCAATCCCGGTCAGGAAACTAAGATCCCACATGCTGTGGGGCAACTAACCTGCACCACCACAGCTACTGGGCCTGAAAGTGAAAGTGTGAGTCGCCCAGATCTTCTCGACCCAGGGATCGAACCCTGGTCTCCCAGCTCGCAGGCAGATTCTTTACCATCTGAGCCATCAGGGAAGCCATATTGAATCTGAGCTACAGCCCCTGGGGTCTCAAAGCGTCTGATAGAACTAAGTGACTGAGTGCGTGCGCACACACACACAAACACACACACACTAGATAACCTGACTGTTATGATGCCAGGCTTTAGCTAACACAGTCTCTTTAAAGACTTCATTTGTACATCCCAAATCATTCTTGTAAGCCATTTATTTTCCCACACTGTTGGATGCTGGGAGCATTTAGGAAGTGTTCTCAGGGTGTTTGAAATCAACAAAGCAATTAGGGTGGTTTATAAGGAATCAAAAATACAATCAAAAGTGCTTTGGAAACGTCAATAAAATTCTTGGCTTGGCAGACCACTTCTGTATTGTACACTTATAAGGAAACTTTAACATGATCTTAAAATATGCATCATTCTGAATTTAGGATGTATTTTCAAACTGGAAGATGAATAAACTGACAGGGAGTCTGCAGGATCCTTATATAATTTGGGGAGAGATCTTTCCTTGGGGAAAATAGAGATGAAAAAATAGGTTTCAGAGTCAGACTGACATGGATTCTAATCCTGGCTATGTGAGGAAAACTGGGTGAGTTGGGGAAAAACCATTAACGTGCTCAGAGCTTGGTTTCTGCAGCTTTAAAATGAGGACAGTAATGCCACTTTAAGTTGAAATATATAAGCGTCCAGCAAAGTGTCTTTGCAAACCTTCATTTTCATTCCTCATTCCCTTTAGGGAACAGAGTATGGACTCATTGGTTTATATTTTTATAACACCTGCAAAATTGCACACTTTCTAACCAATTTAGTTCTCTCTTGACCAAAATGCTTTAAGACAGAAATGTTCCACATCTGTTTTGCTCTACTAAATAAAATAAGCCCAACCCATCAACTTTCTTTCTTGCCACCAACAGTTTCCCTTAACTTATTCGTCATTCCACAAGAAATTTTGCTTCCAGATAAAGGCATTTCTTTCCGGGGTCAGGGGAAGGCTGTGGAACATGTTTTGGGTATAAGAGAAAAAATACTAAATCAGAATAAGAATGAACTCTGTCCTTTATGTGGCTGTCAGACAGTCATCTTTGTGTAGTACCACATTCTTGGCAATCACCTTTTCTATCCTTAACATCATGATAAGGAAACTTGGTTGTGTTTTCAAAAGTGTAATCGTGACTTAACATTTTACTATGGCTTCCAATAAACCAGTGTTTTTTCTTCCCCCACAGAAGTGCATGAATAAAACAAACCCCATCACCACTGGAGATGCATTTTCATGCCAGCGCGGACGCTTTTAAGACCATTTGCCGAGCGCTCTGCACCGTTTGACCAGTTCTGGGGCAGGGGGCACGCTCTAATTACTGATTGTGAAGTTCGGTATCTATAGCAACAGGCTGAACTGACAACAGGAAGCTTCACCCTCTGGGGCACCCTCCCAAGTTTATAAAATCAACTTGAGGCCAAGGCTATAGTTAATCAGGAGGGCTTTCAGAATGCAAGCGCTCCGAGTCCACACTTAAGAGGCAGAGAAATTATTTAATAAGACAATCACGGGGCTTGAGAAGGCAGAGTTTATTTAGCTTGGCTGCGCAGTGCCTCTTGCAGTAATTTATCCTAATGGTACCAATTCGCCAGTGATTTGATACAGCGGGAGACCGGGGGGTATCGGTTTAATCAAACCTCGGCCAGGGCTGCCTGCTTCTTAACTATTGTCGCCGTATATCAATCAGTTTCACTTGATTCACTAATCGGGGGGCACGAGCATATGAATTTTCCCAGGATTCAGGGAATCGGGTTGACATAATTCTTTATAACGTGCCTACTTTTAAACAGAATTACTTCACCCCGCTCACATTAGTTCATGTTCTTAGAACTGGTGGGTGAAGGGTCTAGATTCTGAGACGCTGCTGGTCTGAGGCCTAGCAGGATAAAAGCCTGGAGCATCAGAAATGATCAGGAACAAGTTACAAGACCCTTCCGGGTCTCAGTTTCCTTACTCATCCCACCAGGACAAGAATTTACCAGGCCAGGAAGATGTTAAGAGGGTGAATAAATGGCCACATGGACGAGCCTGGGACAGTGCCTGAGAAGCAGAAAACAGAATCTCGGTGAAAGTCAGTTTCACTTCCTGGCTGCCGTCAGTCCGTCCCCAGGGAGTGGAAGGTGGACGATGTGGCCGCATCATTTTTACAGGGTGAGATGTTAAGCTTTTATAGCATTTTACAGGCCTGGTCACACGAGCTCCGATAATCCTAGGAAATCGTCTGAACTCGATCCTAACCCACGGTTCTCTGCCTCCACCGGGGCCAAGAATTCTCAGCATGCTTTCTACCCCTGGCGCCAGCCTGGCTGTCGGGAAGGGTTGAGATGGGGAGGGTCTCCCTCACATCCGCCATGCGCTGTGCCCTCCCCACCCCCTTCTTTCTTACACAGCGGGGAGTCCGACTCAAAGCACCGTCCGGGTATGAACAAGAAAGGACAAGATCAGACCTCTCCCCTTGACGGGCAGAGACTACAGAAAGGAGAGCAAACGCATCTTCATATACTGTTCATATATCCAAAAGGAAGGAAGCGAAAGGGCCACGTGAGTCCTGGGGCTGGAGGCAATGGCCACGTGCACAGAGAAGTCACGGGCAGCATTCAGCCCCCACCCTTGATGGGGAAGAGCGGAGAGGAACTGATGCGAGCTTCATGGGGGGCCCCCTGCTGCTGCTTCGGGGAAATGGGTATATGGAGACTTACATCAATGGGTTGTCATGGCAACGCAAGGAGCTAATAATCCATGGCCCTCCGGGCACTAAGCTGAAGCAATGTCAGCCGGCTTCCCGAGTGAATATGGCCGGTCTTTCTGGCCCCTTTTCTGCAGGGAGAACGGAATCTGAGCCTCTTCACCGTTCAGCTGGGTTCACATTTTAACTTAGTTCTCAGTTTACTTAGTTCAACCCCGTTCTTAAGTTTTCCCTGAAGACAGGCCTGACTACTCACTGAGAGAAGAAAGTGAGAAAAGAGGCAGAGAGAAGGTCAGAAGAAAGGGAGGGGGAAAGAGTGAGAAAAATAAAAGAGGAAAGAGGGAAAGAAGGAAGGAAAGAAGGGGAACAAAAAGGAAGAGAAAGAAGGGAGAATAAAGAAAGAGGAAAAATTAAAAAAATAAAAGGAAGGAAGTAAGGAGGAAAGGAAGGGAGGGAAGAAGGAAGGGGAAAGAAAAAAAAAGAAAAAGGAGGGAGAAGGGAAAGAAAGAAGAAAACAAAGGAAAAGAAAAGGAAGGAAGGAAGAAAAAAGGAAGGAGGTGGGAGAGAAACAGCCTTGCTCTGTCACAGCAAGTCCACCCCGCGTTCTCAAGGCTGGAGGACGCGGCGGGCGTGGAGAAGCTTTATGGATTCCATAGCGGGGTAAGAAGGTTAATGCCCCCTTAACCAGGGAATCGCTTCTTCCTCCCTCCCACCTTCTCTCTTTTCTTTTTTGGCTCAGCCTAAATTTCTAACACTACCTGCTGAAATGTAGTATACGGCTTTTAATTGTGCCCAGAGGCAGTACAGCTTCATAGAGGGTTTTAAGCAAGTGGCGGAGGATTTGCGGAACAGCTGTGCGGCAGGCGCACATGCTTCGAGGTGGAACAGCTCCGTCAGCACCGGGGCTGGCCGGGCACACACCCTCACACCCTCCGCGCGCACAGCTGGGACCCATCAGGGCTGCAAGGAATTAATACTCTTAACCTGGTATTTTATTGGACCTAGAGGAGCCTGATGCTATATTAAATCCGTGGCACGTAAGTAGGATTTTGCTCAATCTTGGAGTTCCTGGAGGTGAGGGCTTGGTGGGCAGGGTGGGATATTAAAAACACACCCACACACAAACACAGGCGCACGCGCGCACACACACACACACACACGACCTCTTTTCCAATGCCGAGAACGAATTGTTTTAATATCCCAATGTTTGGATTATTTATTATTAGAGATGAGTGGCCGCTTTTAAAGAGGAATGGAGTCCTCTCTGCACTAACCTAGTTTTCCCAATTGAATCTCGCTCAGACTCCTAGCAACTGTGGAAAGCCGCCAACGCGGATTGTTTTCTTCGAATCTCTCTCGCCAACACACAAGCAAGTTCCCTTGGTGGAAGCCCCTGGAAGACGTCTTCCGCCTTTTGGACCCTGGATTCAGTCCTCAAAATCCTACTTGCGCTCAAGCACTCACAAAGCACTGTCTGGTGTTACTCCACTGGACGCCTGCAATTTCAACAAGGAAATTCAACAAGGGGAGCGTCTAGGTACCTGTTTTACAGTCATGCAAACTGAGGTTCAGGGAAGTTATGTGCCCACGTCAAGGGCAAACCAGTCCCAGAGCTTGGAATTCAGTTAACTTAATTCACTCAGTAAATTCCTAAGTAAACACGTTCTCTCTAGGTCATGTTACACATTCTGTTGTAAATGCAATGAGAAAACTTTACGCCAGGGTGGCCTGTCGTGTCTGTATACCTGCCTGGACAGGTAACATGGGGAAGTTTCCGTAGATGTTAAACTCCTCTGATCAGCAGCAGACTTCTGGACCTGTGACAGGCAGAAACGTGACCCTCAGAAAGGCCTCCATCTCAAACCCTTGGAACCTGTGAATACGATCTTATTTGGGGAAAGAATGTATGCGGGCCTGGCTTAGCGAAGGCTCTTGAAATGAGATGTTCCTACATTTTCTGGGTGGGCTCTAAACCCAATGACCAGTGTCCTTGTGAGAGAAAGGCAGAGGGAGCCTTGAGACACGCAAGAGAGGAGGCGGCGTGACCACAGAGGTGGGAGTGCAAGTGTGCGGCCACAAGTCAGGTTCTGCCGACAGGGGCACAAAACGGACTCTCCCTGGTGCCTCGGGAGGTGGCGTGGCCCTGCCCACACCCTGATTTCAGACCTCTCGCCTCCAGAACAGTAAGCACATAAATATCTGTGTTTCAGACCACCATGCTGGTGGCGACTTCTTACAGCCGTCCTGGCAAACGAACACCAGATTATCTGTTCTGGGCATGTTAGATTTTGCTGCCAGTGGGGGCTCTTGGCATGAGGTTTACCTTCTACCTCGGGCATGGCTGAAATGCAGGGAGCACGCTGGCAGCCACCCACGGGGGCCCAGTCCTGCCCCACCTGTGAGGACAAAGCAGCTTCTGATCAGGACACCCTGGTTTTCATGGCAACCGAGCAGGTGTCAGAGCAGGGCTCCTGGGGAGGCAGAAGGCCCACTGCTCTGCTCTCACCCTGCTGGTCCACTTTCTAACCCATGTGAGTTGTAGACAAGTGACTGAATCCACACCTCAGTTATCTTGTAGTTGAAATGAGATTCTCCATATGGAAAAAACACCCTTTGAAAAACTGCAAAACGTCATATGAATGTTGTTTATTTGCTTATATGTATGTGTGTGTGTGTGTATATATACATGTATTGTGAGGCAGTCCATGGGGTTGAAAGAGCGGGACACGACTGGGCAACTGAACAACTAAAACAATATACATATATTGTTCAGTGGTTCTATATACAGAGAGAGAGAGAAAGGGGGCGGGGCTTCCCAGGTGGTGCTAGTGGTAAAGAACCCGCCTGCCAATCTGTGCAGGGGACATAAGACACTCAGGTTCCATCCCTGGGTTGGGAAGATCCCCTGGAGGAGAGCATGGCAACCCACTCCAGTATTCTGGCCTGGAGAATCCCATGGACAGAGGAAATGGTGGGCTACAGTCCACGAGGTCACAGAGAGTCAGACACGACTGAAGCGACTTAGCGTGCGCGCACACACACACATATGGAGAAACTATTATTGTGTATAAAGCATCTCTGAGGCCTCAGACTCACAGAGTGCAGATGGCTCTCCAGCTCTGGGAGGGGACACAGCCTCCAGCAGGCACTATTGCAAAGTTCTCCAAAATGACAACACAGTTCTCCAGAGTCTGCTCCTCTCATCCGTTCATATATTGAAACCTCTTTAGAAACCATCCAGCCCAAGTGCTAGATTAAGGGAGCCCCTACATTTAAGTTCGGCTGTGTTTCTTTGGATTTTTCAAATTCGCCTCTTTGAAGTACTGAACAAAAAGACTCCAAACCAACAACAACGTGCCATTTGTTTGTTTATCATGTTAGTAATGAGGTTTTCTTCTTTTTTTTTAATGAGCACTCAATACTGCTTAGAAGAAAGCAGGCTCTCAAAGGCTGCTTTTGATCATTTAAATGGCTGCAAACCTTTTGGAGAGCAATTTGGCAATGTGTCTCAGGGACCTTTAAAAACTGTGCTCGACCTTTGACCCGGTAATTCCATTTCTGGGAAACCACCCTAAAGACATAATGGGAACTATGGAAACTGCTTGATGCACAAAGATGTTTATCAGAACGCTCTTTCTGACAGCAAAGGTATTTAAAACCATCTCAGTGCCCAGCGACACAGGAGGGGAGGAATAAACGCTGACGCCTCCCTTCCGTGGACTGTCAGCTCCTAAGAGTCTGCAGTTGAGAAGAATGGATAATAATGTGCTGAGATGCATGATGTTAGGGGAGAAGAAGCAGTGTGTCACAGGGGTGTGTGGAAGTGATCTCAATGTGACACAAACGCAGCATAACAAGGAAGGAAAAAAAAGAGGGGAAGAAACACAGATACTAATGGTTGCTACCTAAAGCCAGCAGAATTATGGGTAACTTTTCTGCTTTTTAAAGATGAAAACATTTGTCTCCACTGCGCTGTATTCCTTTTAAATAGAGAAAGAGTCCTCTGTAAATAAGGCCCTCTCATTCTAACATAGCTTAATTGGGTGGAGAAAACCTGTGATGTACGTCCGGTTTCTTCTGTGACTCTGTTTAGATACTTTCTTGTGGCTTAAAAATTCTACACCAGGTCCGAGCAGTGTTTTAGCTCCATCTCACCACTCCCCTGTCCTCTCAGTGAAAAGGGGTCCCAGAACAGGGGCTGGGAGAGGCTTCTTGCAGCCCACCACCAGCCCAGAAATGCACCTGGATATCTCTGTTAGATGCTTTGAGAGAAGAGCTGGGCTTTTCCTGAATTACTGTCTTGTTTCATGTATAGGGATTCTGGAAGTTGCATAACTGATGGTCTCTCCCTGTTTGTAGGAGGCTTAGAGACAAATCAGTCTATAGCGTGCTTATAACAAGAGCATGTGGGTTTGAGGGCCCTGGCCTCTCCCTGGGGCCCTTGTTCATTTCCATACCTTTCGTTTCTTTCCTGTTTACTGACCACCTACACTAAGTAAGTCCCAATGGGCTGTTTCAAATATTCGTTAGAATGAGACAGGACACATACTCATTTTTTTCTTACATGAAAGATGGGGTACATGCACCTCTATAAATTATGTTTCCACTGGCTGTTGGAGAGAATTCCAAGAAAGGCAGGGCCCAGTCAAATAGACTGAATCCACATTGCGGAAGTTGTGTGGGACATCTAAGAGCACGGGGGACAGGAAGAGGTTAAATCCACGCGGCAAAGGAGGTGGGAGCCATTGGCACTGGCCCCTTCCTGCTGGGGAGGAACACCGGGTCATGAGAGCAGGCAGGACCTTGCTCTTGGCCTTCCTGGGAAAGCAAATACTGTGTATATCGCAGGGTTCCTGTGGGCGAGCTAATTGTCTAACTGCCCTTGAGATGTGCATCGTTCTGTGGGCAGCCCCGGCTCCTCCCTCGGTGTCACTGCCAATGGGCCGGGAAATGGGAACGACATCCACGCCCGCCGAAGGCAGGCAGCGGCCCCCTGGGCCCTGCACGGCCCCTGGGCCGGCCACCTGGGGCAGCTGCCTCGCTGGGATCAGGGCACATCTCCAGGCGTCTCTTGATAAGCTGAGAGGGGGTGCTGCACCAGCTTCCCAGGACTGCGGCACAAAGCGCCCCAACCAGCCTGGATGGGAGGGGAGTTCGGGGAAGAGTGGGCACGTATGCTGTATGTATTCACATGCATGTGAAGGCCGAGTCCCTTCCCTGTTCACCTGAAACCGGCACAGCGTTGTTAATCGGCTCTACCCCAGCACAAAATAAAAAGGGAAAACAATAATAATAATAAATGCCGAAACTGGGTGGCTTAAAACAACAGAAATGTATTTCGAGTCAGACATGACCGAACACAATGACAAGACATAAGACGCTTAACATGAGATCTACCCTCTTTACAAGTTTTTAAATGGAAACTCGCGTCATTGTCGACAGTAGCTACAGTGTGGCATGGGTCTCTAGAGTCTGTTCATCTTGCTTACAGTCACTATAATTCAAAGCTTATGTATTCATTCACCCTTGTGACCTAACTTGATTTCAAGTTAGGACCTTGTCCTAACTTGATGTCACCTGCAAAGACCTTATTTCCAAATTCCTGTTTACAGGGGCTGGGAGTCAGGACATCAACCCATCTTTGGTGTTGGGTGTGGGGGGAGACATAATTCAACCCACAAGAGATGTGTTTGATGATCAAGCGGTGTGAGAAGCATGGACTCGGGAGCAGTCTGGGTTCAGATCCGACTGGACAGCACTCTAGCTGGTCACCTAACTTCTTAAAGCCTCAGGATGAGATGGGATCACGGGTGCTGTGAGCATCCTGCCAGACACAGGAAGCGCAGGTGGAGCATGGGGTGCGACCCAGCCTTAGCATCATCACCAGCCCCACAACTCCAATTTGAAGGTCATTCCCAAATGCTGAGACTCCAGTTCAAGGTAACAGAGAGCAAGTCCTCTTTCTGTACAATGCTTGCTTTGCCTGGAAATCTTTCCTCTGCCTTCCCCCACGCCATCCCTCTCTTTGTGTGAAATGCTAGCTCCTTCCAAGCCTTCGGACCTTCCCTTAACTGATGTCCAGACCCATAGACTTTTCTGGTCATGCAGAAAGTGGCTTTCTGAATAGCTCAGTCCAGCTCCACCCCTCCTTCCACGAGCCACTGTGATGCTGGGAGCCATCTCTGGCTACAGACGTGGCTCGACTCGTTGACGGGGCAGTCGGGGTGGGCCAAGGGCTGCCTGATAAAATACACAGTGCCCGGTTAAGTCTGGAATTTCAGATAAATTTGAATTTTAGTATCAGCCTGTCCCAAGTATTGCAAATATTGTCCTGGGATACTGTGAAGAAGTGCTTAGAAGTAAATAAATAAGAGTAGTTCTCAACCAATGACAGATGGGGAACTTATGGGTAAGGACCCCAGTTCTTTTGCCCCTCAGGATAACTCAGAGGCAGTATCTTTGATGCCGATTCTCAGAATTCCCTGGGGGGAGGACTCTGGACCACTTATCCACTGCAGCATGCATTCATCAGTACACCTGGAGTTGTCCTGCTTTCCTTTCCAGTCTCTTCACCCCACCTCCAGGAAAAACATAACCCAGGACCTCCCACCCCAGCCTTCCTGTTAGGGACTGGACGTTTGAGACTGCCCCAAATTCACACATTGAAACCCTGATTCCAGTGTGGTGGTATTAGGGGGCGGGGCTCTGGGGAGGCACCGGGTCTTGTCTGAGCCCACATGAAGGGAGGCAGTGTTTTTCCGAAAGGGACCCCAGAAAGCATTCTTGCCCTCCTTCCTCCACGGGATGACACGAGGAGAAGCTGGCAGTCTGCAACCTGAAAAAGGGCTGTCACAGAACCCAACCACGCTGGCACCCTGACCTGGGACTCCAGCCTCCAGAACTCCCAGGAGTAAGTGTCTGTTGGTCATAAGCCTCCCGGTCTGCAGTGCTTTGTTACAGCATCCCGGGTAACGCCTTCCTCCGCCGTCCTCCACGCAGACCTTGTTTATTTCCTTCAGAGCCCTTATCCCCGTTTGTCATCGCGCATGCGTGTGTTCATCTGTTTGTTCCGTCTCTGGCAGACTAGACTCTTACCTCTTTTACAGTGACCCGTGTCCATTCACTGGGGTACTCCAGCCCCTAGAACCTTCTAGATAATGAAGGAACGAGACAATGAGTAGGAGCAGCATGGCTTTGGTTGATACTGAGCTGCATGGGACAGAGGCCGGAAGTGGAGACCTGCCCTGGGGTCACTTGCTCAGAACTTGACCTTGGGTAGCTGCCTGAGCCCTCCTTGCCTCGGTCTCCTCATCTGTAAAATGAGGAGTCTGGAAGAGAGGATTTCTCCTGTGTCTTCCGGCTCTAACATTCTATGACTTAATGTTCTAGGTAATAAACTTTACAGCTATGAATAAATTAATGTAAATGAATATTTAAATGATGTGCAAATTACGGCGGGTGCTATCCTAGTCTTCTGTGGAGTGGGAGAGTGAGAAAACAGGGATACAGACGATCAGAAATATTTGTGTTGCCGGAAATGGGGGTGTCTTCCCTGTGTTTTGTGGGGGTGGTGGATATGCAAGAGAGGGCTCATTAAAAAAACCCACAGTGGAAAAAGGGTTAAAAGAAAAGCAGGGAATCCAGGAAGCTGGAAGCCCCCAAATGGATGGATGTTCCACATTTGGATATTTTTGGGAAAGAGTCTTGGATCCAGAGATGCAGCAAGGGAAAATTGGACCAAACACGCTCTCCAGCTCTCTGTCTGTTCAGGCTGCTGTAACAAAATGCTGCCAATTGGATGGCTTATAAACCTGGTTTGGGAGGCTGGAACTCTGAGATGGAGGTGCCAGCATGGTCAGGTGAGGGCAGACGGGGTGGCAGACTTCGCTTCGTGTCCTCACATGGCGGAAGGGGCAAGGGGGCTCTCGGCGCTAATCTTATGGCACCCCACTCCAGTACTCTTGCCTGGCAAATCCCATGGATGGAGAAGCCAGGTGGGCTGCAGTCCATGGGGTCGCTAGGAGTTGGACACGACTGAGCGACTTCACTTTCACTTTTCACTTTCATGCACTGGAAAAGGAAATGGCAACCCACTCCAGTGTTCTTGCCTGGAAAATCCCAGGGACGGGGGAGCCTGGTAGGCTGCCGTCTGTGGGGTCACACAGAGTCAGACACGACTGAAGCGACTTAGCAGCAGCAGCAGCAATCTTATCCAGGAGGGCTCCACCCTCATGACCTAATTACATCCCAAAGGCCCCACCTCCAAATTCCATCCCATTTGAGGATAGGGTTTCAACATTTGACTCCAGCATCAGCCCTCTAACCCCTCAGAGCTGTCATGTTTCTCAACAAAACTCAGCATAAGAGAATAGTGACTTGACATCTGAGTGCTTCACTTAGCAACATGATCTCTGACCCGTACGTAAGTCAGGTGGAGAACCCTTCTGAGGGGCCAGGAGGCTTGAACCAAAAATCCTGACTTCCATATGTGTAAATATTTAAGAGGAAAGAAGAACTAGATAAAGGTGGAAGCAGCTAACTTCTAATGTTGGGAGCAAGCTGGGCAGAGGTAAGATTCTTTGACTGAGCCTGTGATGTGTCTAGTCCTGGGGTTCAGCTAAATCCGGGATCAGGTGTGGTGAGACAGCTCACTGGGGGATCCACCAGGAGGAAATGCATTTGTGGGAGGTGCCTGCTGCTGCTGCGTCACTTCAGTCATGTCGGACTCTGTGCGACCCCATAGACAGCAGCCCACCAGGCTCTGCCGTCCCTGGGATTCTCCAGGCAAGAACACTGGAGTGGGTTGCCATTTCCTTCTCCAATGCATGAAAGTGAAAAGTGCAAGTGAAGTCGCTCAGTCCTGTCTCCTAGCAGAGTCCTATGACTCATCCTGGAGAAGGAGACATGCCTGATTAGCTTGACTCAGTTACAAAGCTTGAGTTGGTGGGTGGGGCAGGAATTTGAATTCAAGATAGAAGCTGCTACATAAATCTGTTTCCTGTCAGACCCAGTGGACACACATCTGGGTTCATGAGAGGATGTGGTTGATAAATCAAAACCAGTTACTCTCTGGACAAAACTTTGTAATATGATGAGGCTAAACCTGGGTCACTGAGACGCCTGGTCTTTTTCTGTCCTTGCCAGAGCATGAGCCAAGCTGATTTGTCCCCAGAATTATGTACTTTCTTTTAGGACTTTCCACGTGCTTCTAATGGCAGCTCTTTTCTTTTTCTTTCTGGCTTTTATCCCTCCTGTTGTACTTCTTCAAAGGGGTACATTCACAAGTGAAACTGTGATGATCATTGATTGATAACTTAAAAATAATATAGAGTACTAAGTACATGATTTCAATTAGGTTTAACTTTTCATTACTAAATAATATACAAGTGTATTAAAGTGTAGAAAAGTGCCTGCTTGCTACAAAGTGATTAGGCTAAAGACCCTGAAAAAGGAGTTACCACAAAGCCAGGAATTCTGTTACTACACTGATGTCCTGCTATTTCCACAAACGAAAAGAAACCATAACCGAGAAACAGTGACCAAGAGGAAGAAAACCTGCAGAAAAACATGCAGTCACTCATGTCTCCATGCCGGACTGCTTATAAATCACGAACGCGTGTTCATGTCACAAAGACGCGTGAACCAACAGGTACCCGCACCCTCCAGCACCGGGGGACATTTACACCATTTGTCACATTCACTCCCTGCCATGGGGTCTCAGGACATCCTCTCAGGACCCAGGAGTCTATGAGGGCTAAAGGTACAGAGGGTCTCTTCTGGTCAATTCCATTTTACCCACATTAGTTGAGAATCTATTCTGTATAAGACTGAGGATGGAAGGGGACAGAACCACCACTTCTTGATGCTGCAGAAGAAGTGAGGTGAGGGGCCGGGCGCTTCTCGATAGCTTATTTCTTGTAACAGTCCCCAAAGACAAATGACAGCATGCTCGTGTCCCTGCTGAGAAGAGTCAGAGGAGGTGGGCACCTGCCCCAGGACGCCCAGCCAACGAGAGGCGGAGCAGGGTTTGCATTCGGGGAACTGTCACGCTCCAGAAAGCCTTCCCTTTCCAGCCTCACTTCCCTCCCAAAGCTAAATGTCCCATTTCTTCTTTGGAATTGTTCAGAGTGGTCCTTCCCTCCCCTGCCGAGGAGAAAACGGAGTATGAGCAAAAAAGGAAAAAAAAAAAATCACAGCAATGAAAAGGAAAGTGATAGAGAGAGACAGACTTGGGATGAAGCTTGTTGCGGGCGGGGGGGAAGTGGGGAGAGATGGCTGCTGCTTTCCTACTCGGGCAGGGCTTGGGGAGCCAACCGTGAAGTCTCTTCCCCAGTCAGAACTAGGTCAGATATTCTAGCAGCGAGAACAGCCTGTTCTCTGCTCCAGCTGTTATCTGAGCTGCACAGCTGGGGGCAGAACTCCAGCTCTTGGGCTCGGAGCTCAAGGTTTCCAGAGGCTCCAGGCAGCCTGAGAGGGCTTCTCCCAGCTGGAGGGAGGTGAGGGAGGGGGAGAGAAGAGAGGGGAAGGGAGGGGGTGGATGGACAACGAGAAGGCTGTTCCTGCCAAGAGTGGGGCCACTCGGTTACTGGGGTCCACTGAACCTGCCTGCCTCACGGTTGCCAGTCTGAGCATTTTCTGCCAGTTGTTCATGGGTGAAAAGCCGGATCCTTTGAAAGAGAATTCAGAAAATGGCCACAGGAGATACTGTTGAAATGGGGAATGGCCGATGATATGGAAATGGCCACCAGCTGATGTTCCTAAAGCCCCTAGAGATGTACTGGGCTGGAGCCATTGCTTAGGAGGGTGGCCATCTACCTTTTGGAGATTTTAAGCTCACATACCACTCACAAGCTCTGTCTCTAAACAATCCCGATGTGCATAAGGCCACATCTTAGACCCCACCAATATCCTTGCTAGGAACACCTCCATCTCCATGCATGTATTGTTGAGTCCATCTTAGAGGCATTAGAGAAAATGACTTTGAGTGCCGCCTGCTTCTCCGGATGCTACTGCTTCCTATTCCTGGGTATTTGGTGAAAAAACAAGGAGTTGTGGTATGAATTTCATAATTTAGAGATAAATAATGAACACCAAACTCGGAGCGAAATACCCTAGTGTTCATTTTATTTAATATTCTCCATTGGTGGAAATAAATTAAAAATGAACAAGGCTTGTTTATGCCTGCCTCACATTGCTCTCCACTTTTGAATAGCAACCGCATATTAATTTGCCAAGATCCCATAAATTATAATTAGCCCGGAGGATTAACAACATAAATCCTTGAATTTAAAACCAACCTGCCCAGCTCTCTCTTCCCTATGCCCTAAAGTGAAAAAGAGCCATAAAACCTATCACCGCTACTTGATCCATTAAACTCCAGAGACATTCTTATTTCAGCTTAGCTGGTGGAGGTAGTCTTTGTTCAATCTTTTTAAAGTTACAGCAGCTCGAGAGGCGCTGGGAGACCAGGAGAGGGGTGTCTGTGTGGATGCCCGGCCCTGTGTGAGCTCATTCTTAGGAGAAAAGTGGAAAGGGGGTCAAAGGCGTGTACTCCGACTTAGCCCGTCTTTATGAGGCGTCCTGGCACAGATCTGAGGTTACAGTGCCCCTGACTCTACATCGCATGCCCTACGCTGTCAGGAGTCATGGAGTACTTGGAAGATCTATGTGGCCTGTTCGTGCACACATACACACATGATAGTCTCAGCCTGCATCCGGCCGCGTCCTTGCCAGGCTGGCTGGGGAGACGAGAAAGGATAACCTTGGGACTTCTCTCGCGGTCCACTGCCTAAGACTCTGCGCTCCCAACGCAGGGCATCTGGGTTCCATGCCTGGTCGGGGAACCGGATCGCACATGCTGCAACAGAAGATCCCACATGCCACAGCAAAGACCGAAGAGCCTACGTGCTGCAGCTAAGACCCGGCCCAGTCAAATAAATAAATATCTGTTTGTTTTTTTTTTTAAAAAAGAAAGGATGGTGCTGCTCTGATAACAAAGCATTTAACACAAAACCATGGTGAATCCTATACCACGTGCTTTCCTGATGAGAGCCTGGCAAATCCATCTAAAGGGTGCACAGTGTACAAAGCAGATCTGTGCAAAGAGCAGTCTGGACAGTCTCTCCTCCTGGAGACACCCCTTCGCCCCCCAGGCCCTCGCTTTCACACCGACCTCTCCCCCTGGACTGGCCACAGTCTTACAGCTGTGGCTAGAGCTGAATTTGAGAACATGCGGTGTGGGGTGAGTGATGCCCGCAGCTTTTGACTCAGGTGTGCAGGGGGCCGCCTCGTGCCTGGGCTTGGCCAGGGAGAGGGGCAGAGCTGCACGACTGGGGAGTGGTCCTCGGCGGCCCGCCCGTCACTCTGCTCCCTTGGCTTTCCTGCCCTTCACCTGGGCTCCTGGGCTCGGGACATGTCTCCGAGCCTGGACCTGCCCTCCTGGTGGCCTCCCTGCCGCTTCTCGCAGGAGACCTCTTCCATGCCCGGGTGGCTCCCCCTGCCCACCACCCCCACGTGCCCTGCTAGACCAGGGGGTCAGGAAGAGGAAGAGAGTCTCGTTTATCCCCTGACAGCTCCACCTTGAACACTGCATGATGAGCCCTAAGTACTCAAGTGGTATTTGTGAAATCTCAGAGATCATAAACAGGAACACAGGGCTGCATCACAAGCCCCCCCTCCCCCCCACCAAATCAAACATTTATCTTGGGCCTCCAATATGGCTGAGGCTTTACAGATGGAAAAGCTTGACCTCTCACACTAGACATTGGAGGGAGCCATCCTGATTCTTTTTATTCAGAAACGATAAAGGTAACTAATGTTTTTTGAACATATGAATTGCCAGGATTATCTGATGAGTTTTCACAGCCACCTTGTAAGAGAAGAGTTATGCCCCCATTTCACAGATGAGAATGTGGACACTTGGTGAGACGAAGCTGCTTGCCCCATGCAATAGCCCCAGGTAGATGGATCTGAGCAGGAAGTTTCTCTGATGAATGCTGTGTTTCCTGACCAATCTTCCATCTTTTGCTGCAACATGTACAATACTGTCTACCCACTTCTCAAAGGAGTCCCGGAATCGACAGGATCCGTGGAGCCCGGCACTCACATAGGGAAGCACGTTGGAGACAAAAGGAAGAGAGTGAAGCCATCACAAGGCCAACTGCTCCTATTTACGGTTTTGAAAACTGTTCTCAACTAGAAACAGAACAGTTGTGAACACTCCCGTCCCAGTGATAGGAGGTGGCAAGCACATATCGGTGTAAGCCACATGTGACCAGCGATCCCACCGCTGGGTATGATCTCTATACCCAGAGAAAGCCATACTTCAAAAGACACATGCACGCCGACGTTCACAGCCGCGCTACTCACAAGAGCCGGGACACGGACGCAGCCTAGCTGTCCATCAGCGAGGGGCAGGTAAAGATGTGCCACATCGTATGATGCAGTACTACTCAGTTATGAAAAGGAAGGCCTGATGCTGAAGCTGAAACTCCAATACTTTGGCCACCTGATGTGAAGAGCTGACTCATCTGAAAAGACCCTGATGCTGGGAAAGATTGGGGGTAGGAGGAGAAGGCGACGACAGAGGATGAGATGGTTGGATGGCATCACTGACTCGATGGACATGAGTTTGAGTAAACTCTGGGAGTTGGTGATGGACAGGGAGGCTTGGCGTGCTGTGATTCATGGGGTCGCAAAGAGTCGGACGCGACTGAGCGACTGAACTGAACTGAAAAAGGAATAAAACTGGGTCATTTGTAGAGATGCAGATAGACCTAGAAAGTGCAGTACCAAGAGAAGTAAATCAGAAACACAAAAACAAATACATGTATAATCTAGAAAAACAGTACAAGATGATATTATTTGCAAAGCATAAACAGAGACACAGGCAGACAGAACAAATGTATGGCTACCAGGGGGGAAGGGTGGGTGGGAGAAGCTGGGAGATTAGGCTGGACACACATACACTATTGATATTATGTATAAAACAGACAACTGAGCCCTGGGAACTCTACTTAATGCTCTGTGGTGATCTAAATGGGAGGGAAATCCAAAAGGGAAGGGATATATATGGCTGATTCATTTTGCTGTGCAGTAGAAGCTAATACAACATTGGAAAGCCACTGTAGTGCGATAAAAAAATTAAGACAAAAACACATGATTATTGGCTTAATACTCGTCTCCTGTCCCAGTCCTGGCTCAAGGGACCAGAACAGACTCTGGTTGCTCACCCCTCCATTTCCAGAACAAGTCAGACCCCACCTGCAGCATGAGAGATGTTCCAGACGCATCTGTTGGATGAGGGGTGGGATACAGACACCACCTAACCAACCGTGGGTAAGTATCAAGGATCCACAGCTACATTTCCCCAAAGCTGGTGTGCCTGCTAAGGAAAGATGGATGAGGTTGTTTTAGAACAAAAGTAGCAGGAGGTGTGACATCAGATAAATGGACAATTCCTGGGTGTGGCTGGCAGACATTTGCTGTTAAGTTTCTGGTCCCCCCAGGGTGAAGAATTGATGCTTTCAAATTGTGCTGCCAGAGAAGACTCTTCAGAGTCCCGTGGACTGCAAGGAGATCAAACCCATCAATCCTAAAGGAAATCAACCCTGAGTACTCATTGGAAGGACTGATGCTGAAGCTGAAGCTGCAATACTTTGGCCACCTCATGTGAAGAGCCGACTTGTTGCAAAAGACCCTGGGAAAGATTGACAGCAGGAAGAGAAGGACACATGATGAGATGATTGGGTGGCATCACTGACTCAGTGGCCCTGAGTTTGAGCAAGCTCTGTGAGATGGTGAAGGACAGGGAAGCCAGCCTGGCGTGCTGCAATCCATGGGGTCACAAAAAGCTGACTTGACTTAGCGAGTGAGCAACAACGACAGGGTGAGAAGACCAGTAGGAAGCAGCCCAGGGTCCCCCTCCTGCCCCCGCTGCAGCAGTGACTTTGATCTGCAAGCAGGTTAATTCCAAGGGAGCCCTGATCACAGAACATTCCAGAGCGCAGTAGAGGCAGCCTGCGTACAGACCCCTCGGTGAGCTACCTACAGTCACACCCCCTCATCTGCCCCTCATCTCCAGAGCGGGTGCTGGCACTTCCACCAGGAGCCGGTGGATCCCGCTGCCACTGAGTGAAGGGCTCTGGGGCCAGCTCTGCCCCCAGAAGGGGAGTGACTGTGTCTCAGTGTGGACGAGGCACCGCCCAGCCCTGCTGATGCTCTGCAGACACGGGCTTCCTCACAAAAGGATCTAATTAAGACTAGCATCCTAAGGGATGCTGGAGAAAATCATTTGTCTGATGGAATGGTGGTTAGAGTCATGGTAATTGAGGTTTCACAAAAATTATTACTGTCCGGACATAACAAAATGAGATGCGGACAACTCTATGTCACCCCATTTTTAAAGAAATTTCATGGCATTTCAGGGTCTGAAAAAAAAAAAAATGCCCTGGAGTAGCACCCACTGACTGGCTCAGGGCTTTTACTAACTCCAGTTTTGGAGCCTTCCAGGAGTGAAATAGCAAAATTGCTGATGTCCTGGACAAGGCCCTTAATAAACTTTTCCAGCAAAAACAGGTGCCTCCAAAAGGCTGCTCCTAGCTTTTTTTCAGGAAGGGTTCATGTCGAGGTAGCCTAAACCACCCAGTTCACCGACTCCTTTCTTGGAATTTCACATGTCACTCTCAGTAAGGACCCTGTGCCTACAAGACAGGCCACCTACTATGTCCCACAAAGCACGCTTCCAGGCAGATGTGTAGACAGGAGTCTGGCGTCCTTAAAATGCCAGCACTGGGACAGGGGTGGTCCACGGGCAGCTCACCCTACCCCTGATCACACAGAAACCCATGCCTAGGATGGATTTAATTGTTCAAACAACGTATCTAGGACCCACAATAATAATAACACAACTGAAGGATACCTAATAATATGTGGCTGGACTGCCCAGCTGATTTTAAATGTTATTGGATTTGTTAAGATCTTAAAAAGTAACTCCATTAGCATAACTGAACTACATATTAAACCAGAAAGCAGAGAGTCCACTGGGACTGGGCAATCACCCTTTTCTCTCTGGGCCGCAATGAAGCTGGTGAGTTCCAGCCAAGGTTACTGAGATGAGAGCCTCGGAGAAACGGGAATAGGACCCAGAACCCAGGGAGGCGGTGACTCCCGGTGGTTCTTCCACTGAGCTCTCTGAGTATTTCCCACTAATGCTTTTCACTTTGTGACACTCTAAGCATTTTCCCTTACAGAGGATTTTGGCGGCTGGATTCCCCTAAAGGTACTTTAATACCTGTGCTGGGAGGCGAACAGGCACTCTGTACAGAAATTAAATACATAAATTAATAGAAGCCTCTTCAGAAAAACCTTTCAAACAGAGAGTCCAGCTGCCTTGGAGAATCTGCAGTCGATAGGCCAAGGTCTCGGTTAATGCACAGGAAGGGGCAGAGGAGGGACTCACATGGTCTGAGGGGGCGCGGCAGACATCAACAGAGAGGCCTGGGCTTTAACCGCTTAGGGGAGCGACTGTCCTTTGTCAGGAGACTCTTAGAAGGGTGATGCTGAGAACCTGCCGAAACCAAGAGGGGAGGCCAGGCCTGTCCTCCTTCTTGCTCTATGTCAAGGGCTTGATGGTCAGCTAATTGAGGAAGAGGAGTGGGGAGGGGGAGGAGGGAGAGGAGGAGGCCAATTCAGTTCCTGGCCAGAACTGAATGCTGCTGCTCAATCACAGAAGACCCTTGAGAGTCCCTTGGACTGCAAGGAGATCCAACCAGTCCATCCTAAAGGAAATCAACCCTGAATATTCATTGGAAGGACTGATGCTGAAGCTGCAATACTTTGGCCACCTAATGTGAAGAACTGACACACTGGAAAAGACCCTGATGCTGGGAAAGATTGAAGGTGGGAGGAGAAGGGGACGACAGAGGATGAGATGGTTGGATGGCATCACCGACTCGATGGACATGAGTTTGAGTAGACTCCAGGAAGTGGTGAAGGACAGGGAAGCCTGGCGTGTTGCGGTCCACGGGGTCACAAAGAGTCATGACTATATGACTGAATAACAACAGATTACGGGGGGAGGGCCTTCTGCCCCTCAGCCAGTCTCTCAAAGATCAGAAGACTGTCATTCCCAGAGAATGGCTTTGAGAGCTTCAAAATTATACCCAGAAGGCCTGCAGTCTTTCCTGAGTGACTACAATAAGCCCAGGCCCTTCCCAGGCAGGCACTGTGTGCTTACTCTTTAAGGAGATGGTTGTCGAGTGCGAGTAGCATCTCCTGTGCGTGTTCATCACATATCAAGCTTCCGGGCACGAGTTCCTTCAGAGAAGAGCTTTGCTAAAGAAGGTTTAACAAGAAGGTTGTACGCAGGCAGCCAGGTAGTCTCCGATGCTTTCTGCTGCCTGTGGTCCCTAACAGGGAATCTAGCACCAAGCAGCTAGATTCACAGATGCCGTAGAGTCGGAGAAGCTGTGGAACAGAAGGAAGTTCTAGGCGTGGGACCACCCACCCAGTGTGTGCATTTAGCAGATGAGAGGCCAAAGCCACAAGCCATTCAGTTTCGAGAATCGAGCACAGAGTGTGCATTGTTGTTCTCTTTTCATCAGCCGATTATTTTTTCAGGAGAGAGAGGAGATGTTCAGACTGAATTTTAGTATTGGCACCAGTTTCCTTGCGCTTCTCGAGTGGCACAGTGGTAAAGAGTCCGCCTGCCAATGCAGGAGATGCGGGTTCGATCCCTGGGTCGGGAAGATCCCCTGGAGAAGGAAATGGCAACTCACTCCAGTATTCTGGCCTGGGAAACCCTGTGGAGAGAGGAGCCTGGCGGGCTGCAGTCCGTGGCCCTCATCATAAAGTAACTTGGGGGAATTGATTGATTTTTCCATCTTTTGAAAGTACCTTACCTGATGAACCAAATCGCCCTGAAACTTGGAAACGCTGTTGTTTCAGGAGTTGCTGGGTTCAGACAGGTGGGTCAACAGAATTATGTTCGCTATACGACACACTACTGCCTGTGCGTAATGCGTCTAGAACATCTCAAAGGATCCTTCTTCATATAAGACCATTTCAAAGGAGGCCCGTTTCTGGGCATTCCTATCCCTTTATCTTTCCTGTACAGAATTCAGAAGAAAGGATATTTTGGACGTGATCTTTTGGAAGGATGGCTTCTAAAAATGGTCTTTGCCAAACTCCCATCCGCATGTGCCCGCTCCCCTACACCCGCCATGACCTTTCTCCAGGTACCAAGTCTACCCAAGAAATTATGTTCAGCTTCCACAGAGGAAAAAACCCCACTGGGTGTCACACGCAAATAGAGTCAGAGTCTTGTTAATAAATTCCACTGCCCTCCACTCTAAACGGGGCGAGCTTGACTCCACTCCACAGGGGGGCCTGGAGAATGCACCGTGTGTTCCCAAGGCAAGAAGGAGTATTTCTGCAAGCCCAGCCCTGGTTCTGAATTATTTTAATTGCAGCCCGGCGATGCCAAGGTGCTGAAGCACCCCCTTAGGCTGCGTGCTTAGCCAAGAGGTAGTGAATTAAACTGTCAGGACATGCAGAAAAATTGCAACTTGGCCTGTCAACAACATTTGTTAAGAGACACGGGCGAGCCTGGTGACTTGTGGAGAAAAAGAGCTGCCTGTGCTGCGCCATCAAAGCGCAGCCTGGAACTAATGGGGTATTCAGAGGCCTTGTTCTACTTCATTGGTCAAAGCCAACACAAGCCTGGAAGATTTGGGCCCGTTTGCTGTTTATTGCTATGGTAATAAAGGCCACTTAAAGATACAAACCCATCCCGTGTTGGCACAAACCCAGGGCTACTCTTCTAAACTGGATCACTAATGCCTGCCCTCGTTTCTCAGGCTCTTTCAAACAATCTCCTTTTTTTAAGGGGGAAAAAAAAAAAATAAACCACACAACTACAAAGATTAAGACTTTTGTCAAAGGATGACATAGAAGTCTTGATCTTGTTTATCCTTGGGTTCCTTCTTCTTCTTTTTCTTTATGTCTAGCCTGAGACGGTCAGTCTGTGGGCCACCTTGGCTATACTGCAGCATCCAGTTATTTGAATATCAATCAAGGTGTTGCTGGGAAGGTATTGTTTGGCTGTTGTTGTATCTGACTCTTTGCAACCCATGGACTGCAGCACGCCAGGCTTTCCTGTCCTTCACCGTCTCCTGGAGTTTACCCAAACTCATGTCCATTGAGTCGGTGATGCCATCCAACCATCTCATCCTCTGTCGTCCCCTTCTCCTCCCACCTTCAATCTTTCCCAACATCAGGGTGTTTTCCAATGAGTCAGTTCTTCGCATCAGGTGGCCAAAGTATTACAGCTTCAGCTTCAGCATCAATCCTTCCAATGAATATTCAGTGTTGATTTCCTTTAGGATGGACTGGTCGGATCTCTTTGCTGTCCAAGGGACTCTCAAGAGTCTTCTCCAGCACCACAGTTCGAAATTTTTCTGGCTGGACCCTGACTAATTCATACCCCACAGAGTTGAACCCTTGTCATCCATACATGAGCAAGATAGCTTTTCATCACAAGTCTCACATTGGTGGTCTATGGGTTGCAGAGGGTTCTTATTCTTTTGGGCTCACCTCTACGTATTGGGTGAGAGATGTTAAAAAATAAAAATAAACTGAATTAACTGCCAACATTGGAAACTCCTGAAGATTTCACAAACACATACAAAAAATCTTAGTTTTTCTTAGAATAAAAAGGAAAAAAAAAATTAGAGGATCTGACCACTCTAGGGGTTAGTGAATCAGGTTCCCCCCAGTTAAGAAGCAGAAACTGGGTCTTCCTTGGTGGCCCAGGGGCTAAGACTCTGTAGCTCCCATGCAAGCGGCCCAGGCTCCATCCCTGGTCCAGGAACTAGATCCCACATGTCACAAATAAAAGGCCCGGCACAGCCAGGACAAAAAAAAACAGCAGCAGCAGGACCTGGTGCAGGTGCAAACGTCACACATGGGAGTCTGGGAGTTGTTTTCAAACCCCTACCCTGTGTCTCACACATCGAGACTCAGTTTCCCACTCTGTGAAGTCACAAGTGTCCCCAAATGTAATTCTGCCTCTGTCTGCAGCTCCCTGGCTTTGTGCGTGCGTGCAAAATTTTTCCGTCACGTCTGACTCTTTGCGACCCCATGGACTATAGCCTGCCAGGCTGTTCTGTCCCTGGGGTTCTCTCCAGGCAAGAATACTGCAGTGGGTGGCAGCGCCCTCCTCCAGGGAATCTTCCCGACCCAGGGATCGAACCCACATCTCCTACGTGTCCTGCATTGGCAGGCGGGTTCTTTACCATTTGTGCCCCCTGGGAAGCCCCTTCCCGGGTCTGATCCTACATCAAATGACGGCGTCTCTATGGAGGATGAGGCTCAGGAGTCTGTTGTATTTTAAGCTCTCAGGTGATTCTGACGAACAGACAAGCTGGAATTTGCTGGGCCAGAGAATGTCTCGAGTTTCTTCCAGGTCCCAAACTCGATGTACCTAGGAATCAAATTCCGCAGCCCCACTCTAGACATTGGGCAGACAGTGTTCCAAGCGCATTAATGCTTTGGGGCCACTGGGAGATGGTTTTAAAGACTTGAAGCACTGCCACGCAGCCTTAGTCACCTGGCAGGAGCCAACTTATCGTTCTGCCTGTAATTTATATTGCCTGGTGGTTTGGAAATTCACTCGAGGTTCAGACTGGAGGCCAGATCCAATGGTCAAAATCAATAGCTGTGAACTGGGCAATAGATGTGATCGCTGGGCAAAAGATTTGATCTTCCTCAATTTCCCTTCCAAGCGCCTCTCCACCCACCCCCTTCTTGTACCTGGGACCAACGGCTCACGTTAGGACACTTAAAAAGAGAAATATGATCACCTTTCCTAAATAAAGGGATGAAAACACCCTGCACTTTTCAGAGAGCATTTGGCAACAGAATCCAGTTGCACCATCCTCACCCCAAGCACAAATCAAACCTCTTCAGAGTACATTTTCGAATATCATCCTTCTTGGAACCTGATGGGCCCTCTCTGGTTTCTAGAAGAAGAGGGTTATTTTTTTTTCCCCTAATGTGAACAAAAGACACGAGAAAGCACGCAGAGCAGATGACAGCACCACGGTGCCACAGTGGGGGAAAAAAAATGGATTTTGCTTTTGTAATGTGTGACTATTAGACCACAGTGTTGGTTGCAATAAATTAGCACTTTCAGTTCCTGCTAATTGCTAGAATCTTCTGCCATGGGCTGCGGCCATGTGGGCCAAAATTTTTTTTTTTTGGATCCAGATACAAATATGCATCCTGCGAGATGGTGAGTGGCATCTCGGATCTTGAATACATGCCTGAGGAAACAGCTGGGGATGAGGGCCTGGGAATCAGAGACACCATTATGCAATTATGGCGAAAGCTGGCTCTGTGTGAAAGACAGCTCTGACTTCCCTGTGAGTCCACCGTCCAGGGCATCCTCCACCCAATATACATCCCTGTCGATAGCGAGGCTCTCTCCGGGGCCTCCCACCACCAGGTTTCAATGAACTGTTCAAGGCAAAAAAAAAAAAAAAAAAATCCAATCTGGCCCTTTCAATGAAGACATCCTTCTATATACTTCAGCCACAGAAATTGTGAAAACCAGCAAACGCAGCAGCCTGCACCCAGGCTTCTCCCTGGACACCCCCTGCCAACATGCCTGCAACCCCAAAGAACCCCCAGAGATGCCCCCACCCCACCACCATCCTCTCTCCTCCCCAGACTACAGAGAGGATCTTGTGAACACGAGAAGGAGCTTCAGGCTCCTTCTCATGATTCTGCGAGCGGCACCTTCCACCGTAAAGATATCACGTGTTTGCTGAGCAGCTCCTAGGTTGCTGGCAATGGGCAGGCAGCCCTGAGGAAAGCAGAGGAAACAGGCCTCTTCCACTGCCTGGCTCTCTGCCTTTCTACATGCCACTGAGGGGTCTGCATTCTTGTGGAAGGGAATAGAAAGCAAAACGAGAGGGTAAACAGGACTCTGTGTTTGATGGTGACGGTACATGGAGAACAAAGGCAGGTGAGAAGGATGAGCAGGTGATGCGGGGGCGAAGGCAGGCCCGTTTTAAGGGTGACGTCAAGACGTCAAGTCCTCAGAGAGCGCGAGAGGGGAGGGAAAGGGCAAGGAGGCCTGTGGTGGTCGAAGGGCACTTGGGCAGGGGCAGCGAGAACAGGAGTGGCCTCGAGGCCACGTGTGACTGGCTTTGGCTGGTGGACTCGGCTGATGCACGGGCTAGTGCAATAGAACACAAGGGAAGGCAGAGCCCAAGAGCGGGGAACAGAGCGCTTGGGAGATGGGACGCAGAGGCTTTCACTCTGAGCGACACCTGAAGCCTTCAGGGAGATCTAAGCAGGGGAAGGAAAGCTGTCATTGAGCATGTGCTTCTGTGCTGAGGGAGGACCCGAGGCTGGAAGAGAGGCAGTGCCTGAGCCCTGCCAGGGGGACGAGGCAGTGATGTGGGGAGGAGGCGAGGCTGGTGTGGACGGCGCGGCAGGGGCGGCGGTGGGGCAGGGCTTTCTCGGGTCCCCACTTCTGGCACTGAGATGTGTCCTCTGCCTCTCCCACATATTAACTCCATGGAGAAAAGTCTCAGGGATCTCTTATTAACTGCTGCATCCCCGACACCAGCAAGGTCCCCCACACACAGAACGCATGCGACAGTAAGGGTTCCAATGTCTTTGAAGGGTGCCTAAAAGACTGATCTCTGCGATGACTGATATCTAAATCTGGCTCCGTTTGCCTGATCACCTCTGCCATCTGAACTCTCCCTCTCTCTCTCCCTCTCCTTACTTGAAGAGGACAGTCTGACCGATGGCCCAGGATGGATGCCAGACACTCGCAGCCACCCCCACCTCTGCGGCAGTCTGGCTCTCCGACCTTCTACACGCCATTTATTTTGTCTGTGCCTCAATTTCTCCATCCTGAAAATAAGAATAATACTGCTGAGGGAACATTATGAGGATGAATGAGGTAATAAGGACATGCCTGAAAGCAGTTTGAGCTCCTTGAAGAAACAGCGATAAAATAGGGGTCCATTTTTCCATCTCTTCTCTCCTCTCCCGCGAAATAAAACTGCCAGGCCAGAGGGAGAGGAGACAGTCCCGCTGCGGGAGAGGGAAATGAGAGGCAGACAAGGGCAACAGGCGTTTCTTAAGCAAGGATCACCTTCAAGTCGGTGCCAGGGCACCATGAAAACCTCTAGGAGGAGACCTTTTTATCATAAAAAGAATTGGGGGTGGGGGGGGTGGGATCAGGAGCTTCCCTGGTGGTCCAGTGGTTAAGACATCACCTTCCAATGTAGGGTTTGCAGGTTTGATTCCTGGTCAGGGAGGCAGGATTCCCACATGCCCCATGACCCAAAAATCCAAAGCACAGAACAGAAGCAATATTGTGAAAAAATTAATACAGACTTAAAAAAAAAAAAAGAATGGGGGGGGAGGACAGAGAATGCCCAAGGAATTGGGAAGATTATTTTGCCTCAATTTGGGGACCAGAAATTGCCTCTAAGGGACTTAGAAATAAGCCAGAACCACATTGGCCACCCTCAATGCTCAGAGAATGCAGAAGCTGACTGGGTGATCTGGCAAATCCCTTCTGCAGCAGCGGGAGAAAAGGTACACGAGGCACTGATCTGGTCTGGGCTGACGGCGCTCCGGGGTACACGCAGGGTAAACCTGTTGGATCAATATATATTGGGCTCCTTTTAATGAAAGAAACACTATTATTTTCCTCTGATTATCTGCTTCCCTAGCTGCTTCTTTAAGGTTTCTTTAAATGAGAGTTTATTATTCCCTATTCGAGGTGTGTCTTTGGACAGTCCACACCAGCCTCGCCTCCTCCCCGCATCACTGCCTCGTCCCCCTGGCAGGGCTCAGGCACTGCCTCTCTTCCAGATACATTTGCCTCTGTACAAATGTTAGACCCAAACTTTCAGAAGACATTCTTTTCTTTGAAGGATCTTAGATAAAATTTTTAAAGGAATACTTGAATATTGCTTGCTTGTTGTTTGTTCTTCAGAATCCAGGAAATGCAGATCAGAGTGCTGGCAAAATGATAAACAAATT
This sequence comes from Bos indicus, assembly GCF_029378745.1. Lineage (NCBI taxonomy): Eukaryota > Metazoa > Chordata > Mammalia > Artiodactyla > Bovidae > Bos > Bos indicus. The sequence continues at coordinate 6,683,063 of NC_091777.1, read as the reverse complement.
TCAAGGCATGGCTAGCTTTGAAAGCAGTCCCCCAGCAAGCTTGTTTGTAAGTAAAGAAACGTATTTTGTTTTGTTAGTCACAGGACTGAGAAGTGCGGAGGTCGGATGAGATACAGGGGGACAATTTACCACTCATCTGGAAATTATGACACTACTTCTGAGTGACTCTTGGGTGGTCGTCATTTATTCATGCATTCATCCACCCAACCAGTCATTCCTCTATCCACCCATCCATCCACCCATTCATTCTTCCATCCAGTCATTCATTCCTCAATCCATCCATCCCTCCCTCCATCCACCCATCCATCCATCTATCCCTCCATCCACCCATCCATCCCTCCATCCACCCATTCATCCCTCCAAACATCCCTCCATCCAACCATCCCTCCATCCACACATTCATCCCTCCACCCATCCAACCATCCCTCCATCCACCCATCCCTCCTTCCACCCATCCAACCATCCCTCCATCCACCCATCCCTCCTTCCACCCATCCAACCATCCCTCCATCCACCCATTCATCCCTCCACCTACACAACCATCCTTCCATCCACCCAACCATCCTTCCATCCACCCAACCATCCCTCCATCCACCCATCCCTACATCCACCCATCCATCCCTCCATCCACCCATCCATCCATCCTTCCCTCCCTCCATCCATCCCTCCATCTACCGATTCATCCCTCTGTCCATCCCTCCATCCACCCATTCATCCCTCCATCCATCCAACCATTCATTCCTCCATCCACCCATCCATCCTTCCATCCACCCACCCACCCATCCCACAGCATCTGTTGAAGCTCTCCCATTTGCTAGAATGCTCCAGGCTTCCTCCCCCTGTCTCAAGGAAGAAGAGAGAAGTTGGGTGTCCAGGAAGTGGTGGTGAGGCCTGCTCTGGCTGAGTCACTGGTTTTCCTTCGCCCTTTCTCCTTCAAGCCTGTCACCCTCTGTCAGAGGGCACGGGGGAGGGGAGAAAAGATCAATGGTCTGAGGAAGAGGAACGGGCCTAATGAGTCGCTGATTATCCTTCTGAAGTTCATTCAAGTTGCCAAATAGGCTACAGCGTCTGCCGTGCCTCTGGCGGGAAGCCTGTGGTGATGTGCCTGTCACCGTGTTTGTTGTGGGTGTCGCTGGGCCTCTGTGGTACCTGGCGCTGGAGGCCTGCTCAGAGGGACTGAGGGGTCAGTCCTTGGCCCGGTGTCACTGCTGGGATTGGAAAATGGTTCCTTGTCATTTAAAAAAAAAAAAGGGAAAAAAAAAAGTCATCGTACAAACTGCAGGCATAATTTTTGTGCAAACAAAGCTCCACCTAAACTCGGAAAAATATGGGTCCAAATGAGCCCCTGTCTATTTCTTTTGACCTCATAATTAAAAGTACTCATCTTTTAAGAGGGGAAAATACAAAGAAAAACAAATCCAGAGAGCCTCATGCCTCAAACATAACTGTTGTAAATAAGTTGGTATTGAGTGGTTTTTTTTTTTTTTCCACTCCAATCGCTGTCTCTCCTCCCACTCTTTCAGACCACGCCACGACATTTTGTTTTTATCAGAGATGTAAACATATCATTCTTGCTCTGATTTTTTTATTTTTCTTTAGAAGTGTCATTCTTTGCCTTGATGTACAAGAGTCTATTGAAGGGCTATCTCACACTGATTTAACCAATTTCCTGGCATCTTTCTTTACCGTATAAAGTAAGAAGGCAGCATGGTACTCTATGTTTTAGGACCACAAGTCACGTGTCTGTCAGTCAGGATGGGAGCTACGTTGTACTGAAAACCCAGACTCATTTCTACAGCACCAGGGAGTCACTGAGGAACATTTTTTAAACAACATTGACATCAATTCCAGAGAGATCTCCAAAACCTGTATTCTTTGTGTTCAGTCCTAGAGAAGTCATGTTACTGAAATGTACATAAATCTGTTTCTATCACAACTCATTCCCTACCCACCATTTCTTTTACTGGACGAAGGACCTCACTAGATGGAAAGAGATCAGGCTTAAGGTCACTTACAGAGAGCGGCCAGCCGCTTCTATTAAAACTCACAGGCCCAGTTCCAAGCAAAGAGAGCACAGTGCCTGGGTGATGGGCAGGGTCAGCGTGCTGGTGAGATTTTTTTTTTTTTTTTGACCGCACAACTTAGCGTGCGGGATCTTAGTTCCTCGACCAGGGATTCAACCCGCACCCCCTGCATCGGAACGGCAAAGTCTTAACTACTGGCTCGCCGGGGAAGTCCCTAGCTGGTGAGCTTTTGATGAACACAGGGTCACATCTCGATCACATGCTGAACCTATCAGTTGGGGACAGCAAAGTGACATGGCCTCTAGCTGCAGTCATGCTGAACAAAGAACGGGCTAGGTGGTAGCCACGCTCCTGCTCGGTTTCCAAGCAAGCTGGCGCAGTGGATTCCTGGCCCCCAAAGGCTCTCCTCTCTGTGATATCCTTGGATTTCAATATTGTGAAAGCCTTAATAACGGGCAAAACATTCACGTAATGAACCCCATTTGTCATAAACAGCTCCCTGCACCCAAGAAAACAAAGGAGGAAGACTCTCTCCTGGCACACAGCAAACATCCCTAATTCAGACTACCTGGAAGGGAAACTGATCTGAACTTTGCATTTCCTAAAAAAAAAAAAAAAAAGCTGTGCAGAAACCCTCTTCAGAAAACCAACTTTTATCTACCAAAGTTCTTAGGTAAGCTTTGGGACAGGTGAAACTATCCTTGAGTAGAAACTTCTAGAACATTCCAGGGTACTTCAAAACTGCTTTCTTGAAAAGCATGGCATTCTCCAGACGGCTTTGGAGTCTTCTCTGTTTAGTCAAAGCTTTCTCCTAGGTGAGTGCATGGGTGAACCTCAAGCCAGGTCCTGAACCGAGATGATCATATATTCCCATGAAAGGAAGACTGGGTACCATGGGCACTCTATAGGGGAGAAGGTATATGCTGTTCCCGCCTGCCAGGCTTCAAGTCCACTTACACTCACAAAAGCAATGGAAGGGCTTTAAAGCCAAGGAGATAACAGAAAGTTCTAACACTGAAGTCAGTATACAGCAAGAGACAAGCAATGAAGGGAGGAAAAAAAAAAAAAAAGCCATAGCATCCTTTAAAAAAAAAAAAAAAAATCCCTGTCTACAACTGACCAGAGTAATTTTTGCTTTTGTTTTTTGTGCTGCTTTTGTTTTATAGGGGAGTTTGGGGGAAAGATATTATTACAGAATTGGTGGCAGTTCTTTGGCAGGACCAAACAAAACTCCGGACAGTCTCCTCGCCTCACACATCTTCCAAAGACCTCCTAACAGGGCACAGCCCACCCCTTGGGAGCCACTGCCTTCTCTGGGTAGGAGTCCTGGGTCTTTCCCGCCGGCCTCGCTGGCTCTCCTAAGCCCCGCTGAACACACGCCTGCCTCAGGACCTTGGTACATGCTTCCCTCTGTGTTCACCTATGCACACAGGCTTCAGTGTGCAGGCCACTCATCAGAGACGCTTCTCTAGGCTCTCAGCCTCCTGTCTCCCCCTCCTCTGCCCTCGTAACAGGTGTAGATTACCTTCCCAGCACTTTTCTATCCCTGCCATGCCCTGTCTTGTTTAACATCTCTTTCCCTAACTAGAATGAAAGTTTCCTGCGGACAGGGGTTTCATCTATTCATGGCTGTACCAGCAGGGTTTTACCCGTCGAAAGACACTGGTTAACTGGGCAAACAAATGAAAATACAAACGAGTGGATATATAAACCATATAAATCTATGCTGACGGTGCTGAGACATGTGTTAGATCACACACGCACACACGGAATAGGCAGGGACAGTGTCCAGGGGGAGAGTGTGTTAACCTGAGCCCGCCCCACTCAGACCCACTAAGTCAAGAAAATACTCTTTATGTGCCTTCCAGTAACATTAATTGTTGGTCATAAAACTTCAAAGAAACAGATATTTATAGCTCGATTCGAGCCCTTTTTTTCCACACACACTCACCACAGCACTTTCCAACTCAGTTCCCATGAGCGCACTGCAAACAGCCTCCTGCCCACTTCCTGTCGAGGCCAGTTCCTTAACCGCCTGGGTCCTGAAGAAGCTCTTTTTCTGTTTTCTTTTTTTCCAGTGTTCACGTCTTTCGGTTTCTCTTGGGTTTTCACAGTTGGGTTTTTTTTCACCCCTTTTCTCAGGCCCCCGAGCCCCCATTCGGCCGCCCCCGCATCCAGCAAGACAACAGGGCGAGGGAGAAAGAGGAACCCTGATGGAGGGAAAATGTTTCTTTTCAAAACATCCTTCCAGGGGCGGTGGGGGTTGGGGGCAGTGTCAAACAAGGCAAGGTTGTGAAGTTCCGCCAGGGCTGGGTGACTGAGACGGTCATCTGTTTACCCGAGCCTGACGACTGGAGGGACTGGAAAATATCCGATGGAAGTGCAGCCATTTGAAGAAGTGATTCCTGTTTTTATTTGTAAACATCGGTACCGCCAATATTCATGATAAAGATTACTTATTATCAAGCCTTGGTGCAAGACTTCATAAATAATAGTTCTAACCATCCCAAGGATCTTACACGATGGGGAACGGACATCTCCGTCTGAAACGAGAGGAAGTAGACTCGAGAAGGGTTATGAGACCTGTCACCTCGCTAGAAAATCGTGGAGCTGGGCTCTATACCCACATACGCTGTCTTCCTGATGAAAAACTGTACCCTTGTTCTAGGTGTGGGGTATTGGTAGCACAGGAATTGCATGAATTACCTAAAAGAAAGGAGAGCAAAGTGTCCTAATTCAAGACATTTGAATTTCTGATAACAGCTTCATTTCTGATAACACCTATATTCAATGTATGCTGAGCTTATCACATGCTCCCCTCATTAAACTTCAGGACACACACACACAATTTTAAGTATGTTCCAAGAGGAAGCAGCATCCTTTGGGACAGAAGTGATCAATAGGTAGGTTAAGCTTTGCAGGAGGTCAGAGTACACCTGGGCTTCTGTTGACACTGCTATCGGGGGCTGGGGGTGGGGCAGCAGCTCTGAATTTTGGAATATGCGGGGTCTCTCTGAGGTGGTCCTGGCAGCCCGCAGTAGGTCCTAATTGTGGTGATTAGTAAGTACCGTTTGGTTCCAAACACAGACCACGTGTCTGAGAAGTGATGTGCCCGCAGCGAAAGCAGCCCCTCTGTAGATGTTATCATGTGAGAAAAATGGAAACTAAAGTGGTCTCCATGGGATCGAGTTAGAAAACCCCTTTTACTTTCACAAAGAAACCCCCAAAGAAGGAACCAGCTGCTGTACGCTGCGGTTGTTCTGACTGCACTTGTGTGGTAGCCTGTATAATACTTGGTCCTGACCATGAGGTTAGCCTTCATACTGTCTACCCGTGGGACACCGATGGGGCTGCTCACTGGCACTGCCTACCACCCCAGAGGCAGATCCACCATGCTATGCAAACCGTGGGCCTTTATCTGATCTGGACCTGAAACTGAAGCTCAGGGGGCAAGCACAGCTGCAGGATTCCCACCACTGTACAGTTCGTGCATCGCTGAGCTGGAGAAAACCTCCAAAGACCTGCGATGCACTGGTTCCTCTGCACCTTAAAACGTGCCATCCACAGGCTGTGCTGGGGGTTCCGAGTCAGGATAGCGTGGAGGCCAGCACTAGGGCCATGTCTGGGTAGTCCGCAGTCTGGGGTGGGGCGGCTGGTGGCGGGGTGGAGGATTAAGGATGTGGCCCTCCAGAGGGGGCTCAGAGAGGTCAGCGCTGGGATGTGCACGTCAAACTGAAGAGTAAGCAGAAGTGATGAAGGGATGGAAGGAACTGGAATGGAGAGGGGGCTGCAAAGGGAGCTGGGAGAGCCTTAGACGAAAGGCTCATGGACATGTCCTGCTGAGGTTTCCTGATGTCTCCCTGGCTCTAGGACATCCCATCCTCCCCATGGCCTGCCTGCTCAGCATCTCTCACGGACATGCACACTTACTAAGGGCTGCACCCTATGTGCAGGGACTTGAGTGCTCTCTTGCTATCAAGAGAGCCGGGGTTTGCCAAATTCCAGAGAAAGTGCTGGTAGAACTGATGTCTCCCTTCTCAGTAGGACCCCCAAACTCAGGACCAGGGGTCCTTGCCACAGGCCAACAGCCAGATCCAGGGCAATTCTGCTCACCATCAGACATGAAGTCAAACCCCTGTTGCTCAGAACTTCCTATCCAGCAAGGAGTCTTGCTCTGGCTTTCTGCCTCCCAGCCAACTTCTTCCCAGGCTCTTCTTCTAACACGGGTGAGATGAAGAATCTTCAACCAGTTATTCCAGCCTGGCCTGACTGCCTCTAAACACATAGAACTTGCCATAAATCACCCCAAAAGATGGTCAGACACAACGATGTTTGCTGATTTAAGTGCCTTTGACGAGTGGCTTTCTTCTCCTGTCCATTCTAGTTCCTTCCTGCCCAACTTCTCTGAACTTAGGAAGAACCAAGCTTTTCTGAGAACATTCCAGATGTCTACATGCCTCATAGCATTCAGGCCTGGAGAAAGAAGCACCAGCCCACGTCTCTCTTAAAGACCTAGACCAAAGGCTGGAAATCCTGGAATTTCCCCAGGCTGTTTGATAAAGCTGATGAATTGACTCCTCATCATCCTGCTCTCTCAAGAGAGAGCAGGATGTCTCTCTCAAGGCATCACTTGAGATCTGATCCCAAGGCATCACTCCTTCCTTCCCACCCCATCCAGTGGCTCGCAGGTTGTCTCAGGGCCTTCTGAGCTGTCAGGAGGCCAGTTCTACCCCGGGGACCCACCTTTTCCGGGTTATATATCTCCTGCCATCCTCCCATTCAGAAACTGGGCTTCCCATGCTCTGATTAGCCTGTGAAGTGAAGTGAAAGTCACTCAGTTGTGTCTGACTCTTTGTGACCCCATGGACTGTAGCCCGCCAGGCTCCTTAGAGAGTCCATGGGACTCTCCAGGCAAGAATACTGGAGTGGGTGGCCATTCCCTTCTCCAGGGGATCTTCCCGATCCAGACAGCGAACCCAGGTCTCCTGCATTGCAGGCGGATTCTTGACCGACTGAGCCACCAGGGGAGCCTTGATGAAGTGCAGTGGAGAGAAACGACTTCTGCTCTGACAGGACACATAAACTCCTGATCCAGTCAGGGCCCAACACCCAGAGGAGAGGTGAACTCATTAGTTTAGAATTTGGATAGGAGGGACCACATATCCTGATTCTCCCACCAGTTTTAAAAAAGCGAATTTTCTTTCAAAAAGTGAAACGTTTTAAAAATCTGAGTTTATCCAAATATCTTAACACCCTCGGACCATGTTAAGAACCATACATACGAACAGAAAACATTCCTTTATGTCTCCAACATAAACATCTCCAACTATAAGCATTCCTTTATATCTCTTGCATTGCCTTGCACAGACTTGACCTTTGTATAGTGACCAAATTAAATTAATAACAACAATAATTCATAATAAAAAAACTTGCATTTTGTAATCTACCTCTGGAATTTTGCAGATAAAATTAGAAGAGTGGAAAGTGGTCTTACTTTCTTAGAGAAGGACACTGATATTTATTATCTACTACAGGCTGGAAATTTTCACATTCTTAAAGAGAAACAAAATGGCAACATGATCATTTTAAAGAATGTTGAGAACTGGTGGTAAAATGGTATTTGTTTTTCTTATTTTACTGACAATATTTCTGCTGATACTTCTGAATCCCCTCTGACTGTCAGGGGAACTGTAATTATTAAGTAATTAAATGTAGACTACGATACACTTTTTAGGTCTAAACAGTTAACATCAGGATGGGATGGTATACCTCTGTAATCCAAATTTAAAAATCACTTCTACTTGGATCATTTTCCCCTACCAATCCTTACGCAGGACGGCTACGTTTCCAATGGAATTTCCGTTTCACTTAGATTTCTACGCAGTGAAGCAGCCAAGGAGCAAAACACACAACCTGAGCCTGTGCCCACATCTGCCCAAGGAACCGGGTGGCTGAGAAGTTCTTCCCCAAAGCTCAGAAATGCAGACGGTACATCGGGGCCCTTGGGGCAGGGAAGAGCATCGCTGGTGGTGCAGCAAGTGTTAGGACTTGACTCAACCCTGTTTCACTCCTTGGCCACGGCGGTTCCATCAAGGCCCGCTTCCTTGGCCACGGCGGTTCCATCAAGGCCCGCAGAGTGGCGTGTGGTGGCCGGTCACTGGGAAACCTGAGAGCCTGTAGAACGTGGTTCTGAAGGAGAAGAGAATCAGCATCGCTCCCAAGGGAGTCCAGAGAGAGGGAGAAAGAGAGAGAGCATTTCATGCTTTTGTCCTTAATCGCGGACATATAGACATTTACACATCAGCATACGAGCAAATGAACAGCCGAATGAATCCATGAAAGCATGTTTGATTTTATATCACTTAAAGTGCACTCCTTTATTCTTTCTACAAAAGGCAGCAAGCCCTAACTCCTGGGGCTACCGAGAAGATGAAAAGGGGTGATATTTACGAACTGCTTAGTATAAGCTAGCACTGTGTGTTTTAGGAATTATTTTATTCCTTTTTTTTTAATTGTATTACTTCTTTTTGGTATTATTTACTGATTTATACATAATATCTGTATGTAGATTTATACCTCTACATGGAAAACTCAACACAGGGAGTCAGGGTCCAACTCAGACTCTTCACTAAGAACAAGAAAAAACATTTGCCAGTATTCACTGCTTCCTCTGAGCTGGCCCTCTGATTGCCCAGAGCCCCCCAGGACTGCGGCCCAGCTCTCCCTGGGGCTCCCGAAACAGCCCCTTCCTGCTTCTCCCTGGCTCCCCAGACACTCTCCACCACAGTGTAAATCAAGAAGCTCGTGGCGGTCTGGTTCTGCTTGTGGCGCCTTCAAACTCAAGCGAGTGGTTAACCAGTCCTGCCCCCACAGAGACTACAGGGTGGGCTCCGGGTGGGGCCAGGCGGCCTTTCTGTGAAAAAGCAAAGATGACCTCATAAAAGAAACCCACTGCAGGGAGAAGGAGAAATGTCAGTTTGCATTAAAACGAAATAGGAGCACGAACATTTTAACCATCTGGCAAGAGACCTTCCTATGCGAATACAGAAAACTGGCCAAGGAGTCAGTCAACGAGGACTCTGCAGGGCTGGTGTGGTGCTGCAGCGAAGACTCCGAGTGGGTTCAGGGCTGGGCATCAGTGATTGGTCTACCGTAGCAGGGTTTCCCTTCTGTGCCGCGCAGGCATCTTTGTTTTGTTCTGAACCTGTCCTACTCTGCGTGAGAGCCTGGAGTACATTTGGAAGCAGGGTGGAGTCACAAGCAGGCATGAGCAGATGAATAAAACAACCCAGGTATGAAGTCTCATAAGAAAGCAAAGTTTGGTATCAGACAACGTAGGTGAGGTTCTGCTGCCGTAACAAATAATCCCAAGACTATAGTGATCGAACACAACAAAGGTTTGTTCCTCATTGCCCTCCATGTTGATTATGGTCATTCAGGGGGCTCAGAGACGCCATCTGGACACTGGTCCCTTGATTGCTGGAGGCTGGGAAGGAGTCGGGGTGGGGGGCCAATGGCTCTTAACGTTTCCTCCTAGAAGTGACATCCATCGCTCTCACTCCTGTTCCATGGGCCCAAGCAAAGCACGGAGTGGATCCTACTGTCAAGGGGAGCAAGGAGGTGCACCCCTACCCTGCACCTTATTCATTATCTTGTCAAGATTCATAACAAAGATTAAAAACAGGGTCTTCAATTTTAGTGCTCTATCTTTGGTAGAAGTTTAAGGATCCCTGCCCTCCCAACACTCTCTGATATAGATTTCAAAATTTAAGAGATAGCTTCTTGTATCACTGATCTCCCCAAATGAGCTCCCCTTGAACTTGCTGTTATACACATCTGCTACCTGCTATGTGTGCCATGCTGGAGCAACCACAGACTTATATACGCCTCAGTTGCAAGGATAGGCTGAAACACCAAAAGAAATGCTCAGTAAATATCACCCCCACACCCTCTCACAGCTCCACACCTCCATTCTCAAAAGTGAGCATCCTAAGAACAAATAATTTTGTATTTGTCATATTGACCACAGAAGTGTCTGTAAGCCCCAGAAAAGCTCTAAACTACCAGTGCGTGGATCTGAGGTAGCCTGTGCCTGTATATATGTGGCAAAATCAAGAGTGGAGGCTTCCCAGTTTGCTCTGGTTCATAAAAACAGCTATGTGAACCACAGTGATGCAACCTATGAAGATGGGCCAGGTGCCCAGTGCTCTTGGGCTACTCTGCACATCCACAGATCTGTAAAAAGGTCCAAAAGGAGCCATTCCTGAGCACCTGCTTCTCCCAGCCCTGTGCAGTGTGATCTTACGGTCCTCACCCGATTGAGTACTCCTAAAAAACCCATGCAGTTTGTATCACCTATAATTTACAAACAAGGAAATGGAGGCTTGGGAACTCAACCCAGGTCCCTAGGTAGTAAGAAGCAGAATGTGAGTGTGTTAGTCACTCAGGTGTGTCTGACTCTCTTGGAACAGTATGGACTGTAGCCCGCCTAGCTGCTCTGTCCATGGGATTTCCCAGGCAAGAATATTGGAGTGGGTTGCCATTTTCTACTATAGGGGATCCTTCCAATCCAGGGATCAAACCCACGTCTCCTGCATTGCAGGCAGATTCTTTACCATCTGAGCCACTAGAACCGAGTCTGAAACATAAGTCCGTCTAACTCTTGAGCGCTGATGTCTTCTATTCCTGCCTCTCTTTCCCTGAGATGACATACTTTAATATTGCTTTTGATTGTGCTCAGTTTTGTTTCAGATGACTGTCAGTTTCAGATGACTGTCAGGGAAATGGATTGATCACAACCTCCCCAGTGCTTAACCCGCTAGCTGGTGCTGGGTGAAGAGGTTCTAAGACTTGAGGATTCTAGTTGATGATGCTATATTTCCACCTGGCATCGAACAGACTTCACCCCAACAGGCTGATTTTGACATAAACCACACTCCCGGGCTTACAGAATTTCTCACGAGTGGTCTTCTATTCTGGGGTATGAATCTGATATCAATCACCCCCTCTGCAGTTAAGCCAAACCTTGAGGTTTTGCTGAGGTTTCACTCTGAGTGAACTTGCCAATCAGAGTGAAACTAGGGTAGAGAAAGGGGTCTCAAGCCACAGAAGTGGGAGGAAGCAATCTGCTTTGTCACTCAAGTACGGCAGGGCTTCCGCCATGGACTGGAGGCAGCCAGACAGCGAGAGGAGCCACCACCGTCGGGGGAGCCCCCACTACTTATGCAAAACCTGTAATGAGCGTGGTCTGCGTGCCTGTGTCTTAAGTCTCCCGGCTACCCCTCTCCTTGAGGACAGCCAGGAATCAATCCAGTGACATGGGTTCCATTCAAAGATAACGTGACGAGCAAAGCCTGGACCAATGACAGGACAGCAGAGATTCAGATGCTTGTTCAGGGCTCCACTAAGAGCAGATAGCAGGGCTGGGAAGGGGTGAGCAGAGTGCATGGTCAGCCCCACGACACTACTTTCTATGGACTTTTTCATTTCATACTGACAATAACCCTCAGCGGTAGGCCTCGTTAACACCATGTAAGAAAGGTGAAGTGACTTGTTCTCACAACTCAGTGGCGGAGGCTGAGATGACAAAATTGAAGCAGAAAGTATGGTGTCCATGTTGGATGAAAGAGCCTACTCCAGCTTGATTCTTAGACATGGGCAGGGATCCCTTGAGTTGGGTTCAACTGGGCTATAAACTCCCTCATCCAGCAATCTTTGAGTTACTTTCAACTAATTCAGTTCAAGCCAACAAACGCTTGTGAAGTTTTCACACAAGGCCAGGAACTGTACTAACAGCTGGGGATTTGCTCCTTGAGAAGACAAATTCTACCTTCCCAGTAGCTCTATAATGAGATGGTCAATGGATGGACACAGTGCTGCACAGTCAGGGCTCAAAACGGAGCTCTGGACAGCTGCAGAGGAAGCCTAAAGGAAGAAATGCGGGTTAGGACTCCCCTCACAGCTTCGACAGCCCTGCTGTCACTGCGCCCACGCCTCCACACGACACACCAGCAGGTTCCACACGAGCATACTTTCTTTCCTGAGCCCTGAGAACCAGAAAGTGAGCCCAAAGTCAGCCATGGGCAGAAGCAGACACTCCCACGATGTTCCGTTTGCAAGTAACCAAGCCCACCACAAATGAAGAGGGATGTCCATCTGTGGAATGCAGGGGAGAGTTGAGGAACCGTCAGGAACGTCAGTGAGGCAGCAAGGCCCAGGGGCACTGGAGCAGGAGTCTACGGTCTGCATCTCTGCCTTGTCTTCTCTCTACATAGTAATGCCCAACAGGGCACTGTGGGGCTCCCGGGGACAGAGATCTTTTTGTCCCCCCTTCTTGTAGGCAAGACTGGAGCCTCCAATGAGTTCCTTTCTCTGAGTTCCAAAGGGCAGAACATTTGCTAATCAAGGGAGGGGCAGTCACCTGAGGCAAGATTTCAGGCTGGTTAAGATTAAGACCCTAATCAGCCTAATCTCGTCAGCAACCCCACCCTGTAGAAACTTGGCAGGAGAAAGAAGAACTGCAAGACTGTCAGTGCCCTGATACTTATCACGCACTCCTGCCTGACTAAAGAACCTCTCCCTACTCACCAGGGAGGGGGCACAGTTCTTAAGGCGCTAGCCTACTGTGGTCCCCTTTTGCCTGGGAAAGAACTAAAGCTACTCTTTCCTTCTCCTCCACAACTCTGTCTCTGTGCTTCTGTTTAGCATTGATGTACAAAGAGCCAAGATCTTGTCAGCAGTAAAAGGACACCCAAAGTTTATAACTGAGAGCTCCCATCAGTGGAAAGGGACTGAAACTCCCCAGTTCCAAAACCCTATTTTCTCAGTTGAGTTTGTGGGCAGGTGCTAAGCCATGGACTAATCAACAGAGTTCAGGTGCATTAGCCAGACAAAAATGGCATCTTCCAAGGAAGCCTCAGGGATTGCAGGCAGGAATAGGGTTTCCAGGAGAAGACGGGAAACGGGTGCTGAAAGACAACCCCATAAATGTCCACGTGAACTCTCTAGAGAGGTTTTTGTAAGAAAGGCCAAGAACATGTATGACCATTCTGCACCTTGCACAGGGATTTCTTGCAGGAGTTTGTTGCTAAGTCGCTTCAGTCGTGTCCGACTCTGTGCGACCCCAGAGACGGCAGCCCACCGGGCTTCCCTGTCCCTGGGATTCTCCAGGCAAGAACACTGGAGTGGGTTGCCATTTCCTTCTCCATTGCATGAAAGTGAAAAGTGAAAGTGAAGTCGTTCAGTCATGTCTGACTCTTAGCGACCCCATGGACTGCAGCCTACCAGGCTCCTCCGTCCATGGGATTTTCCAGGCAAGAGTACTGGAGTGGGGTGCCATTGTCTTTTAGGAGAGTGCAAACTTCAATCTCTGCATTAAAAAAAAAAAAAATCCTGTTAGCATATGATAATAAAACACAGGAATTTGGAAAAGTCATTATTGATTATCCCTGATAATCTATTAGTGTTGATATTTCATTATATTTCTCCATATCTCCCGTGAGAGAGATGAATCCTGTGGTTAAAAAAAAAATCAAGACCATTTGAGGACACTGGGTTAGGGCCTCCCAGCAACAATGGGACTTTAAGTACTTGACAATTTGTATGCTGTCAGTATGTAAGCACGGAGCCTCACAAACCCCACAGCTGCGTGTTTACAGTTTAGACCGGCTCTGTGAATTGCATCCTTATGTTCTGTATTTTAAAAGGCCATTTTGAGCTCCTACTTAGCTTCCACTCAGAAATACCATTCAAATCAGGTCTGTGCGCATGCATGTGGGGTTTTTTTTCTTTTTTTTCAGTTCACACAATGCGAGGACTGGCCATGGCAATTTTCTCCATTGTGTTTGCTTTGGAGACCCGGTTCTGCGTGGAAATTCAGCATTTGGATGTCTGTCACAATACCAGGGCCCTGTTTGATCTTCGGTACATTTTAATGGTGGACATGGGTACGTGGAAAAAAAATGAAACAAACAGGTTTTATGTCTGATTTCTGCGAGGCAGAGTGCCCAGGGCCTTAGGATTCCATTTAATGTGGAGAAGTACGGGCTCAGGCGTTGTACAGCATTGGGTCTAAACCTTGATCCTTTCTCTATGAGATCTGGGCAAATGATGAGGCTGAAACTGATGACTCTGATGATGGTTGACCATTTTACCCACAAGAATGGCACTTTCCAGTGGTTTGACCTAACAGTTCACGTCTTCAAACCTCATCTGTAAAATGGGAATAATAATACCACTTATCCACTTCTCTGCTAGGGTAACTATGAACATGACACCGGACAATATGTATAAAGTGGCAAACGCTGACCTTGACACGCGATCGATTTCTGATGCACCGCCATCATCGCCAGTTGCTGCTGTTTTCACACAGGTTAATAAATCTCATCCTCATAGTGACCCTGTCTGGTAGGTACTACCGTGACCATTTGGCCGGTCAGGAAATGGAAGCGAAAAATTGTAAAGAACTTGACCACCCAGTGTCTCAGCTAATATAGGCGGTGAAGCCACGGCTACCCTTTAAATTCTGTTTGTCTGACTAATGTTTGTGCTCTTTACACATGGCACCCAGACTGTCACACGGTCACGGGTGCAGGCACAAGCCCTATGACGGGAGGTCACAGGCAGGCGCGGGCAGGGCTGGATACAGAGGCCCTGGAGAGGGCACTTAGACAGCTCTCGGCGCGGCGGGCAGGAGGGAGAGCGAACGAGCCGGCCGCAATATTTTGCTTCTTTGAAAAAGAGGTTATCTAGATTCTTCCAGAGATTCACAATAGCCTCATGGAATTCTGGTGTAGAGAAAGGGTGAGAACGGATCTTTTGTGAATGAAGATGAAAGGGCTGGCATTTCTGAGTTTCCAAGAAGGCCAGCTTGATTGTAAGAAATCAAGTCATCCAGATACTAGGAAAAAGTGATTCTTTTACTTAGATTTCTGTAAAGGGAGAAAACACGATACTGTCTGTGGTTATAAATAACCCACAAATTTCACTCAAATGTGACAGCCTGTTCCCTGATACAGAGCTGGGATGTGCTTCATAACATCCCTTTGAGAAAACATATATAGTCAATATATGTTGGTGGTATTCTCTGAGAAATTTCAGCAATATATCAGCTGCTCAAAATTTTTGACCAGAGATCCCATTTTTTAAGAAATATTTTTAAGAAGAATAGTTTCACGTATAGAAAGGGAAAAAAAAAAAAAGAAAAAAACCACTTCAACAAGTATCTTATTTATAATGTTGAAAATTGGGAACTCCATGCTTTATCCAATATGAGAGCTGAAGTTAACTGGAGTTTGCCATGAACAGTGAAAAGCAACAAGAAAAATACAATTATGAAAAATAAGGTAATGGAGCTTTCTACATAGTTGCAAGGGAAAGAAACAGGCTGTCAAGGTGTCTGCAAACTATGTCTGGAAAAATCTTTCTGCTTTAATTTCCTTATCTGTAAAATGGGTATAATATCTATCAGACAGACTAGTCGTGAAGATGAAATTGACACATGTAAACAATAATGACACAGCAACAACAATGATGGCTAAACTATATTACAAATGAAAACTTATGTATCAGATTAGATCAGTTGCTCAGTCGTGTCCGACTCTTTGCGACCCCATGAATCGCAGCACGCCAGGCCTCCCTGTCCAACACCAACTCGAGAAAAAAAAAAAAAAAAAAAAGCCTGGAAGAAAATACTTCCAAGTCCTAAGAGTTTTAGGTTAGGGTGGTAGAAGCAAAAGAAATTTTCCCTTCCCTACTTTTTGCTTGTCTGGAGTGTATATGTACTATTTTTTATAATGGACAGAAAGATAGATTTGGAATAAGTAACTCTGCTATCCAGGGGTTCTTGAACTTTAGGGTTGACAAGAATCACCCAGGATGCTTGATACAAAAGCAGATTCCTGGGCCACACTCCCAGAGATTCTAATTCAGTTGGTTGCAATCTCCAATGTAACTCAGGAACCATATTTCGAGAAAACTGTTAAGAGTAAATTTCACACAGACTAACGACTATTGCCAACCTAGATAGCATATTCAAAAGCAGAGACATTACTTTGCCAACAAAGGTTCGTCTAGTCAAGGCTATGGTTTTTCCTGTGGTCATGTATGGATGTGAGAGTTGGACTGTGAAGAAGGCTGAGTGCCGAAGAATTGATGCTTTTGAACTGTGGTGTTGGAGAAGACTCTTGAGAGTCCCTTGGACTGCAAGGAGATCCAACCAGTCCATTCTGAAGGAGATCAGCCCTGGGATTTCTTTGGAGGGAATGATGCTAAAGCTGAAACTCCAGTACTTTGGCCACCTGATGCGAAGAGTTGACTCATTGGAAAAGACTCTGATGCTGGGAGGGATTGGGGGCAGGAGGAGAAGGGGACGACAGAGGATGAGATGGCTGGATGGCATCGCTGACTCGATGGACATGAGTCTGGGTGAACTCTGCGAGTTGGTGATGGACAGGGAGGCCTGGCGTGCTGCGATTCATGGGGTCGCAAAGAGTCAGACACGACTGAGTGACTGAACTGAACTGAACTGAACGACTATTGCACTTACACAGGGATTTTCATACTGAGTTTCTCTGGGGTCTTGAGGATTCCCAAGGGGTGAAGAAGAGTTTACATAAGCAGAAGTTGGGAGGCTTGTAGCTTCCTACTGAAACACAGTGGCCTTCCCTCATATCTGTTGTATTAGATTTTGACAAAATATTGCTTGTGTTTTACAGACTCTGCATCAACAAACCAGAATCAAAAACCTTAAAGACCATTTCATTCTCTTTTCTGAGTTCAGAATGGAAATGATTACATCAGCATTTGATTTTACATATAACTTTGGGTGGAGGAAAGCCTACCCAAGGTTTTTTTTTTTTTGGTTCTGTTTCTCAGCAAGAAGTTTCAGATATGTGGATTTTAAAGATGGCGGTGCTGGAAGGGGTTGTTTCTATTTTTCTAACACTGGATCAGAGACCACCAGTAATCTCTTGATGTGTACTGGCTTCCCCTTAGCTGGAACTGGCTTCTACGTTTCTCATTTCAGCCCAAATTCATGGTGGAAAACAGCTACCCATATTCTGGCTCTGAGGCAATGCATTTGAAAACAAGAAATCAAAGACTCAGCATGTACTAAATTCTAGGATTATGTTGTAGGATGAATATACACGCAGACTCAAGGACTTGCTGGATCACTCAGGAGAAGGGGCCCCATGAGGATGGTGATGATAAGGAACAAAGCTTAGCTAAATTTTATCACTAAAAACTACAGCTTCAATAATAATAATCATACCCAATATGGGTAAAACACTTGAACAAATTAAAAAATGTTCAACTTGAGAAAAGCACCTCAAAAGGAGATCTAGATGAATGTTGTGGCTTTCCTCTGCCCCAAGGGACCCAACCCTCTTTCCTGCATGAACTTTAGAGCCTGTATTATGGGGCCACAACAGCAAGGTACCTACTGATAGAATGTTCTCCGTGTGGAGGCCTTGTCTCTGCAGGAGGCAGAATGGCTTTGCAGAAAATGTGATCTCTAACAGAATATGATGAACGACTGTACTTTGAGAAAAGAATGACGAATGAATGAAAGGAACCAGTGAGCAAGCCCAAGCAAGGCTCGGCCACCTGACCACCCAATGAGACTATGCAGAGAAGCAGACCCGGATGGGGTTGCAACACCTCCGACCACCGTCTCCAGGGAGGCAGACCTCCCGCTCGTGCCTGGGTGGGGTCTGCTTTACCTCTACCACCCGAAATGTTACCACCTGGTATTTTTACGCCAAAGGTTGATTGCTTGAGGCAATCAAGGGATCCACTCCAAGAAGGACCTAAGAGTGGTTTAGGAAAACCAGCAGAGTTACTGGATGCAAGCTGAGCCTGCCTCAGGATGGGAAGGCTCGCAGAGGGCCAGAGAGGCCCTCTTCAGACTTCAAGGACCTGAAACAGACCAAAATCCCAGGTCTTGCACCAGAGAAAATAAAATGAAACCAGGTTTGGGTACATGTTAAACCCTCCCAGGTAACAGGGCTCTGAGAGGCAAGGGGAAGGGAACCACGCACTCTCTTTCTGTTTTTTATACCCTCTCGAAGGGCTGAAATTGCTTTCTGGCCTCCTTTTGGGGTTGTGCACCAACCCCCAAACCTAAAATATATGTCCTCTGGATTAAGAAGAAAGGGACCCTCTCAGGCTGTCAAGATTCACCCAGGGGATGCATGCAATAAGAACTTGCCCCGATTAACAATGCTTCTGAATCGCATGCATCAGAATAGAACAAGCACGCATTTGGTTCAAAACTATTAGCCTGGAAGAGTGTGCCTATTTGACCACCAAGGAAATAAACAGCTGGGAAAACAAAGGGCCAGGGTCCTTAGCCACATTCAAACATGGGACACCCCCCAACAGAAAGAGCTCTGAGTATCACAGGATGCAACGCGGTAGAGTTGGCAGGAGAAAGGGGTAACCTGCTCTGACCACACTTTGTCAAAAATTTCTGTGCTCAGTGAGGACGCTACTTGAAAACTTCCCACAGAGATGACAATAATCTCATGCATATCTCTCCCCCAATAAGATTCTATACGCTTTAATAAAGAATCACCAGTTTAATGAAGTGAGGAAAACTTAACTTCTGTGGCTTAAAAAAAATTGTAAAAAAGTTTTGTTTTTAAAACAAAACCAAAAAACATGATTTTATTACAGTATCACTTTGGATGTTGCTTAAATCCCTAAGCCAGGTTGCTCCCTTGATGACTGATCTTTTTTTTTTCGGCCTTGCTGAGTGGCATGTGGGATCTTCGTTCCTTGGCCAGGGATCAAACCTATAGCCCCTGCACTGGAAGTGTGGAGCCTTAACCACTGGACAGCCAGGGAGGTCCCCTACTGATGTCTTTTGCTTCCCTGATCATGACCTGAACTTTCGTGTCTCCTTCCTCCTCCATTCCTGGAGGAAAGCCTTGCTGCTGCACTAGTCCAAACCTTTCCACATGGCTGCCCCACTCATGTGCCCAGAAGCTTTGACCATCAGTGCCCATTCAGGATTAAGGTCGCAGCTCCACACTGGAGACCAGGGGGATTTCCTACTCGGGAGGAGGGGTAAGTAGAAATAGTCCATCAAGGGATCATCCACGGGAAGCATCTGGACTGAAATGTCATTTCCACAGAGAGCCAAGAGGCACATTTTGCTGGATAACGTTTCATAAGCTCAGTCTGCTTCTTGGTTATCTAAGTTATCCTCACTTAGGACCCTTCCCGTTTGGTTTCTGACAATAAAACAAAAACAAAAAAGCAAAACCAGATACACATTCCTAAGACCAGATGAGAGTGCAGTGTTCTCCTGGAGCAGGTGTTGGTGTCAGGGTTTATGAGTTCCCTAAACACACGCGTGCCAGACCTCTCCTACCTCGGTTGTTAGGGAGAGAGCTGAACTCTTCTCTTTGGGGTCAACCGTGCTCACTCGGGAAGATGATCCTTTCGCAGGACCAGTCAAGAGGCATTAGGAACATGCTGTGTTTCTTCGGGGATAGGAGGTAGATTCTTTTCATGGTAGATGTTTCAAGATAATTCTAGATGCTTAAATACTAATACCAGAATTAGCATGCTTTGAGATATACGACTTAAAGGTTTGGGTAACTTTTTAACTGAAGTGAAAGTGAAAACGTTAGTCACTCATTCATGTCTGACTCTTTGCGACCCCATGGACTGTAGCCTGCCAGGCTCCTCTGTCCATGGGATTCTCTGGGCAAGAACACTGGAGTGGGTAACCATTCTCTTCTCCAGAACTCTTTGGTTATTTAGGGGGAAAAAGCTGGAAACAAGAGGCTTCTGAATGAATCACTCTAGTTACTTGGGCCAAGGTTAGTTTACATATGGTGCTTACCTAAGTCTAACTAACTAGTACTCCTTACCAAAACCTGGGTTAACCCCAGATAACTAGTCCTTCTTCCCAGCTTCTGTGCTGTTCCAGAAGCAAAGACATGAGCTCTCTTGCTGACCACACGCTCTTATTTAATTAACTGCTGTTTTCTATTTGCACGTTGACATTTAGAAGATTCTTCATTTTCTTTTTTCAGAAGCCCATTTACTTCCATATTGGCTGATAACAGCGTCATTCCCATTAGCCCTGTTTAATAAGCGTTTAAAAAAAAAAAAACAAAACTCAAATAAAGATTCTTTTTCTGGGACCCTTTTCCTGCCAATAGGTTGTGATAAATAAGCTAGCCCCAAGTTCCTCAGTTTACACAAGTATGAATGACTACGGTAACGTGTGAACAAGACAGAGATGTAAAAGGTTTTTAAACCAGAGTTTAACAAAAAAGGCCCTGTCTGTCAATGAAATAAAGCTGTTTTGAATGTGTTCCCAATCATCTGGCTCCTTTGCTGGGAGCCCGTGTTTGCTTGGTGGTGATTAATGTGAGGCGTGCACGGCCTTCACGGAGCGCGAAAGGGGACCGGCGGCCCCAAGTGGCATTCATCACGCTCACCGCCGGGCAGGTGCCGCGGGCCGAGGCGGTCTTGGTTTTCCGCACCCCAGGTCGCGGGGTTACCTAGCTGCACCCCTCTCTGCCCTTCCTGGAGTGGGAGGTCACGCCGGTCACAGGGGGTCAGGGCACCGCTTCTTTCCTGGTCGTTTATCTGCTCTGCACTTGCCTCATCAGATGGGTCTGAAACCTACCAAGTTGTGAAATGTATGAAGAACGTTGCGGGACTTCTGCAGTGGTCCGGTGGTCGACACGCCGTGCTCCCAATGCAGGGGGCCCGGGTTCCATCCCTAGTCAGGGGACCAGATCCCACATATCACAACCAAGAGTTTGCCTGCTGCAACTAAAGATCCCAAAGCAGTCAGATAAATAAATAAACACATGAATGAATATTAAAAAAAAAGAGAGAATGTTAATGTGCCTGGTGGGAACAGCTGATCTGTGCAGGTGGGAACTGAAGGCAGGTGAGCATCAGCTGCAAGGAGGCCCTTTCCAGCAACATCCCCCTGGCTTCTCTCTCTCTTGCCTCCTGTGCTTGCGATATCTTCTGAAGATCGGGTGAGTCAGAAGACAGAGTCAGAAGACAGAGGCTTGAGCAAAGACAGAAACACCAGCCCTGCCTCAGTTTCCCCAGAGGTATCATCATTCCTACCCCTAGGACGTCAAGGTTTCAAGTTAGCAAAGCTATGAGAAGCCCTTGGCGCTGCCCTGGCATTCTCAGGCTGTCCATAAATGTCACCGGTTACCGGGGCTACTATTTTTATAAGGGTGACGGAGATGTTCACGCAAGGCTTTCTCCTCAGTCACCCTTATCAGATTCCATTAACACGAACGGCGCGTCTGCGCAGGGTTAAGGGATCTTCCACCGCCACCCTCTGCCTCTCCCGGGGTGCTGCACTGGCAGCTTCGAATGCCAGGGTCTGGCCGTGGCCAATGCAAACAGAGGAAGATCAGTTAGGAAATCGGTGGACTCTGCTTTTGCGTAGGTTCCTATCTCAAAGCTAATTACGTATTGGCTCGCTTCAAGTCCTTCGCTGGGATTTCGGAAATTCCCAGGAGAGGGCTCTCTGATGAGGCTGCCTTCCTTAGGAAGGGCCAGAAGGGAAGAAAGGACTTTTCATTTGCAGATGGCTTCCAACACTAAATTCTGCAACACACGCATCCAATTCAAGCTACGCAGTATTCACAAGCACTTTGCTGTGCTGGCCAGGCACTGTTGTAGGCACGGGGAATGCAGCTGTCACTGAGTTTACCTTCTAGCAGGTAGACTAACCATAAATAAACAGAAATGTACCATGTCTGCAACGGAAAAACAAAACAAAACAAAACAAGGTAGGAGGTACCCCAAGAGCATGAAGGTAAAAGTGTTATGTATGATGGGTGTTCAGGGAAGGTTTCCCTAAGGAGATATTTGAGCAGAAACCTACAGGGAGTGAGCCTTCTCAGGACTTAGAAGAACATCCCAGGAGGACAGAGGTGCAAAAGTGGAGGTTTACGGAGTGTGTGTGTGCACATGTGCACTCAGTCATGTCCAACCCTTTGTGACCCCATGAACTGTAACCCACAAGGCTCCTCTGTCCATGGGATTTCCCAGGCAAGAGTACTGGAGTGGGTTGCCATTTCCAACTCCTGGGACTCTCTGAACCCAGGGATGGAGCCCAGGTCTTCTACATTGGCAGGTGGATTCTTTACCACTAGGGCACCTGGGAAGCCCAGTTTTACACGTGGTAGTATGTATGTGTACGTCAGTGTACTCTCCCAGATCACCCACCCTCCCCTTCCCCCACTGCATCCAGTGCCCATTCTCTACGCCTGCGTGTCTATTCCTGCCCTGCAAACAGGTTCATCTGCACCCTTCTCTACATTCCAAACGCTTCTAGAACACACACATGCGCCTGGCTCCCTGTCCTCTGATGGCCTGGCTAGAGTCATCTCCAGAAGAATCTGGGTTCTCACTCTTCCAACATTCTCATTAACTGAAAATTGCCATTTGTTTGCTTCTGCACTTATCTCATTATCTCTGGATTTCCTATTTAAAAATTGATTTCAGCCTGTGAAGCAGCAGCTAGCACCAGGCTCTTTAGGCTTTCCGACTTCTTAGATCCCACAGAGATGGAAGCTGGTGCTATTGAGAGCTATTTTTACTCAGTTTTCTTCTGGCTCCTAAGGGCTTGTGGATTTCTTCACAGAGGGTTTTTGTTTTTTTGTTTTTTTTTTTGAGGTGCTAGATGGAATGCCAGTCACCTGGGGACCACAAAACCCCACTCTCCTGGGCAGGATTCGATGCTTCTATTGATGGCTTAAAGGCCAAAGCAGGCCTGAGTCTATTTCTAAATCAGTTTTTGGAATTCTCCATTTGCTTTGCCAGATGTTCCTGACAGGGCACCAACCCTTTAGGCTTTGGTTTTATTTCTTGGTTTTGTTTGATGGTGATTGTTCCTTCTAGAGCCCAGGCCGAGTTCATCTGCATAGCTTTGACTAACATTCCAGATGGGCAACCTATGCACAGAATTCAGCCTGATGGCAAGTGCGGGAGCCAAGACAGAGACACAAGGCAAAGTATCCGGAGTTTGGAACCAAAAAGAAGATCATTCTTTGAAAACACTGTTAAAGAGAACAGGGCACCTTGGGGCGGGTAACTGTAGCTGAAAGGCAATGGCTGCATCTTATGGAAAATACCGTGAGGTCCGCTCCACATAGAAAGCAACGTAAAGACTCCCCACTCTGTGTCCTTTGCCAGCATGAATTCTTCATCGCAAGCAGGGAAAAGGCCCAGAAGCACCTTACAGGGATCTGCTGGGGGCCTTGGCACCGCACCACACTTAAAACACTGTCATGGTTTATCAACCTCCCATACCCTCTTCCCCTTCTTCTGCTGCAGTCAACAAGCGGCTTACCTGCCAAACCCAGCTAAAAATAGACTCTGCATCTGCAGCCCATCAGCCATCTCTGGCTGATGTGGGTGGGTAACTGACCTTCGGAGCAGGTGGAGAGCCAGAAATTTATTTTTTCCTGGATTGAGGCTCAGTTGACTTAAAACAGATGTTCCCTCAATACCGATCTGATGTTTATAATGGAAATACGACGGAGCGCCATTCCAGGGACTGTTGGAAGCCATACAGGATGATGGGGGCGCCCGAGTGCACCGGCGCTGAAGGGGTTAAGTCAAGCCACCATTCTCCCAGGGCTGAAAAACCAGGAGGTGCCACTGGAGTGGGGACCCGGAAACGAAGCTGTCACTTTGTATTTCCAGGTTTGCAGAAAAGCCTTTTTTTAAAAAAATGTAAACATTCATTTAACTAATTTAAAGTTGTCATTACTCTCCACCCCTGCTGTTTTATATCAGATTATTCCTAAGTGCTTGGTGAAGAATCCCATAAAGCCGCACTCGATTCCTCTGCAGGGGATAATCGCATAGTTTGCGCTGTGATTTACACCGTGTGGCACTGGGAAGTGTCCTCAACTTGGAGCGGCCTTGGTTCCTGGGCAAACGGTGGCCGCCTTCCCCACAGAAATAAAATCCCAACAGCACCTCCATGACGATGACAGGTCCCCATTACCTTTGCTCCATCCGACGGCAGATAATTAAAAGCAGCTCAAAGCGCACACCGGAAGGTATTGGGCATTTTGCTCAAGAACAGAGAATGCAGGAAAGGAGATGTTCTGTGATGGTTCCTGCTTTAGCAGGAAGATGCATGGATGGTGCTTTCTGGCTTTCTTGCTCCCTCCCCGCCCCCACCTTGGGTTTGCGCAAAGGAAACTGAAAGGGGTATTTCACCTCTGCAACCTCCAGTTGCAGCCCCGCCTGGAAGGGCATCAGGAATTACCCTACCCCCACCCCCGCTCCCCCCGCCTTGGAGACAATTCTAAGAGAGAGAGAAGCTTGAAAAGTACGTGGCCATCGTTCTGAATCCCAGCTTTGCCACGAGGATAGATCCCCTCGGTCACCCACATCCCCTGCATGCAGTGGGAACAGCAATCTCTCCAAGGAAGACTGCTCTGACCTTGACCAGAGGTGAGCATATCCACAGTGCCCAGCACAGCGCCTGCCCAGGAAGCATATTAGCCATGATCCAAACTGCTACGGGTGTGCTCAAGACTGTAACAGCGATCTTAAGCAGCCCAGAGCAAAATTAGGACGTGGGCAGTTTGTTTTCAGGGCAGCTGGAACTTAGATTTCTGTTTGTTCCTTTCCACTGTGGGCTCCTCACTCCCAGGAACCAACACTGTCACGGATGAGCGTCCATGTAGTTCCAAACACACCTGTCTTCTGACCCACCTTCTCTGTGTCATGCTTACTAAACTCACTGACTCTTGTCTAAGCATCAGCAACCACGAGGGGCTGCATGCGTATTCCAACAGGTACAATTTGCATTTCACCAGAGACTCAAATGCTTTTAACCAGGAGTGGCAAATGCCTGATACGCACAGTCCTCCTATGCTCAGAGCAGACATCCCGCATTGACTGTGGGAGTCAATCCTTTCTTTGGAGGCTAGACCAGACTTCAGAGTCTTTCTTAACATTTCTGCTGGTCAAGACAGGCTGTGGATTGGGCACACAAAATGAAACCTGGTTATCATGTCTGCCTTAACTGAGATTCTGAATGCGGACTGAGGAAACTAAAGGTACCGCCTTTGCATTCAAGAGGCACGGTCCCTAGAGGGGTCGTGCAGTATACCAGTTGGTAAGTCGGAACAGCAGACTGAGTGCTCTGCCTTTTACCGACTGTGTGACCTTCAGTGTACTCCTGGGTCTCTTTGTGGTTGTTTTTGCATCAGTAAAACCATAATACCTATTTCACAGTTAATGAGTGGATGCAAGGTTTTAGAAGGGTCCTTGGCCCACAGTAAGCTCCGATCAACCGATGTTAGTTGTCATAATAATCAGTCACTACTCCTCAAGTCACAGCACACACCCAGGCCTGGGAAGGCACCTCCAGAGAGGCTGAGAATCTTAAGAACACAAAGAAAGCAGGCTGAGGACTGCCAACGGCCTCAGTGGTTACATTAAACAAAAGATGAGACAGTAGAGGTTGGTTTGTGATTTCGCTTACAAAGCGAGACTAGGAAGAACTCCCCAGATGCCCAGTTGCTTTTGAAGAAAGTGAAAGTTGCTCAGTCATGTCTGACTCTTTGCCACTGCATGGACTGGGGCCTGCCAGGCTACTGGTCGGTGGAATTCCCCAGGCAAGAATACGGGGGTGGGCTGCCGTTCTCTTCTCCAGGGGGTCTTGCCAACCCAGGGATTGAACTCAGGTCTCCCGCATCGCAGGCGGATTCTTCACTGTCTGAGTCACCAGGGAATCCCTATTTTTTAAGAGGTAAGGTATTTTTCAGTGCTTCTTTTTTGGTTTGCCAAGCCCCAGGTAGGGCTAGTGGTAAAGAAGCCACCTGCCAGTGCACGAGACATAAAAGATGTGGGTTTGATCTCTGGGTTGTGCAGATCCCCTGGAGGGGGGCATGGCAACGCACTGCAGTTATTCTTGCCTGGAGAATCCCATGGATAGAGGAACCCAGCAGGCTACAGTCCATAGAGTCACACAGAGTCAGACATGATTGAAGCAGCTTAGCACAGAAGGAAGGGAATAACACTATTTATTGCCAGTCAGCACTGGTCAGACGAAACGAGATTCTATTGATACTAAGCACAAATTGAAACAAGCCAGGTGGCACCAGCCATTGCTGGGACAATTAGAATTGCAGGAGCTACAAAAAGCAGGAACATCCATGACCCATGCTGTCACCTTGGTTTACAAGGTTCTCACCAGTGACAGGCAGGGGCCAAACATCTTGGCCGAGAGGGAGGCACGCAGTGAAATTCACAAGGGTCTGTGCTCACAGTGTAGCGGGCAGAATGAGCACTGCAGTTTTCTGCATTTTCCAAAACTATTTTTGGAAATTACTGCAGTGAGGCTCTTACTGAGTTCAAGGAAATGAACTAGCATGGGAATCAGGCTGGGTTTGTTTTTCATCAAGTGTAGGTGAGGGTGGGGGTAGCTGACACAGGAACAATGATGGATTAACTGCACATCTGGTTTGTATCCAGAAATATAATCGGTTTGAGCCTGCTTGGTCTTCGTTATTTATCAGCTTTGTATTTAAAAAAGAGAGAGAGAGAGAGGAGAGAGAGAATAAAATGGAATCTGTTCAATAAAGAATTGCCAAGGACAAACTTGAAATGAATGAACTCTCAGTGTACAAAAGCAACATTTCTGAGAAAAAAGAAACTGAGCATGATAAATTACTAAAGTTGTTAATAAAGCTATTTTTGCGTGGGTGAAATAGTCCAAAGTATTTTTAAGTAGCAAAAATGTAATGTCTTCAAAAAATGGGGTAGGATTATTAAGAGAACAACTTTCATGTTGTTGCGGGGTTGCTCGTTTCTCAAGGTCTCCATGTCTTTGTTTGGTTAGGAATATCGTGAGCCAGTGCCAAATTCTCAAATACTGTTGAGTTTCTACTTTATAGTTTGCAGATATCAAACTCCAACCCATACTGGTGAGCTGGTCGTTAAGGTATTTGGGAATAGGTAGCTCACAATACTGTTCATGTTCTTACTTAAGCAATTACACAGTAGATTAAGGACGTCAACAGGAAGGTGTTTTTTATGCTGTATTTTATGGTTAAACGGTGCATTTCGGGATGACAACAAACTGTAATCGCATATTCATGTAATTTTAGGATGACATCAATTTCTTGCAAACACAATTATTGTTACATAATTCTCCCACCTGTTTATGACTTCCCTCGAATTAAATTAAAATGCAATTTTACATTAACTTAAAATGTCATTTTAGAAGGAGACATTTCCTATAAAGCTCCACACTGATAACAATCTCCCGAAATCAGTGTGATTGACAAGAAACCATAAATCTGTTCAACAGTCACGGTTTGGGATCAGATTTGAGGTGCTCTGTGCCACCGTCAAGGCTCAACGATGACAGGTTTTGACATGTCCAAAGTGTTTGGAGATGAGTAAGACCTTTCCTAGTTGTTCTGTAAGTAGAAATGCCAGAGCTAGCAAAGAAAAATATACTGGATCCCCAGTGAAATTTTGATTTCAAATACATAACGATTCATTTTTTTAGTTTAGAATGAGATATTTTTCCATTTAAGTGTGCCCCACCCCCCAAACTACACGGAGCATATTGTACTGAAAGTGAGAGAGAAAAACAGGCTAACTTTTTTAGTATTGAATAAAATAATATTCCAGTATAAGTATGTCCCATGCAATATTTGGGACATGCTACTGCTGCTGCTAAGTCGCTTCAGTTGTGTCCGACTCTGTGCGACCCCAGAGACGGCAGCCCACCAGGCTCCCCCGTCCCTGGGATTCTCCAGGCAAGAACACTTGAGTGGGTTGCCATTGCCTTCTCCAATGCTTGAAAGTGAAAAGTGAAAGTGAAGTCACTCAGTCGTGTCCGACTCTTAGCGACCCCATGGACTGCAGCCCACCAGGCTCCTCCATCCATGGGATTTTCCAGGCAAGAGTACTGGAGTGGGTGCCATTGCCTTCACTTATATCTAAAAAATGATCCACTGCATATCTGAAATTCAAATTCCACTCAGTGACGTACATCTCCATTTGAGAAATCTGGCAACCCTCTTCATAAACCTCGGTCAAAGTGAGGTAGCAGAGGTGGGGCTGGTCTTGTTCGTCTTTCGGATCCACACACCTGGCCCAAATCCAGGTGTCTCCTTGCAGGCCCACAGATACTGCTGGGTAAACCCACAGATGGAAGTTAAGCTCAGCCAAAATAAGATCTAGCTGATTGATTACATAAATCTTATGCCTAGGGACAGTTTCCTTCCAGGGATCAGGCCAAATTTGTAAAGGTCAAGCTATTTTCGTTCACCGTGAAGAGATGGGAATTTCTTTTTCAATTCCACATATCAAGGTTGATAGACTTCTCTCCTCTCTCCTTCCCCGATCCTTCCTTTTCTTTCCTTCCTTCCTCCTTCGCCTCCTTCTTGCTGCAGTCGTTACTCTTTTCTGCGCACCCAGAATCTTTAGTTGCAGTGTGTGAATTCTTAATAGCAGTTGGGATCTTTAGTTGTGGCACGTGGCGTTAGTTCTTTGACCAGGGATTGAATCCCCAGATTTGGAGCATGGAGTCTTAGCCACTGGACCACCAGGGGAGTCCTGATCACTCATTTTCAACAGACAGTAAAGAACAATAATCACGCCATTCAGAAACACTTATTTTTACTAAGCCAAACATGATACCAAGGGCAACTTGTTTTATCCTCACAGCAATTCTGGAAACTAAGAATTTTTTATTCTTTCATTTTATATGGAGAATACAGAGGCTCAGAGAGGCAAAGTAAGCAGTCCCAGCATCACACAGCTTATAGGGGAGGCAATACCTATGTCTGTGGGGCTCTCTGTGACCAGGCGCTGTGTCCTAGAACTGTACAGAGTGAGGAAGAAGGAATACAGAAATTGAACGCTATATTTCATACCCTGGAAAGGGACATGTTTCCAAGAATCACCTTTTTTTTTTTTTGCAGACTGAGCTCTGTGATCACTATGCAAAAAGCATCATGAACATGAAAAAGAGCCAGAGAGGAGGCAGATGCAAAGAGCAATTGGAGTGCTCTGGCCATTTATAATGATGATGTATCTGTATTTCTAATAATGTGGAGAGAGACTCATGCCATGTTAAGAACATGGAAAGACTGCAGATGCTCAAACAGGTGAGGAGATGAGGCTTGTAGGACGCAGCAGAGCTGGGATTCGAGGCCAGGACTTCCCAACTCTGACTCCAAGGTCTCCAAGTGTTGCCTGCTTGGTCCCCAAGAGTGAGTTCCCTGGGAACGCAGGCCACAGATTAACCTGTAACAACCCCTCAGTGGGTTGGCTCCACTGGTACTTGTTTAGCAGAAACGGGGGGAAAAACCAACTTTCTTGCTTTCAAGGAGCAAAAGACTTTTGCTTGTGTCTCTAAAAGACTCACCAGCCACATGAAGGAAATGAGGGAGTGAATGCGGATCAAATCTTCAGGCTACCTCCATCACAGAAAACACAACTGCAGTTAATAATGGTGTTTACAGAAGAATTCTCATGAGAAAGGGGCCTGAGAATTGAACAGAGCACACCCAACTAACACTTAGCAAAAACAGTGGGTGAAATGCTACGGCCAGTGAATGCCAGTGGTCTTCCTCTCTTTCTGATAATTTGGGGCAATTGCATCCAAATGCTAGTCCATTGATTTCCACTCCAATCTGTGCCCCCATGCTGGCTGAGCTGGCTGGCATAAACATAAGTTTGCTATGGGAAGATGGGCAACGCACTCAGAAAGAGATCCAGGCAATTCTGCCTCCACCATTAAAAATGGAACTAAAATGCTGCCCCACATTACCCTCGAAAGAAAACACTCTCAGTGTGTAAGAGAACCCACTCTAGCACTCCCAGGGCGCCCATAACAGATTAGTGGGTTAAGCTTTTCAATTCAGTCTCCCCCTGGCTGTAAAAACCACTTCTGGCATTTTCTAGAATCCTCTGTATTTCTCCTTCACATCTGTAATGCTGAACAGGGATACTGACAGTGATGTTTTCAACAGTGATAGATGATCAATATCTGGTCCCTATGAGCATGCCACTATACTCTCAATATTAGCACCACTGTTTTGTAGGCCAGAAGTGCCAGTGCATCCAAAAGGCTGTGGTTGGCTTTGAACGATTCCTGTGGCATTTGAGAGGGAGTTGGCACCCACTCCAGTGCTCTCGCCTGGAAAATCCCATGGACGGAGGAGCCTGGTGGGCTGCAGTCCATGGGGTCGCTAGGAGTCGGACACGACTGAGCGACTTCACTTTGACTTTTCACTTTCATGCATTGGAGGAGGAAATGGCAACCCGCTCCAGTGTTCTTGCTTGGAGAATCCCAGGGACGGGGGAGCCTGGTGGGCTGCCGTCTATGGGGTCACACAGAGTCGGACACGACTGAAGCGACTTAGCAGCAGCAGCAGCAGACCCTTTCTTCCTTTAAAGAAAGCCGAGTGCAGCTCTCCCCCACGTTTTCAAGGTCATAGGCCTTAGCAACCAAGATTTGTTGAGTCAAAGACACATAGCGAAGTGTGACCACAGCCCAGAGAGGCAGGGGAGCGCCGCCTGGAAGTGTCTGGGGACACTGTGTCGTCACAACCTGGGGAGAGGGTACACGGGCATCTTGTGGCTCAAGGACAAGCATGAGGCTCAGCCTCCTACAACACACAGGGCGGGTCCCACCACCAGGAGCTGCCCAAGCCCAAACGTCGAGACCGCCTACATGAGAATCTTGGGTCAAAAAGTCAGCTGAGTAAGCTTGTAACACCTTTGGCTCATGAAACCCTCGGCCCCAAATGAGGCACACCTACCCTTAAGCTATAGGACAGGGAGCAGACTTCATTTGGACACTATTCTGTGCATAAGTCCAGGCTCTTACCTGCATTACAGGCATTCTTTGATGAATGTAACCATTTGCAGAAAAATTCACCTTTCTTCAGGGACCCTACTTCCCACTCCCAAGTTTTAAAGTTCTGGGGCTCTAAGAATGTGGAAGGAAATGCTATTTTTCTTTGCCTAGGGAGCATCTCATGAGTTGGTACTGAAAGACTAAAGAAAGGCTGCTGCTACTGCTGCTAAGTCGCTTCAGTCGTGTCCAACTCTGTGCGACCCCATTTGGTAAAAGGATGGATGCATACTGATAGGTAGTCTTACAAGATAAGAATTTAGTGGGGATAGTGGTTTCTCCTTTTTTTTAGTAGGCTGAGCTGTGCTAAGCTATGCTATTACAATTAGTAATTCTACAGTTAAAGCCTTCTATTTCATGGAAAACATTTGCTAAACAGAAGATCAGGCAATGGGTCAGAGAATGAAAGAATTACCAACATGGAGTTCCGATATTTATGAGAAATTTACATGTGGGAGAACTTCTCTCTCCTAATCCCCACTTCCAAAGGGAAAACCATAAAGTGAATATAGATGAATAAAGAGCAAAGTTGAGGCATCAAAATCCGTAAGTCTAAGAGTTTTAGGAAAGGAAACACCTTTGGGCTTCTACAGATACTCTGCATTTCCATAAAATAAAGAGACTAATTCCAAAGGCAAAATCAAACAATGAAATTCACTATTCACAATGGCTTGCTTTGCGGTGGGGTTGCTCTTTGCTCAGTTTGCTCTTACTACTCGGTAAGAAAAACCCAGAAGACGGTATCTTACGACAACAGCATTTTTTTTTTTTTGGCAGAGGGGGTGTCTCAAAAATCTGCATTTTGGACAGAGCACTGGGGTGGCAGATGGGGAGTGACTCATCTCTGACACCCAGTATCCGGGGCCTGAACTGGAATGACTCCCAGGGGATTCCTGGGAAGAAGGCCAAGTGCCTCACTCTCCACAAGCCCTTTCTACATGGTGACCTTGGGCTTCCTTCAACATGGCGGCTTCCGGGTAGTCAGACTACTTACATGGTAGCTCAGAACTCCAAGGGCAGGTATTCCAAGATACCTGGGTGGAATCGTAAGGCTTTCTGTGACACAGCTTTGGAGAATCCACTGTGTCGTTTCTGCCACATCCTATTTGCCGAGCAAGTGGCTAAGAGCAGCCTAGAACCAGAGGGAGAAGAATCCAACTCTACTTCGTAACTGGGAAGTAGCAAAAAATTTCCATTCATCTTTAATGAATCTTAATGTTAATTCAGCTAATATATAATGTTAATCCGAAAGCCTAAGACATAAACCATAAAATAGAAAAATAGGCTGTGCAAGGGTAATTTTTGTTACTGTTTGCTTTATTCAAAATGAAATGGTAAACGTTTAATTGAAGAGCTTTGTTTCTTTTACTGATTCTTTGGCCTCATTATCACTGGCTACTGTTGGACATTTATGCCATTTTAGATCTTTGATTAAATACATAAATTCCACAGGAAAACTGTTTTCAGGGCATTTCATCTGCCTATAAGTAAGAGGAAACAGATTACACAAACCTTCAAAATATAGAAAATCTCACTTGATATTTGTTGGAATTTATTCTAATTCTAGAACTTTCTACTGCATTCTATAAAGTCTTTGGATCATTTTCCACCACCCGTTACAAATCTGTAGTTAGTTCCAGAAAATAATGCTTTCTGTTTCTTGAATCTAAAATTCCAGTAATTGCCTTTGGAAGGGTTTCTCCTTACTGTCATCTTAAAACAGAAATCACAACAAAAGGTTTTTCCCCCCTTCTTTAGGAAGCCACCGAATACTTTCTACAAAAGACTGAAATTCCTAAAATGCCAAGTAAGAAAGATGAGGAACAAAAACAGCCAGGGGATATGTTTTGCAGTCCTAACTAAAACAATAGCGATTTAAGTAGCTATCATATAGACACTTGATGAATCCTTTTATTATGTCTGAAAGATTCCCCGCTGTAGCATGCTTTTCTGGGTAAAGAGCTAAATATTGGGACATGCAGCTCATAATTATGTCAGCCTAACCACAGCTAACACTGACAGCCTAAAACATTAAAGATTTTACACAGCGAGTGCAGAATACAGCTTCTTTTATTGGCTCAGAGAGCAGGTATCAATTATAATGAGGTAATAAAATTTGCAGCCAGTATTCGTGTCCTGCTCTGATTTCCTCCCCCTCCTTAAGATAATAAGAGCAGAAAAAGGAAGGGGAGAAAAAAAATCCTCTTAGCTCTAACTTCTCACTGATTCCTTGAAAGCTCTCACTTTGTATGGCTGGAGTGCCATAAAGCTGTGGGCTTCCTTGGGTTTTCCTGCTGGCAAATTCTGCCTTCCTAAAGTAGAAGCTGCAATTTCCTGCAGCACACCTAACAAGTCAGATCGTCCTGGTCCCTGGATTAATGGTTTTCATTTGCATAACTGCAAGTGGAAGGTGGCCCTCCCAAGCCGGCAACCTCTAAGTGGCACTTACTGATGAGATGCAAAAGCCTCTAAAAGGGTTCCTCAACCTAAACCAATTTGTAAAGTTGTTTTGTTATTTCAAACATTAAAGAAATTAAAGTGATCGGGATATAATTAGATTAATATTCATATCTTCCAAGTTGCTTTAATTCTAATATAAAAAAGATTAAATATCCACTCAGAGGATTAAGCAAAAAGTCAAGCGGTAGCAACACATTTACATTACCTTACTGTGCAAATTATAAACCTAATTAATCTAAAGTTTCCTACAAATTGAATTGGATATTCATTCACAGGCTACGCTTTAGGTACTTAAAATTCACTTCGATTTTGTTTCCTCAGTGTGTGGGGACAGCAGGGCCACGCTTCTGTGATGGACGAATCACATTAGAATGGCTTCATTTGGGTTCTAATTGGTGGAAATTTAATCCCAACATAAATTCATGTAGGCAAAAAAAACCTAAAGGCTTCGTAATTATGTATGTGTGCAATAATAAAACACGCTCTGTCCCCCCCGTCTAGTTGCTGCGGATAAAATCCCAGAAAGCAATCCAGGTGCTTCTTCACACAAGCTCTGAGTTCGTGTTTTCTCCCTATATTGCAAAGAATACGACAGAAAGATTTCATCCTTGTTCATATTTCATCACTGAGTATGTAATTACTTCGGTCTGCAACCACGTCCCCTCCACCCCACCCACTTACTGGTAGCCAGTCAGGCATGAGGGGGCCCACCTATCCTGGATGGCCCATCTTTCCCTCCCCGACCTGGACACTGTTGGGCAGGGCACGCCCAGAGAGCCTTCCTCCTGTGGTCAAGGACCACTGCTAGGTTTCCAGCTGCATCAGGACCAGGCAAGATAAAACCTCCAGCACAGGGCTGGCACAGGCGCACCAAGACCCAAAAGGCGACCCAAGGAAACCCGGGGTTCATTAGGCCCTATTTGAAAATAAATTAGCATTGATCTGGGCTTTGCTTGGGTGCTTATGGGTACACGCCTGCACACTAGGAGAAGTTACAGAACCTAAAGCTGTCAATCAACTTGTCAGTCAAATGACACAGGACGCACGGAGGGACCCCCACTCTAAAAAACCCGTCCACCCCACTGCAGGGCCGCTTCTGGTTCCCAGACAGGCCCCTCTCACCCCTTCCTGGGAATGTGTTTTCACTGTGCTTAATAACTGCATATGCCTCTCGAATTAATTCCTTCCCTCAAGAGGGCAAGAACCGAGGAAATCATTATTCCATTATTCCACTGACAAAGTATCCTACTCCCATTGTCTCCCTGAAACTGGTGGATCAACTGTGTTGATTTTAGACCAAGTCCCGCTATATTAGTATTGATAATTCTCTTCTCACCATCCAGTACTTGGGCAATGGAATGGGAATGATGCTATTTAGGCACTTCTTGTACTCTTGGCTCTACGTTAAGTGCTTTCCCTGATTACAGGAGCGAACTGGTTGTCATGGCTTGCAGGGTCTTAGTTCTTCACCCAGGGATTGAACCCAGGACCTCAGCAGCGAAAGCGTGGAGTCCTAACCACTGGGCCACCAGAGGATTCCCAAGACACTTAGGTTTTATTACAGCCTCTGATGCATAAAGCAGAAATGTTTGGTGACTTCATTTCCCAAGAAAAGCTTCCTTTACCAGAGTAGACTAATGTTTATTCCTCTCAAGACAAGTTTTCCTCCCAACAGATTCAAACGTCAAGCCACACAAATATTACTTTTTCAGCATGAAGCAATGCAAGGAGCAAGACTGGAATTCATACCCATTTATTTTATTGTGGTGATGATAACAGATATGATGGCTACGGTTTCCTCGGGAATAATCCTGCTCTTAGCGGTAATGGGAAAGTTTGTGACGTGTGATTTGGGTGAGTGTCCTGAGCTCACGAGGAACATTCAAGGCTGCTAAGCTGGATTGTAACTTCGCATTTCTCCTCCACTGGTAGCTTTTTGTGGGACTTAGATTGACGGGTGCAGGTGCTAACTGTCCGCTCACCTGGGAGAGCCCACAGTGAGAGAGAAGTG
The DNA here is from genome assembly GCF_029378745.1 of Bos indicus. Taxonomy (NCBI): domain Eukaryota; kingdom Metazoa; phylum Chordata; class Mammalia; order Artiodactyla; family Bovidae; genus Bos; species Bos indicus. Next base: position 6,647,662 of record NC_091777.1, on the reverse strand, counting down.
TGCCAGTCCATCTTGTGTGTCCTGAGGAGGGAGACGCGCTGCGTCTTCAAGTTCACTCCACCCTCATCTCCTATCTCCGCTCTTACCCCCACAATCTACTCTCCCCAACAAGTTTTGCCAGATTAGTCTTTTTTTTTTCATTGTAAATCAAATCACATCACTCTTGTTCTTAGAAAGTGTGAACAGTTTCTTGCTCGGTTCAGATACAAACAGAATGTCTTGCTGGATTCCCAGCCTCGTGGGAGCCACGCCCTTCGTTGCATCCCTCTGCAGTGTCCTGCCACCCCGCGTCTGTCACGTGGCTCGTCTTGGGCCACGGAATGTGGTGTAAGCGCAGGTACGCCGGTTCTGAGTGCAGACCAATATGGTGTAAGCGCAGGTCGGCCGGTTCTGAGTGCAGACCTCGAGAGACCTCATGCATTGCACTTGCCATCTGTGCTTCTGTCACCGTCAGGAGGAATGTACACCTGCTCTAGCCCAGCTGGTTCCAGGAGACTGCAGATCACGTCTAACGTGTCACGTCCAGCCTCGGGCAGAAGCCCCAGTGGATCCAAGGATGCTCGAGCAAAACGACCGACCTGCAGACCCAGAAAGAAGTTCTGCTGGGTCTGGCGAGGCCAGAGGAACAGTGGAGCCAGGTCCTGCCCAGCCCTGCTGGGCCCCCTTGCTTTATGCCTCTGATACGGGCATGCTTTATTATGCGGCAGCAGGAACACCAGTGTTGGCCTATGGTCCACTTTCGAGACTCACAGGAGCTACTCCATTTCATCTCATGCCAGAGTTCCAGCATGCTCTCTTTCTGACCACGCTGCCTCTCTCAGCTCCAACACGACATGCTTTTTCCCGCCCTGGAGTCTTTGCCTGTCCAGTTCCTCCGTTATGGAGCCCTCACATCACTCTACACCCTTTCCCCTGGCTGGTGACTGCTCACAATTCATCTTTAATCAGTCATCTAGGAGAAACCCCCCTGAGAGCACGCCATCTACACTTGGCTCCCTGGTCACTCACTATGGAAAGTCCCCGAAGAAATGCAAATATGTTACAGATGCACACAATACTGACTCCCCTTGGGGTGTTGGATCTTTGAGGTGCCAACCCTGGGCAGCCTCACGCATTTAACTCAGTGGTGCTGAACAAATTTTGTGTGCGCCCTGGTGTGAAAAAGTTGGCAGGTGCCGTTTATATCAGCACGGCTTACTTCTTTCATATCATTTGCCACAGTCTAAAATTATCCTTTGGCTTCAAAAAACTAAGTGATTGGCATACGCTGTCTGCCCCGATTCACTAGACTAAGGGTTGGCAAAATCCGGCCCACCGCCTGTTTTTATAAATAAAGTTTTATTGGCACATAGCCACGCCCACCATTTACGTACATGGCAGCTTCAACACTACAGTGACGCAGTTGAGGGTTTGAGACAGAACTTGCTTGATCCACAAAGCCTAAAATATTTACTTGCTGTTGTTGTTTAGCTGTCAAGTCATGTCTTGACTCTTTAGAGACTATAACCCACCAGGCTCTTCTGTCCATGGGATTTCCCAGGCAAGAATACTGGAGTGGGTTGCCATTTCCTTCTCCAGGGGATCTTCCCGACCCAGGGATGGCACACTGCATCTCCTGCATCGACAGGCAGGCTCTTAACCACTGAGCCACCGCATCTACTATCTGGTCCTTTATGGACATAGTCTGTTGATTGTTGCATTAGATTATAAACCGTCAGAGGACAGAAATCTTGTTCCTTTGGGTCACTTTTGTATCTTGGGCACCTAGGATGGCAACTGCCACCTAACAGGTCCTCAGTGTATATTCGGTGATGGATGAATTGGGACTCTGGCAGCACCGGTGTTTAACTCCCATCTCCAAGCATCAGGACAGCCACAATGCTGGTGACTGCTAAGTGTCCCTTGGACTTCTCGGGAAGAAAATACCAAGGCTGCCTCCACCAACGGCAGAAGGAGTGCTTGGTCTGCATCTGCAGCGGCCAAGACAATTTGAAAGTTTGAAGAAATGAGGAAAAACTCAAAAGTTCAATTTCTTCGAATAAGCAATTGATGCTTTAGAGTATAATTAACAGGAAAAAAAAGAAAGGGGGGGAAAAAACAACCCAACACATTGTTTAGCATACGTTATGTTAATGGCAGGTTAGGATGGCCCACTGTGCATAATTTAGACAAACAATTGATACCAAATTTTAATATATATATGTGAGTACTGCTACAGAAACCCAACACCGCGACAAAACACAGGAGGGCTCATAATAGGTGCATGGGAACTCTGAAGGCCTAATTACATCACGGGGGAGGGGAAATGGAGGCTGCTGAGCCAAGCAGAAAACGGGGGTAATTTGCAAACAGGTAGAGCGGAGGTCCAGGTGTGTGGCACGTGTGTGGGCTGCGGGGGCTGGGGGCCCCAGCTTCCATCTGGCTTCGCAAGGATGGAGAGCTTCAGGATCCCTTCCCTCAGCTGAAAACATGACCTCCAAGCCCGAGACAGGGCGGCTCCCTCCTGGCCTGCCCTCCCGCTCAAAACCAGAAAGCTGAGGACCAGCTTTTCCAAGGAAATTTCTCCCTGCTTCCTCCAATTAAAAAAAAAAAAAAAAAAAAAGCTTTTTCCATGTCTGCGATCTGAGGCCCTTTCCTCTCGTATCTTGGCGTGATGCCCCTGGAGACCTGAGTTCCTGGCTCTCGAGAGAGGCCCATTTAGAGTCTTTCTGACCACTGGACTGAAGTGTTCACGAGTGCTTTCTGGTTAGATATTCTGTAAGTGACTCTCTTCTCCCCACAGCTCCTCCGTGGAGGGGAGGTACTGAATCGAGGTGACTGCTCAGTAGTTCTGGTTCTAACTACAGAGTCCGTGAATCTGAGTCACTGAGTTTTCAGATTCCATCCCGCTCATCAAGCAGGACTGCAAATTTGCTTATGTCACGGTCACGCCGTGCTCCAGCATCGCACCCCGGCAGTGAGACTGGGTCACCAGACTGCACCCACACGTCACCAAGCACCCACAGCAGAGCCGCTCTGGGAGGCGCCTTGGCATCCGAGTCCACAGCAGACAGACTGACGACAAAACAAAAAAGTCATCAGGGCAGACCGAGGACAAAGTCACCAAGATCTGTCTCATCTCTCATGCCTCCCGTTCCTTTAAGCATGGAGGGAACTCATACCTATGGGAGTCTGGGTTGTAATGGGTTGAGTTGTGTCTCCCCCAGATTGAAGTCCTTCCCAGAACCTCAGAATATGACCTTATTCAGAAATAGGTCTTCTTTGTTTTGTAGATGTGAAATTAGCTGGGATGGGATGGGAGGCCCGGTGGCCTTCAGGGAAGAGGAAGAGAAACCCAGGAACAGAGACGCAGGGGGAACGGTTATGTGACGATGGAGCAGAGACTGGAGTGGTGGGTCCACAAGCTTCCACAAAAGTGGTCCCTGGTGCTGGAAAGGTTGGGGACTGCTGCTTTAGAGGGAGCGTGGCCCTGCTGACACCTTGATCTCAGGCTTGTGGCCTCCAGGACTATGAAATGATACGCTTCTGTTGTTTCAAACCTCTGGGTTTGTGACACTTTGTGACCGCAGTCCGAGGGAAGGAAAGCAGGGCCATCTAGATAATAAAACCTAAGGCTCTTGGGGCTTCCCTGGTGGTTCAGATGGTAAAGAACTTGCCTGCAATGCAGGACACCTAGGTTTGATCCCTGGGTCGGGAAGATCCCCTGGAGAAGGGGAAGGCTACCCACTCCAGTGTTCTTGCCTGGAGAATCCCATGGACAGAGGAGCCTGGAGGGCTACAGTCCATGGGGTTGCAAAGAGTCAGACACGACTGAACAATTAACACACACACACACGCACACAAGGCTTTGTAGCCTTAGACAGCCATCTTAGATACCACCAACAAACACTTTTTTTTTTTTTTTTATGGTTGAAGAAGCTGAAACAGAGACATTAAAGGTTTCAGGTGACATCTCTCATATTTGTGTATCTCCAGTGACTGACCCTTCCACCCCATCACAGGCCCTTTTCCATGGCAATTCCCACTTACATCGAAAGAGCTCTGTCAACATTTCTACAGATGAGGATGGGGTGGCAGGCAGAATAATGCCCCGCCGTGTCTACACCCTGGGTGTGTCACTCAGCACCTCTGTCCATTTCCTGAGAGGACCCCTCACCTACGGAGATCACCAGGTCCAGGCCACAGTCCAGGCTACAAGCTGGACAGCCGGGGTCATCCTCACCAGGACAGTGAAACTCCCTCTTCCCCACCAGTTAGGTCGAATGTCCAGCGAGTCTTCAATGGTCTCAGAGGCTGCACGCTTGCTTCTGTGCCCTTGGAAGGGTATGTACATCACCCAAGCACTCAGTTCTAACGTGTGATCACAGGTGAACATAGAGATTCCACCAGTGGTGAGCATTTGAGGCCAAATCACGCTGATAGGAGCAGATAAACTTTCTGCAGAGCTTAGCGCCATCCAGCACTCACTGGCGCTAATTTTCACCTTTTCCCTTTTATTGAGAAGTTGCCATATGTGAGAATCCTTACACACATCATCTCACTGGTTATGATACCAACACCATGAAATGGGCACTATGATCGGCCCTGTTTTACACATGGGGAGGCTGGAGGTTTGATGACACTAAGCAAATGTTATCAGGGTCAGAGAGTTAGTAAGTGGTGGGGCTCGGACGTGAAGTCAAATGTGCTGGACTCTGGAACCCACGCTCCTCAGCGTTCTTCCGTGCTCACTTGGACCTTCCTCAACCTCCATCCCCTCCACAGGGTTCCTGCTGAGAGCACACCAGCTGGAACTTTACGACTTTCAAACATATGCTTCAAAGGTACATTTCCTTCTCACTTCAAACGTGTTTGCTGACTGCCTAAACCGTGAGCCCAAATAGACTTTCCTGCATTCGGGAGACGTGCCGTTTGGAGATTTCTACCATTCTTCCCCTTTCTTTTGCCTGATAATAATATTCCCACCTCCTTTAAGGAGCCGATCCGCCCTGCAACTCTCAGGCCAGGGGTTTGGGTGAGGCTGATGCCATGTCCCTGCTCTAAGAGTGAAACAGAACTCTAACTAGTCAAGGGAGTTTCATGGTCCTGAGCCACAGTGCCTAGGGGGACATGTTTCCAGACTGATCCAGGCAGATTCAGTAAGCCACAGCCCCAGTCTTTTGGGCAAACTACTACTGGCAGTGGCCAGAGGGTAATCTGTTGACAGAATTTGCTCTGGACATCTCAGTAGGATATAAGCCAAGGGCTGCTACAGGAGGAAGGCATCTCTTAGAATAAAGCCACCATAGAAGAACTCAAAAACAGAGAAATGGTCAGAGAAAGTTTTCTTATCATATCATTTCAGCACCTAGATCCAGCTATGCCTGAAGTTAGACCTGCCCCAGGACTCGGCACTTACTGATCCAAAGCAGTTCCTTTTTCTCCCCAAATTTATTTTGACCTGGGTTCAATCCTGGCTCTTAACCCTCATCCCTGGTCTTCGTTTTGCCTTCAGAATCCACAAAGGACAAGTCAAAACTCCCCTGGAGAAATATCTTATATAAATAAAAAACCATTATAAAGAATCTCTAGTTTCCACTACTATGTCACAACCTCTATTCCTCCAGTAGCTTTAATTCAATGTCAAATTTCCTGGCACCTTCACAGGAAACTGGTTATATTTAAGATTTCTTTTTCTTTTTCTTTTTTTCAACTTACATCACCATTCAAAACTATGCCTCACATATGTTCAGACACAAGTAGCCGAAATCAGCACCTCTCACCTGCCCACGGATCCAGGAAGCATTCGCCACAAAGGAAATGGCAGTGCCCAGGTATGATGGGAACCGTCTTTACAACAGCAGAGGTTGTCCATGACATCACTGAACAGAAAGGCTCAAAAGCAAAGACTGAGAGAGAATCTTAACAGACAGGAAGGAAGGAGGAGAAAACGAGAGTGTCCTTACGTGTTTGCCCATCGTGGAATTCTGATTCGTCGTCCGAAAACCCGGGGACACATGAATGGAAGTAGTAAAAGCTATTTTAATTTGAGCTATTGTTCTGCGTGTGGGTTTCATTTTTATTTTGGGGGGTATCGATATTTGCATGGAAATTTACATTGTGTTAGATGAACGTGCATTTGAGAAATCTAGAGTAACAGGGAAGAAGAGAATAAAAAATAAATAATCTGGGTCTTCAGTTCCCCTCCCACAAATTCATCCTGTAACGATTCTCGCAAAACCTTCTGCCCACTGGAACTCTGTGTGTATGATTAACTGCACACGAGCCCAACAGCCTGCATATGCAGTTAATTTGCTCCAAATTTCCATGCTGCATTATAACCCTAATGATCACTAATAATAGACAAACCCACATTTTATTGAGTAAGTAATTTGAGACATTATGATTTTTATCATGCGAATAGGATCAGGCTGACCAATTTACACTGGGCAGAGGAAGATAAATAACTAGCGAATCAATCTCTCCAGCAGCGGGCTCCATCTCGTAGCAAAATGATACGCACTGATTGGGAAGGAGGGCCAGCTCTGAGCCCTGCTGCAGGCACGAGGGTCAATGGGCTTCCGTGTTTCCAGCCAAAGGTCGGGTGGGCAGAGTACTTCTACCCGTGACATGATGGGAAAGACCGAGGTGAGGCTCAGCTTTGGCCAGACTGTAGGAAAGAAGGGGCTCTGTGGTCAGCAGACAGAGGTGTCAACCCAGCTCGCCCTCCACTCACCATGTGACCTTGGGTAAGTTGCTGAACCTGTCTGAGCTGCTACCTGTGAGAGCATCCTGGCTACTGGTGGGGGAACCGGGCATGCGGGTTAACCAAGAAGATGTTAGGGAAGGCACCTGGCACGTGGCAGGTGGACAGTGAATTAATCCTTCCTCCACCTTCTGTAAGCGGGATGGGAGATGCACATATTTTTCATCCATTTTATAGGAAGAAGCGGGGTGAATTTGCTGTTCATTTTCCTATAGAAACCACTGGGGTCCTTAAGACAGGAGAAGACAATGCCTGGGCCCCTCTGAGCTCTCTAAACGTGGATGAGAGAGCCGCGAGGAAGTGGAGCTGGGAAGTAGGCTATTTATCACTCCCAGAACATCTGCCTGAATTGTGTCTGCAAACTAGAGCCAAGCGATTTGGAATGAAGAAACAAAAGCGGAGAGTCGATCCCGGGATTCAAATCTAAGGCCGAACCCTGAATCCCGCCATCCCCCTGCTGTCCATGGGGACGGGTGTGTCTCTCTGAGCTAGGACTGCTCTCGGTGGCCTGTTTCTGACCCCAGTTACATGAAATTCAGATCCCGTGTTCCGGGAAACTGGCTCTCTCCTCCCTGGCAGGCCTCAGCCCTCCCTGGCCTCTGGGTCTGTAAACGTAAGGAGCTGATCCCCGCTGCTCCACGATCCAGGTCCCTAGGGAGACCTGGGCACACCACGGGCCTTGGGTCTGACCCAGGCAGGCCACTCTCGGGGGATTCAAGAGGAGTGGTGGGCAGAGTCCCTCCATCAGGGGAGCCGCACTCAGCCAGAGGGGACGAGGTCTGATAGGAGGTGACGACCAGAGGCTGGAGGAGGCAGGCAGCGGTGGTGGCAGGATGAAGCACCTTACAGAGGAAGGGAGCCAAGAGCTATGAGACGCCGAACATCAGCACAAGGAGGCTTTCCACCTGTGTGCTGGGTTTAAGTTGGGGCGAGACCACGGAGCCGAGTTTATACTGTGTCAGATCGACTGCCTTACATCACAACTTGTGCGACACGTTCTGTGGGTCACGGCACCGCCTTCTTGCCATGGTTCTGTTACCAACAAAAGACAGAGGCTCAGAAAGGCGGACCGCACTTAACTGAGTATCTGCTGGTACCGATGGGTGTCTGGATCCACACCTTTGTCCTATGCTCCATCCTTGGGTGCAGCTTGGTCCCTTCCCCAGGCCAACCAGCGGGGCAACCACTGGCTACGTTACTTCTGGTAATCAGGAAGGAATCCCCAATGCAACCAAGGGTAGTGTGTGGAGCACAGCTTACCTGTCTATCAGGTGGGGCTTCCTGGAAGACGCAACACCCAAGTGAAGCTTGGAAGGACTGTAGATGTGAGACAAATGACAGATGGAAGGGTGTTTCAGGCAGAGAGGCCATCACAGACAAAGTCCAGAGAACAAGTGAGGAATCTGAGGTCAGAGTCACTGAAAGTAGGACTCCCGGCCCCTCTGGCTCTAATTAAGTGTCACCTGGGACATTCTTGGTGGTCCAGTGGCTAAGACTCCATGCTCCCAAGGCAGGGGGCCTGGGTTAGATCCCTGGTCAGGGAACTAGATTTCACACGCCCCAACAGAGCGAAGATCCTGTGTGCTGCAACTAAGCCCCGATGCAGCCAAATAAATAGGTGTCACCCGTCCTGCCAGGCATCCCCAGGAAGACTGCTCACGGGACGAGGGTGCTCTGCAACATGCTGAGTCAGAGGACAGCGCCAGAATGGGGCACCGGGAATCAAGACACCTGACCACGGACACAGCTGTGAGCAAGAGGACCTCACCTGAGGCCACACCGACCCTGACTATGGGACCACAGCAGGAGGAGGCCACCTCTCCATCCCTGGGCATGGCTGCCCCATGGAGACAGCAGGTGCCTTTAACGCCTCCTGTCAGGAGATCCTCCATGGAACTCCCTTTCTCATGAAGTGAACTGGCTTCTGCTGCCAAGAGATGAGGAGATCTGAAGAGTCTGGGAGGTGCTGGCTTGTCCACAAAGACAAAGCAATTCCTGCAAAGCCAGGTGTGAACCCTGCAACCCTTGGGCCAAACTGCATCTGGAAAAAGAACTCCCCAATTACACCAGAGCAACCAGGATTTTCATTCTCTTCATTTTCCTTTTAATGCAACACATCTAGTTCAGTTAAATTTAAGAACCCCGACACAGAGGCTAAACACCAAGTCATATTAATGATAAGTCATGAAACAGCCCTCTGTGTAGGCAATAACTTTGAAAAAAAATCATACTAGAAATAACTCAATAAAATTTTGTGGTTATGAAGTGCATGTTTATAAATTATCTTCTCTGCATGGGTTACCTCTTTTTAAAACTTATTTTTCTCACTCAAGAGTTAGCGATACTTTGGAAGACTCGGACAAGATAAGATATTATAAAAAAAAATCATAATTATGCTAACGAGAGACTAGTAATAGCTCAGGAAATTTCCTTCTAGTCTGTTTTCTTCCCTGTGCATGTCCAGGATGTGTTATATATATTTTAGAAATCTTCCCATAATTAGAATCGTAAGGTTTCCCTTCCTTAATTTTCCAGCTAATGTTATGTCAACAGCATTTTCTCTCCTTTTTTCATAATAACGAGCATCTACACTTTGAAATGCCCCTTTCTGAACTTTATCTTAAGGAGACAATCAATTGCATCTTTATGAAAATAACCACACAGATATGAGTAAAGACAGATATTTATAAAAGGCCAACAGGGTGCTAGCTGAAAAACAAAGAAAAAAGTGTACCTGGCTTCTCACCATGTCCCCTGGCTCCTGTGGGGCCAGGTTCTTTGAACTGCATATTGCTCTCTTCCAATCGCTAATCTGAATTTATTATTGAGGAGGGAAGTGAAGAAAATGCTAAAGAAAAGGAAAAGAAACATCCTGGGTGGGAGAACTGGCAGATACTGCAGCCTGGTTGCCTTCACAGGTCAATGAGCTCTTTTCTCATTCTGTAGGGGAGGATCCCTTCTAGAAAAGAAATGCGGATGCTCCTGTTTTTCTCGGATGGAGAGCCTGTCCTTCTAGCTGCAGCTGGCACTTCCGCTGGCACAGTCAGCTACTGGGGAGCGGGGGGCGGGCACTCAAAAGCCAGGCAGAATCCTAATCTCCGGTGGAAAGAGCTACTGGCCTTGGGGATAAAAATGACCTTGTAGGGGATAAAGCAACTCAACCCGCCCAGAAACGCCAATGGAGCCAACCTCTCTGACCATCCCAGTGGAGCCTACGGAACAAGCTCGAGCTAGAAAACAAGGCTGCGGGTGGCTGGGAGGATTTGGCACAGTGTCCACCCCTCTTTAGCAGCTGGGAGGTGGCGGGGCGTGGTTCCCACTGCAGGGATCTTGTCAACAGGCAGCTGTGGATTTGGTCTCTGCCCGTCACTAGCAGTGTGACCTCAGGCAGGTGACAACCGCTGGGCTCTGGTGTCTTAGACCATCACCCATTCTGTAGGTTTATCAGCCTTGGCATAAGGAAGCCCAGCCCAGGCCCCCGCATTCAGTGCCTTCAGTAAGAATTCCTCTCCTCCTCCAGTCTCCTGGCCCTGGAAAGGTACACCTTCTTCTCCAGAGTGGCCTTGTGAGAAGAAACCAGTTGAGTGTCACCCATGCCCGGGCACTGCCAGGCAAGAGAGAGTAAAGAAAGGTGTCTCCCTGGAGCTGGGAGCAGAGAAACAAGTGAAAACGCCGGAGCAGGGCTGCTCTGGCTTGCGCTTTTCTGACGGCCCTGGCTTTCCAGGCTCCTCTCTGCTTCCGGAGGGATGCAATCAAGCTAAAAATCACTCCAGCAAAGCCCCAGGCCCTGCCCTGAGTCTCAAAAGGGAGCCCTGCATTCTCAACAGGGTGCCAGAGAAGCAGGAACTAGAAACACAGCTAACGCGCGAGCCGCGATGCACAAACCTCCACACTCATATTCCTTTTGCGTGGCTGAACGGAGCTGAGATAATGAATTGAGAAAAGGTGACTTGACAACCACTCACTGCCCGTGTGGAACAATTCCTTTGGCATCTCCACTGAACCCGAACCTCTCTTCTTGTGTCTAAAATCACCTGACACTTGCATCTTCAAGGTCAGCTCTTCTGAGATAGGATAAACGCTGAGCCTGTGGCAGACAGGCAGTTGGCATGCCCACTCTGCCTCGTCCACCACCCACTGCAGACATTGCTAATCAATCTCAGGACTCTTTCAATCGAGTACCGATAGAATCTCACAGCTCTTCTCAAAACAGAGGTCCACAGAGCCACTGCCAACACAGTGGGGTTGGGAAGCCTTTCCTGCATGGAAATATCAAGGAGTATCATTGTACCTTTCCCCCCACCTTAAACCAAAGCCTCCAATCATTCAGGCAGAGGGAGGCTCTGACTCTGGCACTCCCCGAGCCACCGCTCAGAGCAAGCTGCACCAAAGGAAGACTCGTCAGAAGCCTGGCACATCATTAATAATGCAGAAAACTCAGACATTTATACGGAGATCAATTGGCAATAATTCTATGGGACAAGACTGGAACTGAAATTGCAAAGCTGAACATGAAGGGCACTGTCTGAATAATGTAGGAAGGGGGATGATTTTTGGACTTTTCAGCAAAAAAAAAAACAAAAAAAACACACACACCACTATCTGGTGGGAATCTAAGTAAAGAATGGGCCCAGTGGCGTGCTCACCCATGCTGGGGGACAGCTGCAGGGGGCGTGGTGTTTGAAAAACCCCTTGAGGAGGGAGAGCCTTAAGCCAAGGAGATATTCAGTTTCTCAACTCAAGGGACCTTATGGAGGGGTGGGGGCAGTGAACGAGAGCTGGTCAAGCAGAGCTAGAGAGAGCGGGAAAACAGAAAAAGGAGCACAGAGCAACCTCAAAAGTGAAAAGTAGACCTTTTGTGCTTGTTTGGGCGTGCTCAGGAATCAGCAGAATACAGATCTTAATTGTTAACTTCTGCAAGCAAAAAGTCAAGGGACACTGGTGGTTACATATGCAGGCCCTTCTAGGCTCCCGGGACAGCAGAGGAACTGTCTTTAAGAAGGTGTGACTTCCTGTCACAGCTAGGGAACTCCCAGTCATAACAGGTTTCAGGAGCAGTCTGGCACACACCCTCCACCTGGGGATAAATCGCAAACCAAGAGGCCAGTTCCCAGCCCTGCGCCTCTGTGTATCTCTCTCTGTCATCTTCCAGTGGGGTCAGCCGTTCTTGTCTTTTGCGTGTGAGTATTTTTTTCCCTGGCCTTGATGCATGGCGCGTGGGATCTTAGTTCCCCGCCCAGGATGGAACCACACCTTCTGCACTGGAAGCGTGGATTCTTAACCACTGGACACCAGGGAAGCCCCTGGGACCAGCCTTTTGATCCTGATTGCATACTCTAGACAGCCTAGAAGTCTCCTGGATTTTCCCACCATGGAAAACCAGAGGAAGGGATAAGAAATGGGGGTTTTAGCTGTATAGCTAGGGCCAATGATTCTACGAAGCTAACTTTCTGGTTTTGAAGACTTATTGTGGCCTCCAGCTAGCATCATCAAGAGGGAAATTCACATTGTGTATGCAAAACTGAAAACACTAGTGTTGGGATAACAGGATCATACTTGTTTTTTCCCCCCCCAAAAAAGTCTACTGTTTTTATTTTCCTGAATATTAGTGTAAATGTTTAACATAGAAAATGTAAACTTAAGTAATCAACAATGATTTTCCAACTGATTACCATCATCTTTACTATCTTTCAATAATCCCACTAGTGGCTCATTTACAAAATATATTTAATGCTATGGTTCCAGTATTTTTTATCTTTACAACAATCACTTAAAAGACCATGCTTATGAGAGACTGCCCAGGAAAATGGAAGGTGTGTTTAGTAACAGAATGAATAGTTCCTTCTTATAACTGGTGGTGGTCCAATAAAGGCTTTGAGTGCCATTGGTATGCTCTGACAGGGAAGTAGTTTTATTTTTCAGTAATTAAATTTCCTTTTTTTTTTTTTAAAGGAAATGACACATAATCATTTGCTACGCTTGATATTGAAAAGATAAACACCTTTGGGAAAATCCAGGAAAAGATAATCAGCCCACAACAGAATAAATATCTGGGAATAAAGCCCAGAGTACTGGGGAAGCTAGTCTTAATGATCATTCAGTGAAGTCGGGGACAGAGTATTAAAGGGAGCGCCACATGTCTGAGAAGAGCCTGAAGAACATGGGGCAGCTCGAGAGAAACCAGGGGGCCGTGTGCACCTCAGAGGACATGCCTTTTGCATTCTCGAAAGTTTGCATACGACTTCATTTCTTTACTGAATCCTATCAAAACATATAGAAGGCCCAAGTGGATGTCAGAGAAATTATTGCTATTACTAATAATGGGGTTTTCCATTTAAAGAGACTGTCTTTTTCTGAGGCAGGGAAATATTTTTACATTGGGCATGACACTTTTTAGCACTGATGCTTAAAACATCCCTTTAATACTATAGATGGGAGAGAAAGATGATTAATATAAAGGAGGGCAAGAGTACATCATAAAAGACACTCCACTCGGGTCCATCCCCGTCGTGGCCAGCCTCGCAGACCACATGGCACAGTGCAGTGACAAGAAGGCAGCTGGGTCTTCCCGCTGGGCCTGCCTTCTCGGGGACTGACTCAGGCTCTCGGGCACAGTCGTCTCGGCCAGGCCCGCCGACGCACACGTTCCTGCGAAATGAACCAGACACACCTGCCTGATGGTTGGACAGACAGTTCTCAGCCTGGACGCTCTGGTTTGTTGTTACTGTTGTTTAGACGCTAAGATGTGTCTGATTCTTTTGCGACCCCGTGGACTGCGGCCCACTAGGCTCCTCTGCCCATGGGATTTCCCAGCAAGAATACTGGAGTGGGTTACCATTTCCTTCTCCAGGGGAGCTTCCCAACCCAGGGATCGAACCCGCATCTCCTGCATCGGCAGATGGATTCTTGACCACTGAGCCACCAGGGACGCTCGAGGCTCTGGTTTGAAAACCAGATAAACCTTAATGGCATGAAACTGACTGAAATAAGCCATTCAGGAAAGGACAGCTACTTCATAATTCCACTGACGAGGCACTAGAATACTCAAATTCATAGCAACATAAAGTAGAATGCTGGTTGCCAGGGGCTGGGGGAGGGGCTTTGGGGAGCGAGTGTTTACAAAGGATACAGAGTGTCAGTTGGGGAAGATGAAAAATCCTGTTCTGGAGATGGATGGTAGTGATGGGGTACCGCAGTGTAAATGTACTTTATGCCAATGAACTGTGTACTTAAGATGGTTAAGACGGTAAATTTTATGTTCTATTTATATTACAATTAAAAAAACCAAACCAAAAAAACAAAAAGTCAAAAATCTCATTTGAGTCCAGTTAAATTGAGTTTAGGACTCAAATTTGAAGTGTCAGTAGCTTTTCCTTCTCTCTGGACTTTGCTGGCTGATGCATCTCCAAGTCTTGAGAATCACTGGAAGGAACGTGGACCCCACAGAAATGAAGAGTCCCTTTCTTCAGCCCTCTTGAACATGTCTAATACCTTTAACAGGTGGACCGACTCCAGAAGGCCCAGAGCAGAAGGGTCTAGGGTCCGTAATGGACTGTACCAGTGTAACAGAGAAGAGCAAATCTGACTCCATATTAGATCTGTTCTTTTTTCCTTTAATCTTTGAGCTCTGTGGCCTGTGCTTAGTCATGCTGGCCCAGCGCCTTTTGTAAAAGAATGCTGTGTAGAGCCTGAAATATGCAGGACAGCCTATTCTTGGGGCTCTTGCCTTTAAGCGTCCATTCATATGGAGATAAAAAGCTACAGAACAGAGAATAACAGAGAATAACAACTGCCTTGTTGGGAGGTTTACAAGTGACCTGACCTAGGAGGGCAGCTGCAAGAACAAAGGATTCTGACACCAAGAAGTTTGCAACAACTAACCATACCCCTCCCTCATCTTGCCTTTGAAAGTGCTTTGCAGGCTTCCCTGGTGGCTCAGTGGAGAAGGCAATGGCACCCCACTCCAGTACTCTTGCCTGCAAAATCCCAAGGATGGGAGAGCCTGGTGGGCTGCCATCTATGGGGTTGCACAGAGTCAGACACGACTGAGTGACTTCACTTTCACTTTTCACTTTCATGCATTGGAGAAGGAAATGGCAACCTACTCCAGTGTTTTTGTCTGGAGAATCCCAGGGATGGCGGAGCCTGGTGGGCTGGTGTTTATGGGGTCACACAGAGTTAGACACGACTGAAGTGACTTAGCAGCAGCAGCAGCAGCAGCTGGTGGCTCAGTGGTAAAGAATCTGCCTGCCAATGCAGGAGACGCAGGTTCAATCCTTAGTCTAGGAAGAGGCCATGGAGCCACTAAGCCCGACTGTCACAACTACTGAGCCTGTGCTCCAGAGCCCGGGAGCGGCAACTATTGAGCCCATGTGCTGCGGCTACTGAAGCCTGCGTGCCCTAGAGTCTATTCTCTGCAACAAGAGAGGCCGCTGAGACGAGAAGCCCATGAATCTCAACGAAGAGAAGCCTCTGGTTGCCGCAACTAGAGAAAAGGCCCGCGTAGCAACGGAAACCCATCACAGGCAAAAATAAATAAATAAATAAAATAAATAAAATTATCTTTTTAAAACAGTGCTTTGCTGAGAACTTCCGAAGAGTTCAGGGTGGCATGAGCCACCCATCTCTTTGCACGGCCCTTCGATAAAGCTTTCTCTGCCCCGGTCTGCGACGTTTTGGTTTGTTTTGCCTCACTGTGCCCAAGGAGAGCAGCCACACGGTGAGCAGGGCAGAACCAAACACCGTCCCCCCGGGAGACTGACACCTGCCTCCACTCCAAACCCACATGTGGGTCTTTCAGAGATGGCAAATCCAGGGGGGGAAGCTCCTCCAAGCCCTAAAAGAGCCCCCGAAGAAGAGAGGTCAAAAGCTCTGTGTAACTTGCAAGTGGCCCTGCACACGTTAAAGAAACGCTGGTGTTAATGCACTGTCCTGCTAGGCGCTTCGGAGACTGGGATCTGCCCTTATAGCCAGCTGCCACCGTACCGGATAACAGATGTCCAGACCACAAAGGATGCTGGTCCAAGGTTTAAGGACCATGCTGTACCTGGATGGGTGATGTCATCTTTGGAGGAGACACACCTACAGCAGACAGGTATGGAGACAGCTCTCCTCTGTGAGCCGCTCGGTCGCGTTGCCCACGACCACACTCAACTCCCTGGTCAGCTCTTCTGTGGCAGAGTTTGTGCAGGGACCTTAAGCCATCCCATTAGCTGGGACTGCCCGCAGACATCACAGGGCAGCCTGGTGGATGCTTTGGGGAAGAAGCCGTGTGAAAAGTCTTTGAGATGCTGGGGAGTCTTGGGGGGCAATTCAGAAACATGCAAACATTCCACTTGCCAGCTGGCTTTTAGGAAGGTCCACAGATGAACTGGAGGAGAGAAGCCTTAATGAAGAAGTACTGAGGTAATTATGAAAAAAATAAAATAAAAAGGGGGGGGGAAATCATAAAAGTTTTCCTAAGTAATATGAGATCATTACAGTGCTCTGGCAGACATGCATTTTTAAACAATGGCTATCATAACGGAAAATTAGACTTCATCACTTATTCATAAAGTTCTGGTTAACACTAAACTCCATTTGTAATAGTTTACTTTTATAAATAGCATCTTTGGGAGCAGATGCTACTTTTCGGTCATACAATGTCACAGACAACTGTCCAGTTGTGTTATGGGGTAAATTAGAGCTTATCCTGGTTTATAACAGTTGCTATCCACGATCAGGATTATGGAGAAATTATAATAAATACAGGGTGATGGCCCTAGAACACCAAAAAAATGATTGTGTGCATTTTTACTTCTTTTTTAAAATTTAAAACATGGTTGAAATTTAAAGACAACAAACAATATTTGAATGAATCTACAATCTTTATGCTAAAGGGAGAGTCAAAAGACTAGTAAATCCGCAGTGGAATTAATAATTGAGAATCCCGGAAGCTCTAAAAGGAAATATTAAATATGCAAAATCTTGTTGAAAAGCATAATTAAGTCTATCAATGCCTAAAGTTGAAAGGACAAGCAATCTCACGAAAGTTAGAAATGCCAGTTCCATATAAAAGTCTATCGCCCTAACTTTGTGGAAAACAATCAACAACAGAAAGAAAAGAGTTGTTTAAGAGGCTTCATTTTGCGCTAAATGTAGAGAGCACCCTGTCCCACTTGCTCAAGATTCTAAAATAGTACAGCTTCAGATGCTTCGCACTTAAGCACCTCTAAAGAGTTCAGAGCTGTCTTAACAATGGTGCTGCTGGACATTTGGGGTGTACGAGGAAATTAAGAGGCATGTAGACCGGATCCTTTGTTCTCAGGGGCTAATACGCATCTTTTTTTCCATCCTGCAGCTGAGAGTGTAAGAAGTGTCTAGCTCTTGCAGGGAAACTCGAAGATGCGGAACTGAGCTGGTCCAGCTGTGACAGGGTGGGGCTAAGCTCTGGTTGTAGGCATCTACACTCCCAGCCTAGGGCCTCTTGATTTGGGCTTGCTTCTTCATCCATCTATTATTGTCTTTTATCTTATTGCTGTCCCAAGATCCCTTGGCTGGGCTGTTTGTCCAAACACCCCATTTAAAATTCGTTTCCAGGACAACAGAGTCTTTGGCAGGTCATCCTCAAATGCGAGTTTCACTGTACTTATTTTCTGAGGACACGGTGAACACTCTGTATTGCAGCGTTTGAGGACACCAGCATAAGGACGAGGTCTGTTTCTCTCCCTAACGTCAACGCTAAAGGCTATGTGTTCACACGGGACATTCCTTCAAGGGGTTTAGGAAACCGTGTAGCGATCTCCCTTCTGCGTCTGGTTTCTTACACTTGGCATCATGTTTTTGAGGTCCACCTGTATGTGTTGTCCATTTTGAATACATACCTTTCGGCCTGTGCCAGATGGTCATTGTTTTTTGTTTTTTTCAAACTTAGCAGGAGGCTCTGCTCTAAGAACCCAGTGTTCTGGCTGTCAGTCGAGCTGGAAGCAAACCAAGCACTTTGGGGTGAGCATCCCACTCTCAGTTCCCCCATTCTTTTGGCCCCTGTAACTCCAGGGCACCCCTGAAAAAACTATGAGATGAAATCATGAATGTGCCTCCTCTCTCCCAGAGTTTATACCAAGATGAGTTGAGGAGTGGATAAGGGCTCTATAAAGCATTCTGAATCCAGCAGAGAAATGCAATGCATAAATGCAAAGAGCGAACAGTAATTCTTGCATTACACTGCTCGGGAGACTTCGAGAAGATGGACGGCTGTGTTCCCATCCAATTGCTTTCAAGCTTTCCATTAGGTCAAGTGCGTGCCATATATCTAATGAAAAGCCCCTGGGTCACAGTCACGTTCCTTCGCCTTAAACCGAGTGTGTAGTCAAACGTGACTGTGGTGGCTGTGATCATTGTGGTCACTGTATGTGTTATTGTTACAACGGCACTGAGCGCTTGCTATATCCTGGGCCCGGTACTAAACTGTCTACACTATCTTCCCGGATCCTCCAGAAACCCCACGCCATAGGACTTATTATCAGGTGCCTTTTCCAGATGAGGAAATTGATACGCAGAGAAGGAAGATATTTTGCAGGAAGGTCACAAAGCTAGAGGGTGCAGAGAGTAGGGCCTCCACCTCCAGAATGCTCCCTCTGCTTGTGTTCTCCAGCAGACCCCTGGATGCTTCTGAGAATGCCCCTGACAAGTGCCGCCCTGGTTCTGGGCTTGGGGTGGGGGAGGGGGGAGCCGCTGCCTCTGTTCGGCCTCCCCGCCCGCCTTGGGCTCCAGCCCCTCACATCAGTGCTTATTATTTGGCGTAAATCAGCCCCCCAATTACATGAATGCCACAGCCACGAACACTTGTAATTAAAACTGGGACTGACATCCTGAAAGTATGTTTCCCTTCGCCATCCCTCTTTGTCCTGCAAGGATATTATTGGAAAGAGAATGAACAATCGTCGGGAACATATGCTTTCGGAATATAATGGGACTCGGCTCCTAGGAGGAGAGGCTGTAAAAGGGCGCTGGGACGAAATTTAAAGTAGACAGCTTTATTTACTAGCTACTGGGGCACGTCCAAGGAATTACAGAGAAGCCGATAGGCTGGATACGGACCGGGGCGCTGTGGGGCAGACTGCCAGGAGGTTCTCTCCCCACTTCGTCGGTCCTTCATACAGGCGCAACCTTCCCCTGAGTTGCCTGAGTGCCCCAGGCACTGGGCACGTGAGCCCACCAGGGGCTGATGCCCCGCGAGCCCACCAGGGGCTGATGCCAGCCTAAAGCTCCATCCCCCGTCTCTCCTCTCCAGCTTCATTTTTCAGCAAAAGCAGAGAGCTTGGGGCTCCCCGGTTTTTGCGCTCAGAGTTCCCTCTGCCTGCAGGGTACTTGCCACCCCAGCTCTCTTTGTCTTTGCCTATCTCCCTCCTATTGCTATGTCAAAGCTGGCCCCTAACCATCGCTGCCGCTTATCAAGCACTTACCACGTGTCTCTGCAGGGAGAGTTTCAGGTGCACAGATGGGTCTGCTCTAGGAGAACCTCTGTGATGTGGGTCTGGGTTGTCCCCCGCTGATTCTGACTCCAGGAAGCCTCCTGGTGGCCCTCTTGCTGACATTCGTTTCCGATTCCATTCCCGCCACTTTATTATCATGAACAGACACAGACTAGAGCAGGGCCCTTAACCTGAGCACATGCGGGTACAATTCTAGACCTCGAGGGTGTCTTGGGTCAGTCAGACTATCACACCTTCGTTTTCACCAAGTCTTAATGGAAACTTTCATTTCCTTCATTTAAGCAGCAAACTGCTATAAAATCTGAAGCATCTGTGAGTTCATTGTGACAGAAATCTTGCTGTTTTCGAATGACCTGGGAGGTATAGTGGCTATCTCAAAATATTCTTTTCTATCATTACTGTGCTAATCAATAGTTCATGGACACTATTCAATAGCCATGCTATTTAATGGGCTAGTCAGAACATTTATTATCAGAGCTTACATTCTAATACGTGGATGATCACATTTCAATGCAATTGGTTCCCTTTGTGATCCTGTGCAATTGTTGTATGCATTTAAAAATACCATTCTGAAAGGGGGTCTGCATGTTCCAGTAGATGCTCAAAAGGACTGTGGCACAAGGCAGGCAAAGACCCCTGAAGGAAGGGTGAGCTCCAGTGCAGGGAGCAGTCTCCCTCAGCGTCCACCCTGTATCCATTGCCTTGGTGCCATGTGGCTGGTGCTTGAGTACTCCAAAGATGTTGGTCAAAGGGAAGCAATGTGCCTAAAAAACTGTTTTGCTCTACACAGATCTGGAGGATAGTTTTTTATTGTCTTTACAGATGTATCATTCACTCACTCATTTTTTCATTCATTCATTCACCAAATATAGGCATAATTGAGATAATGCAGGTTTGGTTCTAGACCACTGCAGTCAAGTAAATGTCACAACTGTGCAAATCACACCATGTTTTTTTGGTTTCCCAGTACACATAAAAAATTATGTTTACACTATAGTGAAAGTCACTCAGTCATGTCCGACTCTTTGCAACTCCATGGACTATATAGTCCATGGAATCCTCTAAGCCAGAATAACGGAGTAGGTAGCCTTTCCCTTCTCCAGGGGATCTTCCCAACCGAGGGAGGGAACACAGGTCTCCCGCATTGCAGGTGGATTCTTTACCAGCTGAGCCACCAGGGAAGCCCAAGAATACTGGAGTGGGTAGCCTATCCCTTTTTCAGTGGATCTTCCTGACCCAGGTATAGAATTGGGGTCTCCTGCATTGCAGGCAATTTCTTTACCAACTGAGCAACGGTAGTCTATTAAGTACGCAATAGCACTATATCTAAAAAGACAATGTACCTACATTAATTAAAAAATACTTCATTGCTAAAAAATGCTAACCATCATCTGACAATGCATGGTTGCCACAAACCCTCAATTTGTAAAAATAAATTCAATATCTGCCAAGCGCAAGAAAACCAAGCACAATAAAATGAGGTCTGCCTGTATATAATAAAAGCTTTCTACATGCTAAGCACTGGACTAGCATTAGAGATGTAACTTTGAGCGGGACCAAAAACAAACAAGCAAACAAAAAAACCACACTCTGCCTTCCCTGAGAACAGATTTCTGAAGCTTCTGTATCCCTTCGGTCTTCTATCCATCTTGAACAACTTGGGGTGACCTATTTAGTTACCCACCATTCAATGTCAAGAATCCCCTTAGCTCCCTGTCAAGCTAAGCTCATTAACATAGTCTTTCACTTAAAAAGCATGTATAAGCAGCAGGCAGCCTGCTTTTTATACTTTTGTGGCAGAAGGAAACACTTTGGAGCTCAAAGTGGCCACCTATTTTCAGAGATTCCAAAATGGCGGGCACAAAGAAGAATCCATGGGACGCGTGGGAAGATGCAATGCCCTTCCCTTACACCTGCATGAAGCTTCACATGATTCACAGCGCTTTCTCCTCTTTAGTGTATTGATCTTATTAACCTCATTTGTATGGAATGTCCCTCTGCTCATCTCCCCTTTTCCTACCCAGCAAACTGGAACGATGATTTACTAATGAAAAGGATGATCATCATAGCTACCGTTGGTAGATGACTTTCTACCGTGCCTGGCCTGTCTTTTAAAGCTGTACTTGTATTACTGATGCATTTAATCTTCCTTACTACCTGGTGGTGGGTAACATTTGTTGTTCAGTCCCTAAGTTGAATTCAGCTCTTTTGCAACCCCAAGGACTTCAGCCTGCCAGGCTCCTTTTGTCCATGGGATTTCCCAGACAAGAATACTGGAGTGGGCCGCTATTTTCTTCTCCAGGGGATCTTCCTGACCCAAGGATCAAACCTGCATCTCCTGTATTGGCAGCCGGGTTCTTTAACCACAGAGGCCCCCAGGGAAGCCTGGTGGGTAACATTATCATCCCCACTTTACAGATGAAAAGACCGAAGCACAAAGAGATTAAGTTCTTGCTCTGAGTGGTGCAGGAAGAAGGGACAGGCGTTCATCAGCTGTCTTGTGAATACCAGCTGTGAATACACAGTGCAGATGAGACAAGAAAGGCAGGCCTTTTGCCACGTCTCAGACGAGAAATCTCAGTGGCTAGTTCCTCTCCTCTGTGGGGTCAGTAGAGAACTGGGAAGCTAACCGACATTGACTGTATGCCTGGTGTAGCCAAATTATCCACTGGAAAAGACCCTGATGCTGGGAAAGACTGAGGCAGGAGGAGAAGGGGACGACAGAGGGTGAGATGGTTGGATGGCATCACCGACTCAATGGACATGGGTTTGAGCAAACTCTGGGAGATGGTGAAGGACAGGGAGGCCTGGCGTGCTGCAGTCCATGGGGTCGCAAAGAGTTGGACATGACTGAGTGACTGAACACCACCACCCTTATTAGATATATGAGTAAGTACAGAATCACCCTATGAATTAAGTGTACACACCCTTGTTAGATACATGAGAACACTGTGGATCAGAGAGGTTGCCTGACTTGCCTGAAACCATCACCTAGTTAGTAGCGGGCCTCGGTTTTAAGTCTATGGCAGAAATTAAACTCAGGTCTTCCACCTTTTGTCTTTCCACTTGACCGCTAACTGAGAGCTGGAGTCTGCCCTCAGGGTATCTGCAGAACAGTTGCACTTTCCAGAGCACAGTCCCTTGCTTATCCCACATACATGGGGCTGCTCCCTAACTCACAGAAATGCAGAATATCAGCTTGCCTTCTTTTCTGCTTCCCCCCAGCCCCAAAGGGACTATTTTGAGTCTTGTGTCATTCCAACTTTTGATTTGGATATTTCCATTCCCCTTATTTGCATAATGAATCATACCACCCTTGGGTCTACGGGGAACAAAAAAATAAAAATTCAAAGCACTGTATTTAGCACATAACTGGTTGCTGAAAATAGGAACGACCCCAGTTTATAGCTCTCCAGAATCAATCACTTTCTGGTTGATTTCATGTGGAGGCGGCAGCCCGCATTGACTGGGTGAGCGTCATATATTTGAAACAATCTCTTTGGCTTTGAAGTGGTGGCGGCTTATAGACATGACCTCGATTCTGACAATTATCTATTTAATTGGATCAATACGGACAGCCCACTCCCCCGAACCACTGATTCAATTAATCAGACCATTGTCAAATCCCTTCTCCTCGTGGGTCTGTGTAGACACAGACCAAGTGGCAATTTCTCCCAAGATAGGCATGGAAGTCAATAATCTGCTTTTGGATCAAGTATCTGATCACTCACAAATTATACAAATCACATTGATTACTGACAAATCATAATGTTTACGGAGCACTATTCAGCTTTGGTGCCAGAGCATGACTAGGTATTTAATTAACAACCGTCAGATGCAATTTATGCCATTACAACGACCAGAAAATGGTTGATTGTTGGTTTTACATAGTGGAGCAAACATTCTGAGGTTAGCCTTGGGGAGGACAAAGCAGGTGAGAGCTCAATGATGGACACTAAAATCAAAGTTCTTTATCATGTTTAATCTAGAAGATTCTCTGCCTCTCACAAGGAATTGACACCTTTTTGCCCGAATGGCAGGTAAATACATGACTGAGTTTTGTTCCCCCTTTCGCTTTGACTACCAGGAAACTCAGGCTTCTCCAGTGGCTCATCTGGTAAAGAACCCACCTGTCAATGCAGAAGACACCAGAGATGCAGGTTCGATCCCCAGGTCGGGAAGATTCTCCTGGAGAAGTAAACAGCAACCCTCTCCAGTATTCTTGCCTGGAAAATTCCATGCACAGATGAGCCTGACGGGCTACACAGTCCATAGGGTCACAAAGAGTTTGATGCAACTGAGCGTGCACACATAGGACAGAACCAGAAAACTCGGAGCCAGCTCTTTAGTCCAAAGGCAATGTTTCTGCATACCGCAGCCTAAATATGCATTTTAGTACATTTTACCTGGTTTTTATTTTTACAAATATTTTATGACATCTTTTCTATCTCTAGACTACTTTTTAGCAAATGATGACCCACAGGCCAGATCCAGATCACCAGTCTATTTATGATAGTCTAAAAAAGGTCCGCTAGTCAGTGCTATGGTTTTTCCAGTGGTCATGTATGGATGTGACAGTTGCTGAAGAATTGATGCTTTTGAACTGTGGTGTTGGAGAAGACTCTTGAGAATGCTTTGGACTGCAAGGAGATCGAACCAGTCCATTCTAAAGGAGATCAGCCCTGGGTGTTCTTTGGAAGGAATGATGCTAGAGCTGAAACTCCAGTACTTTGGCCACCTTATGCAAAGAGTTGACTCATTGGAAAAGACTCTGATGCTGGGAGGGATTGGGGGCAAGAAGAAAAGGGGATGACAGAGGATGAGATGGCTGGATGGCATCACTGACTCGATGGACGTGAGTCTGAGTAAACTCCGGGAGTTGGTGATGGACAGGGAGGTCCAGCCTGCTGCAATTCATGGGGTCACAAAGAGTTGGGCACGACTGAGTGACTGAAATGAACTGCAAAATATTTTGCTAAGCAAATATGAGGAAAGTGAAAGTTGCTCAGTGGTGTCCGACTCTTTGTGACCCCACGGCCTATAGCCCCCAGGCTCCTCTGTCCATGGGCATTCTCCAGGCAAGAATACTGGAGTGGGTTGCCATGCTGTCCTCTAGGGGATCTTCCCCACCCAGGAATCAAACCTGGGTCTCCTGCACTGTACGTGGATTCTTTACTGTCTGAGTAAGTAAACAAAAATCAAAAGAAGAACATAACCCCACCACCCACGAAATTCAAATTTTAGTGTCTATGAATAAAGTTTTATTGGAATACAATCTGACCTACTGATTTACACATGGCTCTTCTTTTGTACTACCAGAACAGAGCTGAGCAGTTTCAACAATGACCACATGGCCTGCCAGGCCTGAAGCATATATTTACTATCTGGCTCTTCACAGAAACAGTTTGCTGACCCCTGCCCTAAGCCACCTCCAAGTTTTGTGGACCAGGCATGGCGTGGATGGATAGCTAATTAGACAACCTAGAGGCAAATTGGAGAAGGCAATGGCACCCCAACTCCAGTACTCTTGCCTGGAAAATCCCATGGACGGAGGAGCCTGGTGGGCTGCAGTCCATGGGGTCGCAACGAGTCGGACACGACTGTGCAACTTCACTTTCACTTTTCACTTTCATGCATTGGAGAAGGAAATGGCAACCCACTCCAGTGTTCTTGACTGGAGAACGCCAGGGACTGGGGTGCCTGGTGGGCTACCGTCTATGGGGTCGCTCAGAGTCGGACACGACTGAAGCGACTTAGCAGCAGCAAAGGCAAATTACCAACCCAGCCTGTGGTTAATGTCAGTGTCTACATTATTCTTCCTAATACGCTTTGGAAGTAAGGGGATCCAAAATTCAGGTTTCTGAGGACAAGCGCCCCTTGAGAAGAAATACACGAGCCACTGGGTCCATTTTCAGAGTACTGGGGTGACTGCTCTGGCCCCTCTAAACCCCAAAGGGCAGGTGACAGACCCACTGCCCCAGAAGGCCATGGGTTGAACGAGGACTCCTTCAAATGGTGGCGACTGGGGATGAGCATGGATGGAGACATGGGATCAGAAAAGCAGGAACGTCAAACACGAGGAAAGGGAACTGACTGATCAGCATGGTCCTCGAGAGGGGCCACGGTGACCACACAAAGCTTGGGAGAGCGAGAGCCAGTTTTGGAAAAGATAAAATAATGAGAGGATGAGAAGAGATACCAAGACAGAAATTGGGCATGCCACTGAAAGTCGGGTCACATGACCTGAAGCTCCTTTTGAAAAGCAGGAGGTAAGGCCATCATCTAAGAATGACTGGATGGGTCAAGGTGGGCCTGGAGTCTGGGGAAGAAAGCATGATCAGAAACAGGAAGTTCCTGCTCATGGGGAAGAGAGTGGGCATGAGGCGGGAAGAGGATGCAGGGAGAAAGAACCTCCTAAACGTGACCGCACCTCTGCCCCTCCCCGGGGGCAGACACGGGGGGAGTTGAAGAGCAACTTCAACCGCAATGGGAAGACAGCATCCCTGATATTTCATTATACCACAGTGGGGTAGGTGGTGTTACAGGAACCTTCAGTCCCTGCTGGTAGAGCCTTTCTTTCTCCAACGTTCAGGGCCTTCTGATGTGATGGTCAGCTTCGTCAGAAGATTTAAAAGACAGCTGGGAAATGGGGAAAATACAGAGAAGCATCTCATGGAGCCTTGTGTTTCCAGCTCTTGCTGTAGATGAAAATACCAAACCCAACCAGCAGGCTGTGAGCTGAGCCGAGCCTCTTCCTGGAGGCATCTTCCCTGTCCATCTGCTGTGGGTTTACTCCAGGGAAAGTCACTGCTCACTGGACAGAAAACAAAGAAACTGATGCTTACTGAGGACCTACCGTGCAGGTGACACTCAGGGAAATTCTTGAATCCACAAGGCTGCTTAAAAGGAAAATAACCATCCCTATTTTACAAGCAAGGGAGAAGGAACTTCAAGAAAAATCAAATTACTTGCTGAAGATCACACAGCTGGAAAAATGCAAAAACTGGAATTTTGAAGTGAACGTTTGTCTGGCTCCAAAGTCTTGCTTTTCCTCCTTAGCTATGAGGCCCATGATCCATTCCCTGTTCTCCCTCCAAGGCCCCAAGTCTGTACCCAGAACACAGCAGAAACCCAGGGAAGGCACTGCATACCATAACCATCCAGCCGCAAAACACAGAGCGTCCAATGACCTCTTATCCATCAGATTTAGGGGACTGGCGCCACTTAGTCATCTGTTTTCTGCCTTTCTGTCTTTGATCACTTGAAGGTGCCTTGACTGGAGGATACATCTTTCTCCTCTTCCTCACGAAGCCTTACAACCTCCCCCTGGGTGCAACCACGGTTACTCCCTAAATAAACACTTGTCGGAACAGTTGGCACAAAATAAGGACTTGTAAAAGAGAACTGGATAAATGTATTTTGAACAAGGGCTTCCCAGGTGGCGCTAGTGGTAAAGAACCTGTCTGTCATTGCGGGAGACGTAAGAGACACAGGTTCCATCCCTGGGAGGGGAGGATCCCCTGGAGGAGGGCAAGGTGACCCACTCCAGTATTCTTGCCCAGATAATCCCATGGACAGAGGAGCCTGGCAGGTTACGGTCTATAGGGTTGCACCGAGTCAGATACAACTGAAGTGACTTAGCATGAACACATGCACGCATGGATGTAGAGCAAAAGTAAGCACTAGAAAGGAATAAAAATATAACGTGGGACCTTGGAATCAGACAAACCCTGATTAGAACCCACTTGCTGGCTGTGCACACGTTAAGAAAGTGATTTAATTTCTGTACCTCAGTTCTCCCACCTCTGGGATTAGAATAGTAACATCTCCTCTGAAGGAATGCTGCAAAGCAGAAGTCTCGGGAATTTAGGAGTTGCTCAGTAAGCAACGGCCAGGAATTGGGATGCTTTTGCCAAGTCAAGGATGCTCCAGGTGAAAACATCTGGGCAGCTACAAAACCTTGGAAGGATTCGCAGCAACTTCTGGATTCCCTGAGTGCTGTGCATGAGCAACATTTATTTTTTTTTTCCCTCAAAGCATGGAAAATTGAGGGATGATCCAGGAAAACACAGACATCTTGAGAAGACTGAAAGGCTCCAAAGCGTTTTTCCGTTCTGGGACAACAGAAGACAGGAAAACATTCATAGCATGTCAGTGCCCGAGGGCTGGTGGAACGCTCCCCAGGAAAGCATCTTCGGGGATAAATCATGACGCCGGCACAGCGTTTGCGGCCCAGTGTGTCATAACAACCCCTCCTGTGACCGCCTATCAAGGTTGACAAAATCCAGGGCCTCCCTGAAATAGGACTGAGTCTTCCCAGGAAGAGACCCCCATCTCTGCCAGCTCCAAGACCCAACTTGAGTTGAAGTGAGGAAATGCAGGCGATCGCTCAGCTCCCTGGGGGCTCTTGGAAATTGACAGGCGGTAAATTACTGCCCAGGGAGCAGATCGCATGCCAGCTGACAGAGGAGGAGAGGGGAACATCCTTATAGGTCGTCCAGCAGCCTCTTCTCCCTGTGGAGGAGGTGTGTGGCTCATGCCACCGGACCCAGAAACCCAATAAAAAACATGATTATAAACACCTGGGAAGCAGGCAGCACAAGAATGAAAGAGGGGGATGAAGAGGACCCCTGCCTTTCCCATGGAGCAGGCGATTTGGCTAAAACAAAAAAGAAGAAATGAGATGATGAAAGTCACAAATGAGCCTGTGATGGCTTTGTTTCCGGGAGCTCCCGTGTGACTTCAGATTGTTTCTCCAAGTCAACTTCAGTGGACTAATACATCCACCCACCATCCTGGGGGGAGACACAGACCCTGGCGCCACAAGCCTTAACCCTCGGCAAGTTGGCCGAGTGGGACAAGTGAGGACAGGTGGGAACCAAAATAACAGGCAGCATCCCTGGTCGTCAACATGCATGCATAGGACGAGCTGGTGACCGATGACGGAGCTTTGAACTACTTGGTGGAAACCTCGCATTTTACTCAAGAAAACAGCACCGAGAAAAAGAGGAAGTTAAAAAGGGGGGGAAAAAAAAAGACAACTCCAGGGGAGATAAAGAGTCACCAGAACTGAGGAGGGACAAGATGGGGGTGAGAGTTGATCTGTGCAGTCAGACACATCAGTCCCTCTCTCCCTACTCCCCTGAAGAGGCTGAGAGCTAAGCAGACCCCGAGGAGGACAGGTGAGGTGCCCATGCCCCAGGAGGAGGCAGGGATGGGCTCCCTCTGCACCCCAGACGCAGAGTCCCCCGAGGGCAGGGCAGGAGCAGAGGACGCAGAGAGCTGGGTAGCTGACGGAGCGCTGACGCAGGGCCATCAAGGGCCCGCTGGCTGGTGCCGCTTGCCTTATGCCTTCCTTCCGCTGCGCGCCGCGCTGGGGGGGTATGACCTGGAGGAAAAGAGGACCTGGAGCTGAACAGCGGCTGGCTATATCCCAGGGCTGGCTGGCCACCGGCTTGGCAGACAGCAGTGTTATTTCCTGTCCTGCGGACCCCCTCGCCCTCTGCACGCACTGTGTCTTTGGCCTGGACTTCCCCTGCAACCCCAGCACCCCCCGCCCCACCATTCATTCCCATAATCAGCAACTGAGCGCAGCCATCTCTCGGCGCGGACTGCACGGCCCAGCACGGTGGCCACCGGGCCCTCGGCGGCTCTTGAAATTGATCACAATGAGACACGATTAAAATGCAGAGGCTCAGTCATGCCGGCCCCATGCCGAGCCCTCTGGAGCGGTGAGCGGCGGTCGCGTTGGATGGAGCAGGGAAGGAAGACGCCCACTCCCTGCAGAAGGCCCCCTGGACCCTCCCGGCTGAGAGGACCTCCCTGCTGCCTGCCTTGGCCGTGCTGGTGAGCCTCAGTGTGGTAGCCAGAGGGTCCCCTGGATGACTCAGAAACGCCAAGGTCATGGGGACAGATGGCAGCAAAGAGGCAGGCCCAGGTTGGGGGAGACTCAAGTGTCATGAAAGCCAAACGCAAGGGGACTCTCCACTGGGCTCTGGGTCAAACAGCAAGCAAAGCACGAACAACTGGGGAAATCTGAATACAGACTGACAAGTACTGGAACAGTGTTGATTTTCTTGGGTGTGATAAAGAAGAGAGGAATTGTAAGAGAGATTTAAAGACAGAAACAAGAATGGAGGGCTAGGTTGGCCCATGGGGGTCCATGGGGTTGCAAAAGAGTTGGGGAGCACTTAGCAACTAAACAGCAACAACTGTCTGGAGAGGTCCTCTCCCGTATAGCGCGGACCCAGGTTGCAACACGACATTTCTTTGTATGAAGGTCTGACTGACGTCTGCAGCAAAAGTTCCCCAAAAAGCCGCATCTACGGTTTCCTTTGTACTCAACCACTCTCTCCGGCCCTGACCCAGTTCTTAGCACCCCGTTAGAGACCAGTGCATATTTAATGCCTGAGTGGAACGACCACAGCCCCCTTCGAGCAGCAGCCCCAGCCACCGAGATCCCACAAGCCCCACATTCAGCTACAAAAAACAGGACGATCTTGGAGGCTAGACAGCTCAAACCATTCACCGTGTTCCGGTGCGCGACATTCGCGTCATATTCCTGGTTTCATGAAATAACTCCAAGGAGCCCACAGAGTGATCACTGCTGCGCAGCCACCGTGATCACCTACTAAGTCCGCAAGAGCGAGGCGGCCTCTGTGTCACCTCCCCCAGCCAGCTCCGTCAATTCCTCTAAATAACACAAGACTTGTCGGCAATCAAGTTAAAACAGGCTTAATGGTGAATAAATCTGACCCTGAACCAGGATAACTGCATTAACGTCACGGAGCTGACTCGATACCTGGCCTAGCCGTACCTTTTTTTGTTTTGTTTTTCAGAAGGTCGGGGACATTTTTAGCTTGCCCCTCTGTGCACGTGCTGCTCATTACACCAGCGTGGCTCCATTTAAAGGCCCTGGCACCAGTTCAGTTCCCTTCTAGTCTCCGGATGCAGGTGGAAGCTCTAGAGGCTGGAGGACAAAGCCTGGGACAGGTGCGGTGACCTGCACTCCTCTGGAGGAGGTGAACAGCAAGGTCACTGCCTTCAAGTGGAGGATGAGGGAGTGGGGAGGGGGAGAGGGGAGGGGGAAAGAGGAAGGGGAGGGGAGGTCCAGCCTGATGCTGCAAGCATCATGGCCCTGGACCTGAAGCCCAGCTGTCCGTCAGTGGCCTTGGGCAAGTTGCACTAAGCTTCTGAGTCTCAGTTTCAACATCTGTGATGTGTGAATATCACAGACTGTGGGAGACAGGACTCTAAAAGGCGCCCCTAGATTCCCACCTCCTACAACAGACACCCTTACAATTCTCTCAATTGTGGAGTGGCTAAGACCCAGAAATAGGGGACAGCCAGCTCCCAAGGCTGTAGTTATGCTGTCCAATGGAGGTGGATGGATTTCACACATGGAATTAAGGTCCTGAAGCAGTGAGCTTGGTGTTCATCCAATGGGAGATGATCTTGGGCGGGCCAGACCTAATCAGGTGACCCCTGAAAAGCGACTGAGCCCTCCCTGAAGACAGAGATTAAGACGTCCCTGTGGGTCTGAAGGAGTGAACAGTTGTGTTGTGATAGCCTCTATGACGGAGCCACGTGGCAAGGACCTGAGAACAGGCTGGAGGGGCTGAGAGCAGTGCCCAGCCACTAGCCAGCAAAGAAACGGGGCCCTCAGTCCAAGGAATTCACTCATTCATTCATTCACGCATTCATGTTACAGTGTTTCAGGACCCCAGCCTGATGCTGGATCTTCAGCCCAAATTTGCTGAACTCCAGAACCACATCTCAGGCACCTGCTGGGCGTTGCCCTCAGCTCAATCTCGACACACCCCAAACTCTCCTCTCCTTGCTCCCTCCGCTTCTCCTTCCTATCTCAGTCAGCAACACTGTCCTCCTTTCAGGCACGCAAGTTAGGGACCTCCGATTCACCCTGAGTCCTCTGCCCCTCTCCTCACCCCACCCCACGGGGACCAAGCCCTGCCAATACTGAATCCCAAAGATCTCCTGAACTGGGTCCCTCCTCTCCATCTGACAGCACACCCTTGGCAAGACACACGAGTTCCCTACTGCTGCCGTCACGGAGTACACAAACTCAGTGGTTTGAAAGACCACAAAGTTATCCTCTTCAGCTTCTGGAGGCCAGGAGGCCAAAATCAGGTGTGCCGGGCTGACGTCGCGGTGTGCGCAGGGCTGGGTCCTGCTGGGCGTTCTTGGGGAGAATCGGTTCCTTTGCCTCCCCGGTTTATAGAGGCCGCCTGTACTCCTGGGCTCATGACTCCTTCCCTCTGTCACTCCAGCCTTTCGGTTCCATCACCACGTTTCCTAATTCCGTAGTCAAAGCTCCCTCTGCCTCTGCTGTAAGGACCCTTGTGATGACTTCATCCCACTCCCAACCACCCGTCACTCCTCATCTCAAGATCCTTAACTGACTCACATTAACAGATCCCCTTCTGCCGTATAAGGAGACGTTCATGCAACCCGGGGATCAGCACACGGATACCCTTGGGGTCTATGATTCAGCCCGCCCTTGTCATCTCTCCCCTGGATCACTGCAACAGCCATTGACCACCATCCTGGCTCGCCTTCTCCAAGAGAGACAGTGGGAAGCAGCCAGTGGTTATTCTGAAGGCCTCAGAGCCACCGTTTTCTGGCCCTTTCGTGTGGAACGCCCTTCCCCAGCGGACACGACGGCCCTTTATTGAGCTCTCGGGTTCCTCGGGGTGCTCGCCTTGACTATTCTGGTTCTGTGAGCCCTCCCCGTTGTTATTCTCCCTCACTCTGCCTTGCTAGTTTCGCCCACGCCGCTGGCACTTCCTGGGATGTGCCCGCCGACTTCTCCTTTGCCCTTCACGCTCAGCAGCGTGTAAGTTCTGCGAGCATAGGGCCTTGTCTGAGTCATTTACTGCAGTGTCCTCTTTGCTCAGCACGGAGCCTGACGTGTGACAACTGGACTGCTGACGTTAAAATGGGAAGATTAGCCTGGGTTATCCAGAGGATCTGATGGGAAGATTAGCCTGGGTTATCCAGGGGATCTGATGGAATCATAAAGGTCCTCAAGAGCGGAAGAGGGAGTCTGAACGGAGAGTCAGAAGGACGTCAGGGTTTGCAGGGCTTGGCCTGATGTCACTGGCTTTGAAGGTGGACAGAGGGGGCCCTGAGTCCAGTGAGAGGCCTCTAGGAGGTAGAAAGGACAGGGGAACAGGTTCTTACCAAGAGCCTCCGGGGGGGACACAGCCCTGACCGCACCCCAATCTCAGCCCACAGAGGCTCATGTTGGGCTTCTGCCTTATACAGAGCTGTACGATCACAAATCCGGCTTGTCGGAGGTCCTAGGTTTGTGACAGTTAATTACAGCAGCAACAGAAGACTAACACAGAGCCCCACGAGTATTTGGGGTGAACTGCCTGTGCACCAAACAAGGCCAAAGGGTGCCAGGAAACGCCAGAAGCTAGAAAGGAAAGGGGAGGAATTTCCCCCAGGATTTCAGGGAGAGCGAGGTCCTGCAGAGAGAGCAAGGCCCCCAGAGCGTGAGGTGACGTGTGTCTGCGGTTCTCAGCCTGTGACTTCGCGGCACTCTGCTACAGCTTGCCGGGACACTCCAACGTGAGACCACTGCCTGTGGCCACAGGCGAGCTTGGCTCTTGTGCCTCTGCCCTTGGGTGGGTAGGAAATGATGCTGGGGAATCAGGCGTTCCTTCACCTCCCAAGGCTCAGCAAAGTAGCCGTGGACTCGGGCCCGAGACTGGCTCCTGGGGACTTTAGCTGGGGGAAGGGGTGAGGGGGGCCAGGAAGCCTCAGGCCCACAGGCAGAGAGTAAGGTGATGCTGAGAGCCAAGAGTGAGCCTCAGAGAAGGGCAGGCAGCTTCCCAGCCCGGCCAAGGCTCAGTTCCCCTGTTCCAAGGGGGTGCTGAGGGTTAACGTGCCCACGTGCCCAGCACAGGGTCTGGCACCAAAGTGTCCAGGTTTACACTGCTTCCTCCTTCTTGCCCACCCACCTCCATTTCCTTCTTTTTTGTTTTCTTTTTCTTTTCTTTAAACATTTTTCTCCACCTCCCTTTTCTTTTACTACATTCAAGCGAAAACAACAGCAGTTACTTCCTTCTGAAACACACGAGGAGACCTCTAAAAGCATGAAGGCCAGAAGTAAACCCTGGAATTAAACAATGAAGAAAAAAAAAACTACAAAGACTCAGATCTCACCTAGGTGCGTGGCCCCAGTGAACTGGAAGAGAAGTAAGCCCCTGCAGTGCCTTTTTATGACTTGAGGTGTATGGAGTCTCTAATTTAAGGCTAAATATAAAACTAAAACACACACAGCTGGACTTTCAAGTATTTTCCAAACACATTTAATTCCTTCCCATGAAACTCCTAGAATCTGAGCAGCCCTCAGTCTGCACCAGTATAAACAGAAGTCGGGGTGGACGGAACATATGGGCTTCAAAAGGCCATTGAAGAGGGATGAGGAATGTGCGTGCGCGGGGGCTCCTGAGCGCTGCTGTGCGCCCACAGTCACACGGCGGCCTCGCCCACCAAGGCTATAATGGGAACCGCAGACCCTGCTGGCGGGGCTGACACTAACGGGGTCTGCCTCTGACCGCCACTTTTTCTGTCTCCCACCTACTCTTCAGCTCTGCTCCTTACTCCTGGGCCAAGGGAAAATAAGAATGATTCAAGTCTGCCTGGTAGACATGAATGGATTCTCTGTTATCCCAGGAATTCTCCCTGGAGGAGGTGGCGTCCACCAATCCTGGGCCAGTGGCCGGTACTGCCGGGCATCCTTACTCACGTGATAGTTCCACACGCAGAGTCACCTACGTGCGTGACGCGGCTCTACGCGGGCACTGGGCAACAGCCGTGAGCAAGCTGAACAAATCAGGGCCCACGCCCCTAGGGGCCGTCTGCTGTGGGTAGATTATGGCAGAGGGGGGTCAGGGATGCACAGTCATACAGGAGGGGGAGGGGTGGTGCTGTAGAATGGGCAGCTCTTTGAAGAGCTGACACGTGAAAGAGACCTAGTGGGTAAGGAGGACTGGGCCACACAGAGGTCTGGGGGAATAATTCACTTGACAAACGGAGAAGCAAGACTTCCCTGGTGGTCCAGTGACTAAGAATCTACCTGATGGTGCAGGAGACACAGGTTCGATCCCCGGTTCAGGAAGATCCCACATGCTGCAGGGCAACTGAGCCTGTGCACCAAACTACTGAGCCCACGTGCCCAGAGCCTGCGCTCTGCAAGGAGAGAAGCCACCACGATGAAAAGCCCACGCACCGCAACGCAGCTATAGAGTCGTCTTACTTGCCGTAACTAGAGAAAAGCCAGCACAGCAACAAAGACCCAGCATGCCGATAAACAATAAATAATATTTTTAAAAAGGGGGGGGGGGGCGGCGGAGACAAGAGCGAAGGCCCATGACAGCTCTAATATCTGTTCCAGGTTCTCCCGTCCTCCTTTTGTCCAGAGGCAGAGTCTACGCTCTTGCCTGTGAATCGGGTGGTGGGGGACTGCTCCCCTGGTGCAAGCGGACTTGATGCCCTATGACACTGGGGCTGGCTCAGAAAAACCAAGGGGCTTCTGCCCTTTTGCTGAAGAGTTGCCTTATGGGAGTGCAACCACGCTGAGACTACCATGCCAGAGCCCGGCTGAGCCCTACAAGGCACTGGGCATGTGGGAAAAGCCATCTTAGACCCCCCAGAACAGCCCTCTCTCCGACAGAACACCACTGCATGAATCCCAGCCACGGCCACGTGGAACAGGAGATCCAGCCGGCCAAGTCCTATGCAGAGTCCTGACTCAGAAAATCAGGAGCTCTCTTGAAAGAGTCACTGTTCCCACGGCAGACAGTGGGGGTACTTTGTGTCTTAGGAAGAGACACATGAACGAGGCCCCACTGCTGACAACCGGGAGGGTGAAATGAGATACACACGTGAGGTTTCAGGCATGGAGCAGGCTGACGGCAAATGGTAGATCACGTCCCTCTTGCCTCTCGCTCCATGTGACAATAGAGTTTGATTGCCTTTCGGTTTCATTGCCTATTTTTACACAATGCTGCCTTAAATCATAAATTACCAGCAGCTTATCCACGTCTGATTCTTACTGAGCTTTATTGGGCTCTCAAAGTGAGAAGATGGCAAACATGTTGTGCGGGGTGGCTGTTCTTTGCTCTCCAGCGAGGAGGGTTCTTGCAGGAGGCTCTCCGGTGGGGAAACAGTGGAGTCTGGGTTGTCTTGTTCCTGACGTGGGCATCAGGGCCCCATGGCACAGACCCCGTGGCAAGCCAGGCGTGCGTGCCAGGAAGTTTCTAAATGGTTTTCCGAGCACTATCATTTTTCTTTCCTAAACAGCCTGGATTTCTGAGCTCGAGTGCGTATCTGCATTGAGGAGAACGGACAGCCTCCCTCAGCATGTTTCATCTTGGAGTTCTTTCTCCAAATCAGCAACCAGAAGAGGTTGGAGAAGTTAGTGAATGTGAGCACGAATTTTTGGAGTCAGACAGGCTTTGGTGTGAAGCCTGGATCCTCCCTTTACACATGGAGTGAAAGGCCAGGCAGGTAGTTGAACCTTTATAAACCTCAGTTTACTCCTCCACGAAATGGGAATAAACACAGTGCTGCCCTAGTTTGCTTGTGCAGGTTAAAGGAGACAACGTCCTTGAAGCCCTTGACAAAATGAGAGTGCAGAGTAATGGATCTAATAACAGTGGTCATTGGTAATTCTGCTGTGGCAAGAGTTGTCAGATTTAGCAAGTAGAAATACAAGACGGGGGCCTCCCTGGTGGCTCAATGGTAAAGAATCAGCCTGCCAATGCAGGAGATGCAGGAGACGCAGGTTTGATCCCTGGTCCGGGAAGATCCGGCATGCAGTGGAGCAACTAAGCCCGTTCACCGCACCTACTAAGCCTGCACTCCGGAGCCCGTGCTCTGCTACAAGAGAAGCGTCTGCAGTGAGAGGCCCACATACCGCCACGTGAGAGTAGCCCCCACTCACAGCAACTAGAGCAAAGCCCACGCAGCAATGAAGACCCAGTGCAGCCAGAAAGAAATACATTTTAACAATTAAAAATGAAAAATACAAGATGCCCGACGATACGTGAATTCCAGATCGACAGCGAATGATGTCTTAGTTTGATACATCCCAAATATTCCGGAGGATAGGCTCACACCAGAAGTCTCTGTCCATCTGAGATTCAAATTGTGCTGGGCATCCTGTATTTGTTCCTGGATTATTATGCCTGCTATTTATCGTGACTACCCATCTCTATCGCCTGAGTCGGTGGTTCCCCAAGAGCACACCCACCCCCCATTTGCTCATCTTTAATAAAATTTTACATCGCTTTTGTTTCCCGCCTCCAGCCTCACTGTAGACTGCTGGTAATTAACACAGGCCAGGAGGCTGTTCTACGAGGCAATCCTGTAACTCTTTCTGCAGTTATTACATAAGCAACTCCCTGCAGCCGCATCCCGAGCTCCACGGCGGAGAGGCTGCTGTTTGTACCGGTTCCAACCTCCCGCTGCACGGCTACCCCCGCCCGCCACACTGCCTCCCCTCTCCCCTCCCTCCGTGGGCCTGAGGTCTGGCTCCCTCTGAAGTCTACCCCCACCCCGCCCTTGGCTCTTTTTTCCCCCCCACGTAATATAGTGCAGTTTATTACATAAGTGATTTATTGCATGCACCTTAATGTATAAGGAGCAAAACTTGTTTAAAATAAATCCAACTGAGAGGATAATCTCTATGGGCAAAATGTACTTGGACTTAATTTCTCTACTGGGTATTACACACTATATAATTGCCTTAAACAGAAGCTGCACACACAAATTTAGCTTGGCACCGGTATCTGGCTCCGCAGAACACTCAAGTTACATGCTGGGTTTTGCTACAAATCCTTCACTCCACCAGAAGAAACTCAACAGCATGCCTTAAAGAAATATTCAGCCTGATTCCCCCTGCTGAGATGGGGGGTGGTGGGGGAGGGGGGCGCTGGATTTGTGTGTGGTGGGGAAGGCCTCTGTCCTGGGAGGGGAGGCCGCGCTGCCGGCCTGTGTCTAACCAGACTGGGTCGGGGACTTCACCTTCGCTCCTTGTTCAGATGTTCGTCACCCAGATGAAATTGCTGTTCCCTGGCTGGCACCGGATGGGGGATAACTTAATTAAAGCTGATTGAGGCTAGTCCTTCTTTCTCCTGTGGGTGAATTAATCACCGTATTCATGGAGTCACTGACTCCTTCACTCATTCATTCATTCCTCAGACACTGAGTTCCTCCCAGGGCAGTGGTGGGTCCTGAGCTGCCGCGGCAACAACAGTGACAGACAAACAATGCCTGCTCTTCCGGGGGTGACAGGCGGATGGGGAGGTGGGCATCAAGGAAATAATCACCCAAATAAGTGCACAATGATGAAAGGTGGCAGTGCAATGGAGGAGTGACGCTGGGTGCTCTGAGAGCCCGTGGTGGGGCTGGAGAGGAATCTCCGAGAAAGGTTTGTAGAAGGTGTATGAGTTCCTGGCAGCTGCTGTAACAAATTACTCCAAACTTAATGGCTGAAAGAAGCACAAGCTGGAATCAAGATTGCCGGGATAAATATCAATAACCTCAGATATGCAGATAACACCACCCTTATGGCAGAAAGTGAAGAGGAATTAAAAAGCATCTTCATGAAAGTGAAAGAGGACAGTGAAAAAGCTGGCTTAAAGCTCAACATTCAGAAAACGAAGATCATGGCATCCGGTCCCATCACTTCATGGGAAATAGATGGGGAAACAGTGGAAACAGTGGCTGACTTTATTTCGGGGGGCTCCAGAATCACTGCAGATGCTGATCGCAGCCATGAAATTAAAGATGCTTACTCCTTGGAAGGAAAGTTATGACCAACCTAGATAGCATATTCAAAAGCAGAGACTTTACTTTGCCAACAAAGGTCTGTCTAGTCAAGGCTATGGTTTTTCCTGTGGTCATGTATGGATGTGAGAGTTGGACTGTGAAGAAAGCTGAGCGCCGAAGAATTGATGCTTTTGAACTGTGGTGTTAGAGAAGACTCTTGAGAGTCCCTTGGACTGCAAGGAGATCCAACCAGTCCATTCTGAAGGAGATCGGTCCTGGGTGTTCTTTGGCAGGACTGATGCTAAAGCTGAAACTCCAGTACTTTGGCCACCTCATGCGAAGAGTTGACTCATTGGAAAAGACTCTGATGCTGGCAGGGATTGGGGGCAAGAGGAGAAGGGGACAACAGAGGATGAGATGGCTGGATGGCATCACTGACTCGATGGACGTGAGTTTGAGTGAACTCTGGGAGTTGGTGATGGACAGGGAGGCCTGGCGTGCTGCGATTCATGGGGTTGCAAAGAGTTGGACATGACTGAGCGACTAAACTGAACTGAATGGCTTAAAACTATGCAAATTTACTTTGTTGTACTTCTGGAGTTCAGAGGTCTAAAGTGGGTCTCGCTGGGCTAAAATCAAGGTGTCGGCAGGACTGCGCTCCTTTCTGGAAGCCCTGGGGGATGATTTCTTTCCTTGTCTTTCTCTGTTTCCAGAGGCCACTGCATCCCTCAGCTTGTGGCCCCTTCCTCCATCTTTAAAGATGCCAACCGAGCCTTTTCCCTCTGCTGTTTCGCTCTGGTCGTGACTCTTCGGCCTCCCTTTGCCCCCATTAAGGAAACCTGTGATGATAGCAGGCCCACCTGGATCATGCAGGATATTCTCTCAATTTTACGGTGTGCTGATCCGCAGTTTCAGTTCCCTCTGCAACCTTAATGCTCCGTTTGCTCTGTGACCTAACACATCCACAGGCTGTAGCGATTTGGAGGTGGACGTCTTTGGAGCCACTGTTTGATGGGGTCTAAAGAGCGACAAGGAGGAAGAATATTTGACAGTGGCGGGATCTTGTGAGGTAGGTGTTGATGGCGTGCCAGTGTGGAGGTAGCCGAGAAACCGAAGAAGTCGGGGTGCAGGGAACTGGGATGGAGCTGGAGGGGTGAGCAGGGTCAAACTCCGGGGGTGCGGTGGGGATCCACTGGAAGGATTCTGGCCTTAAGCCCCGAAGTACGAAGAATTCCTTTAAATATCTCTATCAGGGGATGAGATACTGTTTTGCACTGAATCTAAGATTATTTTGCACTAATAAAACAAAGAATGTCAGTTAAAATATGGCACAATACTTTCCTATTGCTTAGACTCCCTTATTTTATACTTCTTTTATTTTTAAAGAACTCTTTGAGGTTTAATTAGATATTTTTGTCATAGATAACCCTTCTGCATACAGTAAAAAGTAAAAGCGAGGAAAACATTGGGCATTACTCAAATGTCTTCACAGTAATAAGAATCTCTCTCCCCCGAATAACATTTTAACTCTTCATCACTGATGCCCACGTTTCTCCATACACTGTCATCTGTGCCATCAAAAGCAAGGGGGATGCAGGCCTTCTTAGAAGAATCCATTATAAAAACAAAACCCACTGGCGCTGGGCTATCGAGTTGGCGCTACGACTGTGCTGAGCAAACCTACTTCTGCTTCCCACTTCTGGAATGTCGCTATATCCGCTTGGCCCTCCACCCAGCAACCATCTGGTTTCTAGAAGGTGCTGGCATCAGATCTCTGGGATTTCCTTTCAAGCTGTTGGTACCTACCCCTGTAGATTCTGTTCACTGGCACTTCGGATGTTTCTTTATGCAGAGGCAATGGCAAAGCCTCACTGCCTCCTGCCTCAGGGGGTCCTCAAGATGTGCACAGACTTCACGGATGCTAACAGGAGAGAACTTCAGAGATACACCCTGAGGTTAATGGTCAGATTAGTGCCTTCAAGTGGGCCTTCAATGGAAGCATTTCAAGGTAGAGGTTGACAAGCTTTATGGATAACAAAGAGCCCTTCACTAATGCCAAGCACTGCTCTAGGCACTTTCCTGTCCCATCAGGTCATCTAAATCTTATCACAAATTCTGCAGGGAGGAGGTATTATTAATATACCCATTGTACATACTGAGAAACTGAGGCTTAACTAAATTAACTCGTCTTAACAGCACCTGGATTTTTGTAGTAGAGCCAAGATTTGAACTCAAAATGACTCCAGGGATTAACCACCGTGCTTAAGCACCTCTATTCCTATATATTTGTCTCAGTCCTTCATCAGAAATCTTCCATGTCACAGAGTTGTTCAATTCCACAAACACACATGCAGCACCCTTCTGTGCAGGCAGTGGACTCTGCTTTGGACCTAAGGACAAGGCACGAACATCCGCGGATCCTTCACAAGAGAAGCTCAGACTTCAGGGCAGAAGGCAGAGGGGTTTCAGCACTTGGAATGAGAAGGGGAGAGCGGACGTGCGTGTCCACACGTCGTGGGACACAAGCACAAAAGGAAAATGTCCCCGTTTGACTTGCATCATGCCAATTTTTCCTAAAGAATTTTGGATGCTCATAAACATTAGGCTGCAAAATATTCAGAAATTTTCAGGAAGGCAGCATGAAATCTGCATAGAAAATCTATTCCGGTTTCTACCCCGTGCCCGGCTGACCTTATGATTGCTATCTTCCCACAAACCAGACTGAGTATTTCCTTCGAGGGGAATAACAGATAGAAAAGGGTCTAAGAGGGATGGGGGCGGGGGTGGGAAGACATAAATCTGGTGCAAATCCACCGTCCGTTAGGCTGAGTGTGTGATCAGTAGCACGAGTCCATTGTATAGGCACCACACTACTCTTCAGCCGAAATCAAGAAAGAACGGAGGATTGTGAAAGTCTAAAAATAAAACATAAATCTGGAATGGGGAGGTGGGGCCCATATGATATACAGAGATAACAGTGAACTCATTTCTTTTTTAAATTCTGTTGAAGGTGATCAAGATCAGAAAGGAAACAGAAGTTAGTCACACACCTCATGCATTATCTATATACACAAAAGCTACATTTTCTCCCAAACTGATACTGGGATACTGGGATGATTTTCAGGAGATGACAACTGCCCCCCTCCCCCCAAGAAAATGTCCTGCTAAGAGCACTCACTTTGCAATCATTTAAAATTTCATTTCAGTTTGGGTTGGGGGTCTCTGGGAAGGCAGGCAGGGATGGGTGACCCCCTCCTTCTCCTCCCCCAGAAGAAAGCGCCCCGCCCGACACATATATACACGCACACAAACCCCGCGAACATATGCCTGTGCTGAAGAGCAGAAGACGGGAGAAGCAGATGGCGTAATGACTACGGATCCGACAGCCCGCTCCATGGCCGCGCTGTCGGCAGGCAGGCCTTGCCAGGGACGCACGCTGGAGCGGGGGCTGCCAAGAACAGATCCACGCCTGGCCCCCCCACCCGCATGAGAGGCTGGTGTTTGAAAACAAGCAAAATGCTTTTTTTTTTTTTTTTGCAGGAGCAGCGAGTGAGGACGTGGCTCTGCGGAGTATGCTGCAAGCTGGGGGAGTGTTCTGCAAGCAGTGGCTCTAGAAACACGGCCTACTTTGGGCGTTTTTCCACACGAGGCAGGTGAGCAACGGGAAGGGAACTGTGGGCAGAACTGCAGAGCAACCCGTTTTCATGGGCTGTTTTTTCTTTCACTGTGCCTGTCCCTGCTGGCCTGATTCGCATGGCGGGGGCGGCGGGTTGGGGGCGGGGGGAGTGCGGTGTGATACACACTAGCGTCTCCCTGCATCAATGCAATCTTAATTCTCGTCCATACAGCGATGTAAACCGACCACAGTCTCTGAATCCTCTCTTCTCCCAAGTTCATTAGGGAAGACAGGCAGGTGTGGGGAGCAGCAGAAAGGGAAAATAGAGCTGATAATTACGGATCCTGGCCCGTGGGATCCTCCGGTCCCGTGCTAAGTACTTGACATATGCATCAGCTCCTTGCAGACTCAGCGGAAGTTTTACAGGTGGGGAAGCCAGGGGTCAAATGTAACCTAAAATCAGGAACAGCGTAACGGGACTCAGAAGAGGCCAG